>NC_067486.1:36655858-37028358 GCF_947179515.1 Apodemus sylvaticus
ATGTTTGTACACTTTCCTTCCCTTGTCTATATTAGTATCAATCAAAATTAAACCCAGATCCAAATCTGAACTTCGTCATGATCCAGTTGACTAACGTGCTGATGAGGAACTGAAAACCCCATGCATTTCAATTCAGGTGGTACAGTAGATGTTCCCACAGTGCATTTTTTAAAAGATGATTTTTTTTTTCTCTTCTGGGTGAGCCTGAACAGCATGGACTATTATGCAGCCCTCTTGTGATGTGGCCACTAGATGTCAGTAACACCCTCCCAACTGAGTGACAAGTGAAAAAATGTCTCCATCATTGCAGATGTCCCTGGAGGACCACAACTGCCATGGTGAAGTACCATTGAGACAAAAAAAGGTGTGAATCAGAACAGCTGGCAAGGTCTGTTGCCTCTGCATTCTCGTTGGAGTGATTTGGTGCAACTCTTTGGATTTGGATTTTGACATTAGCATGACATTTTCTAGCAGTTGCTAATAGACTCATGATATCTCACTTTTCCTCAAATTGACATGGTGACAGAAATAAACTATGAAGTTATTTTGATTGTTCCATGAAACCTTAACCTAGTGACTGTGCATAATAAATAGGTTTTCTGCTAATGTTATTATTGCCTTGGGACCCAACTGAAATGTTATTGCACGTTTATACATTGGCATACTTTCCCTACAGCAGAAGGGAATGAATGGTCAGATATTTTGATGTCCTCTTTCTGACCATCCTAAAAACTGACTTTTCCAAAATTTGTTGTAATGTTCCTGAAGAGATATCAATTGGGGGTTACCAACTGAAGAATATCCTACATATGGAGAACAGTTAATGAGAAACATGTGAATTGTTTGCAATTACACAATTATGAACTCTTGTTCATAATTGAACATAAGGGCAGTCTTTGAATAAGCCCTTCCTTCCATGCAAGTGCTCCTAACCTTTGCCTATGTGGAACACTAAAGCATAGGAAGAATTTAAGAACTTTTGTGTAATACTTGAACCATAAAGCTTGATTTTGCTCAAGCCAGAAGTAGACATAGAGAATTGGTAACTGAAGTCTGACTATTTTCAGTTTTGAATGGTGTTACTAGGTTTATAGTTTGGGTTTACAAATTAAAAAAAAAAACACCAATCTTATTTTTTGTTTCTTGCTCAATGCTTGGCTGAAGTTTATATTCAAGTGTCAGAGTATTAAAACTGTTGTTGTGTATTGTATCTTGGAAACTTGAAGGTTGCTGAATATAATTTAAGTTTTGGGTGAATTAAACATTGTGAAATGTCAAAAACAGATCTCCAAATGAGGTGTGTTCTTACCAAATTGTTCTTACAGAATAATGGTTGTTATGGTGACAGAAGGAACATTTATTCAGTTATTTGCTTAACCATGTACGTGTTAGGTTGAAGAGATATCTCTGTGTTTAATGTGTTTGCAATGTTAGTTTCGAGATTGACATTTGGTTCGTAGCTCCACATAAAGGATCTGGATGTGGTGGCACACAGCTGTAGTGCCAGGATTCAGTAGGTACAGAGAGGTTGAATCCTTAGTCTTACCAGCCAACTCAGGTAGCAAAAGAGAGGCCCCGTGTCACAATATAAACTTGATGGTTCCTAAGGCTCACAACTAAGATTGACCTCTGGTCTCCTCACACACCTTCTCAGTTTGTGTACAATCACATGTACACACACAGCTACATCCCTCCAGCACCTAAAATGGTATCCATGTGGCAGACAATATGCTAGACATTTTGAGGGAAATCAAATGAAAGAAGTTCTTATGATAATAGATGTTGAAAAGACATATGCTAATTTGTATGTGAAAAACTCTCAAACTTTTTAAGAGACAAAATGCTGATTGGATGACTAAAAAGCAAAAGCATTTCAGAATTCTCCAAATCAGATCTGTTATCTATGCATCTGACTTGAGAAACAACAAAAGGGGGTATAAAGGATATTTTGGCAATGATATAGGCTCTGGTTCTCAAAAATAATCCTTTTGCAACCTTTGCTTTTAATGTAATAATAATATGTGTGCCTATTTTGTCTGCAGGTATGTCTGTGTACTGTGTGTAGCCTGGTGTTCACAGATGCCAGAAAAGGGCATTGGATCACCTGAGACTAGAGCTCCAGATGGGTGTGGTGATACACCTCATATTTGCTGGGAATTGAACCCTGATACTGTGGAAAACAGCCATTAACTGAACTATCTCCCCAGTCCACAGTCCACTTTTTAAATTGCTCATAGATTCTAAACTTTGTCTTATTTATCTTGCTTAGCACCATGGTTTCCTTGTTGCCCATTTTTCACATTCCTTGGATAACCCAGCTCTCCTTTTGGACATAGATCATAAAGATAAAACTAGTGTCGTTTTTCCTATCTTCCAACCGATTTTGACTTTTGTCAATTCACCTGAATATTGACACGTGATTCTTATGACCCTTAAACTATTTCATTAGTTTATATGGATTTTATACTTACTCTATACTTAACCTTTGTACATTTGAGTAGCCCACACAGTACTTTTCACGAGTGAACATTTGTGTATTGAAAGCTAAAACTAAGAGGGATTTAATTTTCCCATAATGTTAAGAAGCTCTTCATTCATATTCAGATCATTCCTCAAGACATTAGATTTCAAACACAAGAAATTTTTTTTTCTCTAGGAATCTTTGACAATGTGTTGAGGTGATGTTTGCATGTGTATGTGTGTTTGTGTGTGTGTTTGTGTGTGTGTATGTATATATTTGTGTGTGTGTGTGTGTGTGTGTGTGTGTGTGTGTGTGTGTCACTTGGAAATTCTCCTCATGTCCAGTGGGTTGAAGCTAGAGATGCTGTTAAAATCCTTCAATGCACAGCATACACCTTAACAATGACCCCCAATATTAACAGTGCATAGCTGAGCAATTTAGTCTTAAAATAATTTAACAAAAGACCAACACATTGTTGAATTTTTAATGTGTGCTTGAAAACCATGGTATTATAATTTTTATCTAGGGAAAAGATAATTTAAAAACGTTTATGCTTTGGGCCCTTTTTTCCTTTCCCCATTAATGTATTGCTTCTAAAGCTCTAAATTGAACAGATTAAGTGATTTCCTTTCTAAAATGTTTGACTACCTGTAACCACGAGTTCTTCTCTTAAGTGCAAGAGCAAGCTGTCTTCTCAGTAAGTTATGCCACATTCTGTTATGAAGAAAATGAATACCCTGCAGATAAAATATGTTCTCATTTCAAAATAAATTACACATTTAAAGACTGCTCAACAATTTTCTAAGTATGCTTCCGCTGTACAAATCAAAATTCTATTCCTGTGTTCACCACATAGTTTTATCAGTAATACTTGGGCCAGATTTCTTTATCTATAAGAGAATGCAAGTAGATTTGAACTTTCTAGGTTTCTGGAGACTTGCATTGTGTGTATTATGTCTGTGTATATTTGTATATAGTTCGTGTACCTCATATTATTTTTGAATTTTACTGGTACCTAATTTAAGGATTTTGAAAGACTATTGTGTTGTTGAACAAGATACTTAGTCACATCTTTTGTAAGGAAATATTGTATTGTTAATGCTTTCAAGAATATATTTTTATATATTCAAATACATGCTGATACAGCTTATCATTTGTTTCTGCTTATGACACTGATAATGAGCAATGAAACATTTTCTTCTAGAAGACTCTTCCAGATCACCAAGTCTCAACTATAGTCCTAGCGTTCCAAGATGCTCCATAGCTAATCTTCTCCTAGGTTGTGTCGTTATAACCTTTTGTTTGCTATGTCTCACAAGTGATTATCATTGTTTCCTTTGTGCTAGTCTGGTTACATTGTATGTCATAAGTCAAACCTCAAAGTTTAGCGGCCTAGCATAAAAAGTACTAGTATCTAAAATTCAGGGGCTCTCGTGTTCATGACAAGAAAGGTTTGGAGGTGAAGACTAACCCTGATTGAATTCACAGCCTCATGCTGCTGGCAGACTTTTACCGATGAGATACATGGCTTGATGCTATTGCACACTCTGTTGGCTCTTTGCTGTGTGCACATGTTGGTTCAGAATTGCTTCAGTGTATTACCAGCTGGCTGTGGCTGTATACTGTGCTAATCTTTCTCAGGTCTTTCCTTCAGCATTCCACAAAGGATCTCTCATATTTTTTGCATAGCCACCCACCAGTCTTCCCAAGGTGAATTCATGGAAGTGGATGCACCTGAAGCTTCAAAACCCATGTGGTAGACTTAAGACAATTGTCAGTGAATCCTTTCCAGGGAACAACAGGTTAGCCACCCTTAAGTAACCCGGGAATGATCACAATATTTTGTGGGGCTTGATATTTCTTTGGGGATTTTACCCAGTGAAAGGAGAAGAGAGAGGATTTTCCCCAGTGTTCGCTCTATGGGAACCAGCCAGCAAACACCCCGCTGCCTTTGCTGCTGGCAGTCTTTTGCAGAGGAAGCCTTTCTAATAATAGAATTGAGCAGAGCACAGCGAAGGGGTAAGTTACAGCAGAGACACGGAGCAGGGGTTGCAGCACATGGCACCTGGACCCTCTCCTGCCTTTTCGTGCACACTGTGGAGTATGTGAGAAAATGTCTGGATGTATTTTTAAGCTTGTTGCAGCAGTGCTTTTCTTTCTCTTTAGCTCATGTAAGGCAGCAATAGAAATCCCCAACCTCCTCATTCTCTTTTAAAAATATCATTCCTATGAGTTGCCTTTTTCTTCAGTAAGGCTGTAATCACCCACAATACGTTCAGTTCTTTTTATCTCTGGCTGAACCTCAAAATGTCACTTAGATCTCTCCTACTCAGGGCCTTGCTGCAATGGTCTTTTAGTTCTTAATTTTCTCCAAGTGACTTATCAAGACTGCTTGAAAACAAATCCCCCCCTCTAAGAGAAATCCCAGTGCCAGTTGTTAAGGCAGTAAAACATGCCCATTTTCTCAGTCCTTTAGGTCCTTGAGGATGTCAGTTATATGACACTAGAGGAACTATAGAGGTTTAGGAGCCCAGACCCAAGATGGCTTGCTTTCAAATACTAACATCAATAAGTGACCTTCAGCAAGGCACATAACTATTCTACATCTCCACTTCATTGTCTGGAACTAGAGCGGACAAGCAATGACTGATAGGAAAGTGGCATCACTTAAGATTCTCGTCCTTAGTTTTAGTGGAATACATTCACACTTATTAGATTGTGGGCACTGCAGGATTAGTCAAATAACTACCTGTGCAGAGTCTGCAAGTCTGGCAAAACCTAAACTAGTTGTTCCTTATCCATTTATCAAGAATATTTGAACACTTCTGACCTAGATGGTAGGATTGATACAAAAATGCTCAGTGACTTTAAGTGAGATATTACACATAGATGCTAAACGGGCCAATCTGTATCAATGAACCTGTGGTTCACGTTACCTGCCATGCTGTGATTGCTAATGACAATGATACTCAGGCAGAGGTCAGTGCAGCTCTTCAGAAACCAGTGGAACCAATCAATATCCTCACCATTTACTGCAGTTGAAGGCAGCAATTGCCCTGAGGACATGATGTAGGCTCACCATAGGGTGGAGAAAGGAATATTTATGTTCGGAGCGTGTCTTCCAAGTGGGGAATAAGTATACTTTAGGGCTGAATGGATTTGTGGCACCCCATTGAGATGGAGAAACTTTACGTCTCACTGTTGGAACAGATGAAATGAATGTTATTTTAAAAACCATGATTTATTGCTATTGTGAATTCAACAATAACAACTGTGTACAGAGTTGCATTTGAGGAGTGTGTATCACTAGTGTGTAGCCAGACAGGGGAACAATTAATAGAGCTCCCGTTTCCCCTAAGAGGTTTATTTGTCATGTCAAAGTTACTCTGGTCTGGTGCGACACAGATGGTGTTGTGACAGCACAAAATGATGAGTGTCACATTGTGCTTCTAATGATCTTCTCTGTACCATTCATCTTCCCATTCTACCTTGAATCTCTCCAATGTGCCTGGTTTAAAGATGCAGCACCTAGTAGAGAAACCCAAAAAATAATTTGCTTTACTGGTTATTTTCCTGAGTATTGCATGGGCAAGAAGGTAATAAAACCTAACACAGATGATAATGCTGATGATAAAATATTTTTTCAAGATTTCAAGGTAGCATAGTTTTCTATTGAAGTAAGCTAGCTACATGAGTTTTAATTGTCTGTATTATAGTGTGGTCAATGTGACAATAAAGAGTATTATTAAAAAAGGCACATCTACATTGTGATTATTTTTTTATTCACTTCTTTTAAATTTTAATTATCATCTGTTATGGACATGGTATGCGTGTATACATGCACAACAGTAAAAGGAGAAGCAGAGGTCAATTGGAAATTCTGCAGAATCAGTTTCCTTTTACCACCTTATGGGAGTTATAGAAATCAAACTCAGGTCTCCAGGCTTTCAGAGCAAACACATTTACCTACTGACCAATATCTTTTCTCTTCTTTCAATCTTATCTTTTAAAATTTTGTTCAAATCTCTATTGTATGTTGGACATACAATCTCCATAAATTCCCCCTCTCTCCATAAAACATTTTCTGAATTAAATGATATTGAAGTAGTCATAAAATCAATGAATCAATGTAGTAGTATACATGTCAACAGAGGAAAAATGCTCAAAATGAGCAATATGTTTAAAACCTTATGTGATTGTACTAGATTACTTGAAAAGGCCTTCTAAAATTGATGAAACTGTACATTTAGGAATGTAAAAAACTACATTTATATTTTCTTTGCTCTGAAATTCACTGTGTGATTTCTTCCTTTTAAAATACTTATATAGTTCTGTCTATTTAGATAATGAAGTAAATATCACATCAAAGTTTTCCCCATCTCTTTGAAGAGTATCTGGAGAATAATGGTATCTTTAAGAGTCACTTAGTGTTAATTTAGAATCTTAGACTCCTGTAGAATCAAGAATACTCACTAAAACATTCAAAATATATGCTTATCTTAACCTCTAGATTGATCACATGCTTTAAATTTAAAACTATTTTATGCCACTCTTTGTCCCTGTATTTCCTTTAGACAGGAGCTATTCTGGGTTAAATTTTTGGAGATGGATGGGTGGCCCCATCCCTCAACTGGAGGGCCATGCCTAACCTCTGGATATAGTCTCAACAAGTTGTCCCTCCCCTTTGTGGGGATATTTCAGCTAGTGTCATCCTGGATCCATCCCTCATGCAGACACCAAAACCAGACACTATTTCTGATACTGAGAGGTGCTTGCTGACAGGAGCCTGATACAGCTGTCTCCTGAGAGGCTTTGCCAGATCTTGACCAATAGAGATGCAGATGCCTGTAGCCAACCCTCAGACTGAGCACAGGGACCCCAATGGAGAAGTTAGGAGAAGGACTGAGAGAGCTCAAGGTGCCTTATCTCTGGCATCAATGGGAAGGAAGGCCCTTGGTTCTGTGAAGGCTTGATACGCCAGTGTAGAGGAATTCTAGGGCAGTGAGGCAGGAGTGCCTGGGTGTATAGAGGAGCATACTCATAGAAGCAGTGTAAGGGTCCATGGGGTAGGAGATTTGCAGAAGGGAAAATGGGAAAACAGATAACATTTGAAATGTAAACAAATAAAATATCCAATTAAAAAAAACAGCATTTTAAATTGACAACTAAAACACAACCATATTGGTAATAATTGCTATAGATGTAGGCTTTCACTTATGCTAGTACTAAGCTTACCACAAGTTATTCTAGAACACTTATTAGAACTGTGGTCATGCCAATTTTTTAATCACATTATGGACTAAAGTAAATATCTTAAACTCACACATCTTTGTAAATGTAATTGACTTTATGTTATTAAGTGTATTGAAGTCAGGTTTTCTTCTGAGTCTTGAATACGGTGCTTTTATTTAGACGCAGGACCCTGTATTCCCAATTCTCTCTGGTTACTTTGGACCCTAGAAAGACTATTCTGGCAGACCATTTGGATGTGAATATATGTGCTTAGTGACTCTTGCTTTGAATTTAGTTCTTTATACAACCAGTAACAAACAACACAAAACTGCACAACTCAAATGTTCTGTAATGTAAAACTCTGATTGCATAGAAATAGTTTTGTTTTGCTTTTTTCCTCAACAATAAAAATTGCTGTCTTTTGATTCTGAAATGATGGCTTTAGGCTTTTGAAGATATTGAACACATTGATGAGATGTGCCTCTTGAAAATGCTATATGCAGGTATTTCAGTCATCCTTTGGGTATGAGCAGGGTAGAGAAGTAATGCTTCCCATCTCATATCCTGATTTAGATGTGCTGAACACATTCACCCTTCACTGTGAGTACACTGTAGTGTGAATCATGACTCATTTATAACCATTTTTATATAATATGCCGAAATATTTTGATATGACTAGATAAAATTGAAGAATAATGAAAGATTATATCAATTTCAGTACTGAATCTATGATAGTGTGGGCATGGCATTAACCATCCACTGGGTATTAGTGGAACTGACGTCCAGACACAGGCTGTTTTAGTTTATTTAATGTGCAGTGATACTTTTCTTTGTTAGAAACAGAAGTGAAACTGTTTTAAAATTAATCCCTGTATATATTTTCTAGTGGTTACTACGAAAGAAAAAAAATGTTCTTATTCTCTTTAGCACATTTCCAGTAATAAATGAACCCAAAAGATATCACCCATGTGTCTCTTATAAATGCACATAGAGGACTCTTATTTAACTGCTTTGGATATGCATGATCTTATCTATGACAAAAGAAATGTGTGCTCAGTGTTGTAGCAACTGCTTTCCCTCCATGCATGGTATGGATGTTCAGGGAGACATCTGGGCTGAGTCTGTGAGTAGCCACTCACTGCTGTTTGTCTGTGTGGGTCAGAATTATCAGTGTCGATTCCTCCACTCCTTGGATGTGGAGGTAGAATGGTGGTGATCGTAAGAGCACAGAAGCTTAGAAGCTTCTTTCCTTGTAGCACTGAATTGTACATGATTGAAAAAAAAAACCTTTCATCCTGTTAATTCATTTTATTTATTTATCTCTCTTACAGGCAATCAGCTTTACTCTAATTAATATAAACATATCACCTAAAAGAACATGATATACGTGGCAATAAATCTGGCTGCATCTATATTCATAATCAGAGAAATTCCTTAATATGTTTGAGGCTAAGATTTTTTAATCTGTAAAATATAGGTGATAAACACTTGCCTCACATGGTTATAGCAAAGATTAAATTACAGGGATTATGTGGAACGCTTATAATAAATCTCAAATCCTGTGGAAAATAATGTATTTTAACTGTTAAATGTGCTGAATTTATTTTTTGTTACTATGAACATAAATTGATTATTAATTTATTAATGATGTGAATGTAGGCTATATTTATTGTGTGAGGCTCAGATGACTTAATTGTTGCATTAACTCATGTGATGTTTGGGCACATTAGCCTGACGCTAGATGTGTATAATAGATACTGTCTAACCCGTCTTTGGGGATTGTCGGGTGTAACGGCCCGCAGGAGAGAAACTTTACCTTGGACAATGTCAAGTTCCTGCCACATGTCATGGCACCCCAACACAGCTCTCTACAGTCAGTTCCTTCCCCCTTTCAACTGAGTTACATATTTTATATGCTTTATTTAGTGAAGAAAAGTTCTTAAAAATTCCCCTTATTTGTATGGGTGACAACAATTTTTATTACGTAGTATGTGGGGCACATACTATGGTGGGCATGAGGTGGTCAGAGGCCGACCTGCAGAAGTTGGTCCTCCTTCTTCACGAAATGGATCCTGGGAACAGAACTAGGAGGCTCATCAGTGAGAACCTCTGCCTAGTGAATGGTGTCTTAAGACTTTTTCATATACTTTAGCCTTAAAGATAATACTTGTTTGTTGACTGGCATATTACAATGACTGACATCCATAGACTATATTATTATATTATTTTAATTTTTATTCATCTTTCATTGTAGTTATGAAGAAGAAAACAGAGATCCAAAATATAAGACAACTTCAAATTCTCCTCTCCATATTACACATTTTTACCTCTGAGGAAAACAGAGTAAATTATATTATATTAATATTCTCATCATTTTGTAGTAATGACTGGTACAGGATTGTGTGTTATTCAATGTTGAATAACACTTGGTGATATTTGAGATTCTATACTGTTTCTTCCTTTCAAGGGCTTAATTGTTGTATTTGGAAAACGAGTAAATATTTGGAATTTTTTTAACTCTTGGTTGCCCTTTAATTTCTACAAAAAATACAAAATGTACTGTACAATATTGCCAGTAAAATACCAACCTTTTTAAAAAAGTTTTGCTTACAGCAGTGTAAATTCTTCAGTTTTTCTTATCATTGATTTCATACTAGGTATGAGTCATGGCAGTTTTAAATATTTACGTAATCACGATTCAATTT
This sequence comes from Apodemus sylvaticus, assembly GCF_947179515.1. NCBI lineage: Eukaryota > Metazoa > Chordata > Mammalia > Rodentia > Muridae > Apodemus > Apodemus sylvaticus. Next base: position 36,666,257 of record NC_067486.1, read on the forward strand.
TTATACTAGCAACACTCTTTATACACAGTTAGCTCTTCTGCAGTAAAGGTTTTCAGGGCTTGTGACTGAAAACATGCTTGCTCTTTCTGCCTGCTCTTGAATCTCCATGTTCTCTGTGTGCTCATGGTGCTACCCACCTTAAGTCACCTTAACTTTACAGCACCGCTTTTAGCTTTTGATTCTAGTTTAAAACTTAAACATGAGCCATGTTTACTGAGTAAAAGCATGTCAAATAATGTAATTTCCCTCATATTTCTTTGGTGGTAGACCTTGCTATAGTAGACCCCAGTGCTTCAAATAAAACTTTAGAATGTTAGTTGGCTTTCCTGAATTGTCTCCATGGGAGCGTTGATATGAAAACGCATGCTATAGCTGATATGCACAGAAAGGCCAGCACATTTACCCTATAGAAGACCATTCCCATGTTGCTCAACACCTCCAGTGCTCATTTTCAAGCACTTCCTCTAATCACCTCCTTCTCACATGTACATCTACATTACCCCTCTGATTCCTTTTTAGTCCTTAATATTTTTGTTAATTGTGTGAATCTGTCCAGGCTGTCCTGGAACTCACTTTGGAGACCAGGCTGCCCTGGAACTCACAGAGATCTGCTTGCTTCTGCCTCCCAAGGGCAGGTATTAAAATAATGCCCCTCCACTGCTTAGCTCCTCCTGGATTCTAGCCCTCATCCCCTCAGTTTTGTTTCCTCATGTCAGACACTGTCCATGTGGTACTAGTGTTTAGGACAAATTGTGGTTCCACCTCTTCCTTTCCTTCCCTCTCAGAGTGTACAGGCATCACTGGAAATTGGTCTAGAAAGATGAAGCAAAGTCTAGAACAAGTGTGTGTTGTAGGGGGCGGTTCTGAAGATTTCACCAAAACAACTCTCTTAGATGACCTTGACTTGTGTTCATGCCTTACCTTTATTTGGGGTGGGCTTGTAAGCATACATTTTATTTGAGGGGACTAAGGGCTATCCATGAACTTTGGAAGGGGGAGGAAGGAGTTTCAGGGTGGATGTAAAATCATTTTCTTGAGTTTAAAGCACAGTACACACCTCATTGTGTGGAGAGGCATTCCAGGAATCCCAGGGACAAGCTAGGCAGGGGCTTATCCAGGAAAGAGGAAGCTGGACTTGTAGGTTTGCCAAGGACTACTGGTCCTTCCTCAGGTAAGGGAGTGGAGGGTTAAGATCCCCAGACCAGGTAAAGAGAGGGGGACACCCTACTGGAAAAGAGAGCCCTCTATTTTGCACTAAGATCAGAGGAGTTATCCAGACATGATAGACTGCGATTTTAATTAGCAGGGTTTCCCCACATGCCCATATATACTATTTCATAGGTAACTTATGCCTCAGTTCAAATTGCTGAGGTTAATGATAATGCTGGCAAAAAAAAAAAAAATCAAAGCCCTAATATGTAATTAGGTATTCATCAATATTGCCATGATTTGAAGCCAGTCTTCATTGTGACTCTGTTTTATTTATCCTTATTCTCAAAGTTAACAGGGTCTTAAAACAGCAACAGTGAAGGAAAAATAATTTATCAGCATATATATGATATTAGCTACCTCTGCTATTATATTCTTCTCTGCTCTTATTATTTGATCACATTTTTTTGTTGAGCTGATAGAACTTAGCTTCTCTTCTTTGAAGGTTTTCATTTCACGTCATCCATTCCACTTGGTACTTTGTCAAAGATGCAGAGGTTCTTCCAAGTCCTTTCTGACCCTTTGTTTGTTACAAGACTGAAAACTTATATGCCATAGATCAAACCCAGCCTGTCCACACTCTGATGACAAACCTCTGTGTAGGTTCCAGCAGTGGCCCTGTCCTTTCACCCTTCCTTCCATTTAACAACCAAGCACCTTCTTATCTGCCTGTAACTCATGGTATAGAGTAGAGATTATATGAGTTTTCTGCCCTGGGTGTTAGCTTATTTATTCATATTGTCCTTGTTCAGGTATTGCTTAAGCAGTCCTGTTGATACTTCACACATAAAATAATGAAAATAATAGAAATATATAAAAATAAATATAATTTATATAAAATAATTCAAACAATTACATTATTTACTCCTTCCTTTTCTACCCTTCTCACATATTCCCCCTTTCCAATGTCAAATTCATGGCCTCATTTTATTTAACTGTTGGCATATATGTGTGGATGCTTGTGTGTGTGTGTGTGTGTGTGCATGTATGTTTCTAAATGTACACACACAAACTAGTCAGTTTGTATGTTACTTGCACCTTTCTGATTTCAGGGCTGATCATTTGTTATTGGAGTACCAAGTTAGAAATCTTCCCTGGAGAACATTTTCCTCACTCTTAAAATTCCTTAAAAATATGAATAAAATGGCTGCCTGCGGGACAGAAAAGGATCACTAGGTACTGTATCACCCTGAGCTTTAGATTTCTGGTGGTGCAAACCGTCAGGCGTTTGCCTGCACTCAGGAACTGAGCACATAGGTGGTTTGTCTGCCAGCCTGCCGGGCTCAGGGCCATGTCCTGCCCAGGAAGCTGCGGAAGGAGAGAAGCCCTGCAGCCATACTCCCTGCCTACCGGGACAGAAAAGGATCACTAGGTACTGTATCACCCTGAGCTTTAGATCTCTGGGGGTGCAAATCTCCAGGGTTCTGCCTGCACTCAGGAACTGAGCACATGGGCGGTTCATCTGCAAGCCAGTCCATGGCAGGACCTGTGTCCTATGTGAGAATCAACAGAGGGAGTGACCGCCACCACAACATCTTCGCTCCATAATAGAGCAGACAGAGAACACCTGGTTGACCTTGACAACCTAAGTATAACATTGCTTGAGGCAAGACTGAGAAGGGCTCCAAAGGCACAAAAGAGGAAGCCAGCATATCAGTAATCTGTGCTAGAAGAAACCCAGTCATCCAGTGTTGCAGAGATAACTTTAAAGATCCACAGTAGGTTGAAGCACCAGCCAGTGACAATAAGACCATCTAACACCTGGGAGAACTAGATGGCTAAAGGCAAATGTAGGACTGTTACTAACAGAAACCAAGGCATTATGGCAGCATTTGAACCCAATTCTCCAACATTAGCAAGTCCTGGATCCCCCAACACACCAGAAAAACAAGATCGATTTAAAATCACTGGTCATGATGCTGGTACAGGAACACATGAAGGACATACTTAAAGAAATTCAGGAGAAAATGGATAAAAAATTAGAAGCCCTTACAAGGGAAACACAAAAATCATTGAAAGAAATTCAGGAGAATACAAAAGCCAGTAAGGAGGAAATGCAAAAATCACTTAAAGAAATACAGGAGAACTTTGATCAACAGGCAGAAGTCATGAAAGAGGAAACACAAAATTCTCTTAAAGAATTAGAGGAAAACACAAACAAGCAAATGACAGAACTGAGCAAGAACTTCCAGGATCTAAAAACAGAAATAGAAACAACTAAGAAAGCACAAAGGGAGACAACTTTGGAGATAGAAAACCTTGGGAAGAAATCAGGGACCATAGACCCAAATACTGACAAGAGAATACAAGAGATAGAAGAAAGAATCGCAGGTGCCGAAAATACCATAGAAACCATGGACTCAACAGTTAAAGAAAATGCAAAATGCAAAAAGCTTGTAACCTAAAATATCCAGGAAATCCAGGACACAATGAGAAAGCCAAATCTAAGGATTATGGGCATTGATGAGAGTGAAGATTAACAACTTAAAGGGCCAGCAAATATCTTCAACAAAATTATGGAAGAATACTTCCCTAACCTAAAGAGAGAGATGCCCATGAATATACAAGAAGCCTACAGAACTCCAAACAGACTGGACCAGAACAGAAATACCTCCCGTCACATAATAATCAAAACCCCAAATATACTAAACAAAGAAAGAATACTTAGGGCAGTAAGAGAAAAAGGGCAAGTAACATATAAAGGAAGACCTATCAGAATTACAACAGATTTCTCACCAGAGATCATGAAAGCTAGAAGATCCTGGGTGGAGGTCATGCGGACTCTAAGAGAACACAAATGCAAACCGAGACTACTATACACAGCAAAACTCTTAATTACTATAGATGGAGAAACCAAGATATTCCATGACAAAACCAAATTTACACAATATCTTTCTACAAACCCAGCCCTACAAAGGATAATAGGGGGAAAACACCATTACAACTAGGGAAACTATACCCTGGAAAGAGCAGGATGTTAAGCTTCTTTCATCAAACCCAAAGAAGATAACCACACACGTATAAAATTAAAATAAAAAATGATAGAAAGCAATAACCACTACTCCTTGATATCTCTTAACATCAAAGGACTCAATTCCCCAATAAAAAGACATAGAATAACAGACTGGTTATGTATACAGGACCCTACATTTTGCTGCATACAGGAAACACACCTCAGTGTCAAAGACAAAAACTACCTTAGAGTAAAATGCTGGAAGACAATTCTACAAGCAAATGGTCTCAGGAAACAAGCCGGAGTTGCCATTCTGATTTTAGATAAAATTGACTTTCAACCTAATGTCATCAAAAGAGACATGGAAGGTCACTACTTGCTGGTCAAAGGAAAAATCCAACAAGAAGAACTCCCAATTCTGAACATCTATGCCCCAAGTACAAGGGTGCCCTCATTCATAAAAGAAACTTTACTAAAGCTCAAAGTACACATTGCACCTAACACAATAATTATGGGTAACTTCAACACTCCACTCTTACCAATGGACCGATCAGGAAAACAGAAACTCAACAGGGAGACAATGAAACTAATTGAAGCTTTGAACCAACTGGAGTTTTTATATATATATATATATATATATATATAACTTTTCATCCCAAAGCAAATGAATATACCTTTTTCTCAGCACCTCATGGTACCATCTACAAAATAGATCATATAGTTGGTCACAAGACAGACCTCAAAAAATATAAGAAGATTGAAATAATCCCATGCCTCCTATCAGATCACTATGGAGTAAACATGGTTTTTAGTAACAGTAAAAACAACGGAAAGCCCACATACACATGGAAACTGAACAATACTCTACTCAATGATACCTTGGTCAAGGAAGAAATAAAGAAAGAAATCAAAGATTTCTTAGAATTTAATGAAAATGAAGGCACAACATACACAAATCTATGGGACACAATGAAAGCAGTGCTAAGACGAAAACTCATAGCTTTGAGTGCCTCCAAAAAGAAATTCGAGAGAGCATACACTAGAAGATTAACGGAACAACTGAAAGCCCTGGAACAAGAAGAAGCTATTTCACCCAGGAGAAGAAGAAGACAGGAAATCATCAAACTCAGGGCTGAAATCAATCAAGTAGAAACCAAGAGAACCATACAAAGAATCAACAAGACCAAAAGCTGGTTCTTTGAAAAAAATCAACAAGATAGATAAACCCTTAGCCAGACTAAACAAAGGGCACAGAGAGAATATCCAAATTAACAAAATTAAAAATGAAAACAGAGATATTACAACAGAAACCAAGGAAATTCAAAAAATCATCAGATCCTACTACAAAAGCCTATACTTAACACAACTGGAGAATCTGGAGGAAATGGACATTTTCTTAGATACCAATTACCAAAATTAAACCAGGATCAAATAAACCATCTAAACAGACCCATAACCCCTAAAGAAATAGAAGGGGTCATAGATAGGCTTCTGACGGAAAAAAAAAGCACAGGACCAGATGGTTTCAGTGCAGAATTCTATCAGACCTTCAAAGAAGACTTAACACCAATACTCTTCAAACTTTTCCACCAAATAGAAACAGAAGGAACACTACACAACTCCTTCTTCGAGGCCACTATTACGCTGATACCAAAACCACACAAAGATCCAACTAAGAAAGAGAATTTCAGGCCAATTTCCCTTATGAATATCGATGCAAAAATACTAAATAAAATTCTTGCCCACCGAATCCAAGAACACACCAAAATGATCATCCACCATGATCAAGTAGGCTTCATCCCAGGGATGCAGGGATGGTTCAGTATAAGGAAATCCATAAATGCTATCCACTACATGAACAAACTCAAAGAAAAAAACCACATGATCATTTCATTAGATGCTGAAAAAGCATTTGAAAAATTCAGCATCCTTTCATGCTAAAAGTCTTGGAAAGGACAGGAATTCAAGGCCCATATCTAAACATAGTAAAAGCAATATACAGCAAACCGGTAGCCAACATCAAACTAAATGGAGAGAAACTTGAAGCAATCCCACTGAAATCAGGGACTAGATAAAGCTGCCCCCTCTCTCCATATCTTTTCAATATAGTTCTTGAAGTCCTAGCTAGAGCAATTAGACAACATAAGGAAATCAAAGGGATACAAATTGGAAAGGAAGAAGTCAAACTATCACTATTTGCAGATGATATGATCGTATACTTAAGTGACCCTAAAAACTCTACTAGAGAACTCCTACAGCTGATAAACAACTTCAGCAAAGTGGCTGGCTACAAAATCAACACAAGCAAATCAGTAGCCTTTATATATTCAAAGGAGAAGCAGACTGAGAAAGAAATTAGGGGAATGACCCCCTTCACAATAGCTACAAACAGCATAAAGTATCTTGGGGTGACTCTAACCAAACAAGTGAAAGTCCTATATGACAAGAACTTCAGATCTCTGAAGAAGGAAATCGAAGATCTCAGAAAATGGAAAAATCTTCCATGCTCGTGGATTGGCAGGATTAATATAGTTAAAATGGCCATCTTGCCAAAGGCAATCTACAGATTCAATGCTATCCCCATAAAAATCCCAACCCAGTTCTTCATAGAGCTAGAAAGAGCAATTCTCAAATTCATCTGGAATAACAAAAAATCCAGGATAGCTAAAACTATTCTCAACAGTAAAAGAACTTCAGGGGGATTCAGTATCCCAGACATTAAACTCTACTACAGAGCAATAGTGACAAAAACTACATGGTATTGGTACAGTATCAGGCAAGCGGATCAATGGAATAGGATTGAAGTCCCAGAAATGAACCAGCACACCTATGGTCACTTGGTCTTCGACAAAGGAGCTGAAAGCATCCAGTGGAAAAAAGATAGTCTTTTCAACAAATGGTGCTGGTTCAATTGGAGGTCAGCATGCAGAAGAATGCGCATCAATCCATTCTTATCTCCTTGTACCAAGCTCAACTCCAAATGCATCAAGGACCTCCATGTAAAACCTGACACACTGAAACTAATCGAAAGAAACTGGGGAAGACCCTGGAGGACATGGGCACAGGGGAAAAGTTCCTGAATAGAACACCAATAGCTTATACTCTAAGATCAAGAATTGACAAATGGGACCTCATAAAACTACAAAGTTTCTGTAAGGCAAAGGACACCGTCAAAAGGGCAAAACATCAACCAACAGACTGGGAAAGGATCTTCACCAACCCTAAATCCGACAGAGGGCTAATATCTAATATATACAAAGAACTCAAGAAGGTAGAACCCAGAGAACCAAATAACCCCATTAAAAAGTGGGGTATGGAGCTAAACAAAGAATTTTCACATGAAGAACTTCAGAGAGCTGAGAAACACCTTAAGAAATGTTCAACATCATTAATCATTAGGGAAATGCAAATCAAACAACCCTGAGATTTCACCTCACACCAGTCAGAATGGCTAAGGTCAAAAACTCAGGAGACAGCAGGTGTTGGCAAGGATGTGGAGAAAGAGGAACACTCCTCCACTGCTGGTGGGATTGCAATATGGTGCAACCACTTTGGAAATCAGTCTGGCGGTTCCTCAGAAAACTGGGCATGATACTTCCTGAGGACCCTGTTATACTACTCCTGGGCATATATCCAGAGGATTCTTCAGCATGCAATAAGGACACATGCTCTACTCATAGCAGCCCTATTTGTAGTAGCCAGAAGCTGGAAATAACCTAGGTGTCCTTCAACGGAGGAATGGATACAAAAAAATGTGGTATATTTACACAATGGGGTACTATTCTGCCATTAGAAACAATGAATTCCTAAAATTCTTAGACAAATGGATGGATCTGGAGAACATCATACTATGTGAGGTAACCCAGACTCAAAAGATCAATCATGGTATGTACTCACTGATAAGTGGATATTATTCTAGAAACTTTGTATACCCAGGACATAATCCACAAATTAAATGATGTCCAAAAAGAATGGAGGAGTGGCCCCTGGTTCTGGAAAGACTCAGTGCAAGAGTATAGGGGAATTCCAGAACAGGGAAGTGGGAAGGGGTGGATGGAAGAACAGGGGGACAGAAGAGGGCTTATGGGACTTGTGGGGAGTGGGGACCGAGAAAAGGGGAAATCATTTGAAATGTAAATAAAAAAATATATCATTAAAAAAATGAATAAAATAAAAATCACTCAAAAAACCTACTGTATTGGAATATGGATTCAATGTGCCCTGTCAACTGCCGAGCCTGGTGGTGTACCTGCATTACTGGTCCTGACTCTTCAACAAGAGACAACAGGAGCCTTTCAAAATTATCAGGGCAAAATTATCAAGGTTTTTCTGCCCTCAATCCAGCTTGGGAGATATTTTGTTAGTGACACACGATCCTTCCCCCCCAATAATGAAGTGTTCTGTGTGCTAATAGTATAGCTTTAAAAAAAGTAAATCAGAATTCTGCATTTTTAGAAAACTTGATAAAAAAAATATAATTTCAAACTCTACAGACACCAGAAATACACAGTTGTCAAAAATATCCACACGTCACTTGGCATCCCCAGCACCTTCAGCTTTCTGTGCCTGGTCTGGTTTGACCATCTCCATTTTCTGCAAGATTATTTGCATCCTTACCAGCATCAGCTTTTCCCTTCTAATCCCTACCTTCTCTCTCTTCTTTGCAGGGGACATTTTAGGCTTGGGCTCTAGCTTTGCAGGAGCAGGTTTAGCAGACAACCTTGCAAATCTTCTCTGTGGCTCATCCTGTCCTTCATCTTGCCTTCGTCTCTGTGCGGGTTTGGTCTGCCAGGGCCTTGCTGCTTTCCCAATCAGCACTTTCACTAATTAGAATCACATTAGGACGGTGTGATTTCCTTAAACAAACAAACAAACAAACAAAGAAATTTTACTCGTACGCATTTACTCATTCTTCCCTTATGTGGCACATCTGAGTTGAGGTATTTGAAAAAGGCAGGCTGTCATGCCACCCAGGGTCTTATTTTACATTTTTCTCAAAATATCTTTGACTGTAACTGATTACCTAATTATGAACGGATACAAAAAACATTGTATATGTGCACAATGGAGTACTATTCAGCCATTAGAATCAATGAATTCATAAAATTCTTAGACAAATGGATCGAGCTGGAGAACATCATATTAAGTGAGGTAACACAGTCTCAAAAGATCAATCATGGTACACACTCACTGATAAGTGGATATTATCCTAGAAACTTTGAATACCCAAGACATAACCCACATATTAAATGATGTCCAAAAAGAATAGAGGAGTGGCCCCTGGTTCTGGAAAGACTCAATGCAACAGTATAGGGGAATACCAGAACAGGGAAGTGGGAAGGTGTGGATGGGAGAACAGAGGGAGGAAGAGGGCTTATGGGACTTTTGGGGGAGTGGGGAGCCAGGAAAGGGGAAATCATTTGAAATGTAAATAAAAAATAAAGAAAAAATGCCAATTAGGGTTTAACATAAAAAAACCCTAATGTTTCCAAGACTGACCTTGTGTTCATCTTCTATATGCATAATTGAGTAACATTTCTAGTTCAAAATGTATTCTTTTCAATTATCCCCAACCTATAACATCTAATATTTCATTGTAGAGACACAGAGGGTATGTGCACAACTAATACTGCAGTATGGGGAGCATATGTCAGAAGTTATAAGACAAGTGATATTCTGCAAACTGTGAGGATGAAATGATTATCCTTTATAGTTATTAAAAGGAGAAAGAGACCTCTCACACAATCATCACTGGCGGCTTGGCAGTTATGCTGCCATGAGTCAGTAGGGGATTTGAGCATTGTACACATGGAGAAGGAAGCTGATGTATTTCGTTCCATGTCATTGTTGTAGTAGTGGGTTTAGGCCCCAGTCTCTCATAAGCTCTGAAATGGTTGTAGGTCTGTAACTTCATTATGATTTATTTATTATTATTATTTTTTTATTTTCTGGTATTTTCACATTCTGTTTTAGGAAATGTTTAAAGCAAATCCTAACAGTGAGAGGAAATTTGATTCTTTGAAGAGAGCAAACAACTGATTGCTTGTGAGCCAACAGATTCAGTGAGGTTCATGTCTAGCATTAAAAGTTTTTATCTTAGTTTTTCCATGAGAATTGAGAAGCTCATCTGTCAGGAAAGGTGTCTTATGCTGTCTCCCATCAGAGCCTGCTGCACTGCACTGCACAGCTCCCTGCTCTTTCTCCTCTTTCTTTTGTGTGTTAATGAAAGAATCCAGAATGGCTATCCATCATGGCTCCATTTATTTCTCATTCTTAGTTCTTATTATGGAGAACATCATTGGAAAGACATCATACTTTCATAGATGACTAATCCCTGATTAAGATAGATCACCTATTGCTTCATAAGGAACATCTGGCATCAAAGATAATTCCATTGACTCGAAATCTCATAACATGTAACATCATTAAACTGAAGAAAAGACTGTCATTCTCTTTGCTTAGAATGATGCATTTATACCAAAAAGTCACATAAAGGTACTTTATACTTTCCCCCAGAGATCTATGAAGTAGAAAACATGGTTTTGAAGATGTCCCAGAAGTTTTCTTCCCAACAAAAGGAGGTCTGTGAACAATGAAGACAGAGGTGCAAACTGGAGGCACAGAGCATATTTCTCAGAGTGGCTTCTAATTGTCTAATACTTGTTTGGCTGATCTATAACCACATGTACCAAAAGAAGAGACGATTGATTTCTAATGAAAAATATGTTTCCGTAGACATATGGTCCATAAACATTATCACTTTCTCTCCAGATAATAAACTTAAGTGGGAAAAAATACCTCATAAAGAATTACATCATTGATAGATTTGAATTGATGAGAAAGCTTTACTGTTTTCTGGGAATAAATCAAGATATCATTATATTAATACAATCTGTAATGATGTCAGGTCAATGCTGGGAACTCTTTCAAGTTTATATTAGGTAACTTTCACTTTAACAATAAGAGTTTATTTTACATTAATTGAAGAAAATATTCTAAGTTGTCTAAGATGGTAATGAAAATTAGAATAATGAAGTAAGTGTGATTTTATTTAAAGACAATTTTGTTTGAATTAGGGTTGTAATTATGGAACTAAATGTTCTTAAGAATTTTTCTTACACTAATATTGAGTAATGTATGCTTTGAGAAGCACTTTTGATATAATCTTTCTTGGCGGTCCACTGGAAAAATTATCCTCACATTACTTTTTTATGGAAATAACACTGTTTAAGTAATTAAAGTATATAAGACAAAGAGGGTAGCATAAACTAAAATACTTTCATTTGTGATAAGCCTATGAGTGCACAAACAGAAATAATATATAAAAGATGCACAATCTTAAATAAACTTAAGTGCTTTAGTAAGTGAGCATATATATTGGTGTAGATAGCTCTTGTGTAATATTTTATTTTAAAATACAGGAAATGCTAGGTGATAATCTAATCAAAATTCAATGTGATAGTCATAAAAATGAACGATGTAATGAATTCATCTATTTCCTCTTTCTGAGGAGGTCTCATTTATTTTCTCAGTTCTCTAGTTGGGCCCGTCTTTGGTTGGCCATCCCCTCAATCTCTGCTTCATCTAACTCTGTGCTTCTTTGTAGGCAGGACAAATTTTGGGTCCAAGATTTTGTGGGTAAGTTGGTGTTGCTGTCCCTCTATTGGAAGCCCTGCCTTGCTATGTGAGGTGTCCACATCAGCCTCTAAATGTCTCACTGCTATGATTCTTAGCTAGGGTCACCACTCTAGACTTCCTTGAGCCTCCTTTGTGTTCAGTGGCTTTAGAAGCACTTATTGCTTGTGCAAATGACCTTTTTTATACTTTCAACATTCAGATTGGGAGACTGAGCAGGTTACAGCTTCTTGTGACTTCAGTTCCTGGGGATCTGACACAATCTTCTGGCCTCTGTGAGTAACTGCCCACATGTGCTATATATAAAGGGAAACAATCACACACACACACACACACACACACACACACACAGGCACACACACACAGGCACAAAGTAAAAATAAATATAGTGAGCTTTAAGAACAAGATTCTTTTATTATTAAGTGACGAATTTTCATTCAACATTCAAAATGTTACAAAAATCAGCTTTTTGTGAAAATACAAATCAGCTTTTAGTAGAAAGAAGATTTAAAGTTAGTTCTATTTAAATATTTTTTCTATGAAAGAAAAACCTGCATGGACTTAAAATATTCCTGCTAAATAAAAGAAGGAAATTTTGAAGGGAATGGAAGTCAGGTGCTTGTCTGGCCAGAATTGTGATAGAATTGACCTTGTATAATGTCTGCAACATTCTCAGTTAGTCTACACTTGATTTGCACATCAACACACCCAGCGCCCTCCCCCCTCTGCCCATTCCTCCTATATCACAAGGTTTCTGGGTGATAGAAAGCATTATTAATATTTGCAATTCTGGGTCTCAAACTCATGGATTTGCCTCTGTTGATCAAGTACTACCACCTAGTGGACCTATAACTCTATTTTGCCTACAGCAAGAGTAGTGGCCAAAGTGGACCAAAGTACGTCTTATATAATGCAGATTGCACATGAAGATGGGAGTGTACAGAAGTCTTAGTTCATGTGCAGTGACTTGTACCAGAAAAAGAGGACTCCAATTATTGGAGGCTTTGAGGGATTGTGTGTGTGTGTGTGTGTGTGTGTGTGTGTGCTTATTATTTGGTGTATTTGGTGATGCTCCATTCTCTGATCTGGAGCAATATTACTCATTATCTTGAAACATAATTTGGTTTCTTCTAGAACAATGAAGGAAGGTATTTCTAGATACATTACCCTGAAATATAGTGAAATGTCTCTTCAAAACAAAGCCTATGGAAAGGAAAGCAAATGCTTTATATCTTTACAGTCAGTAAACATCTCCCCTTCTCTCTAGCAGCTCCCTAACATTGCCAGCTTCTCTTATGTAAGTGTGATCTTTGTTTGGGACTTTACAAAAAAGTTGAGAAATTTTTCTCCATAATAATTCTTTTGCCAAGATAAACCACTTCTGTAACCTGTAGTTTGAACTCTGCCTCATACTTTTGAACTACTCACACTTTATTATTTTCTTTGTTTTGGTAAGTCCTTTAGCCCTTAGAAAGCTGTACCTTTAATTATTGCATTTGAGATTATGACTTAGATGAGAGTTAAAAGTGATCAAAAGCTCAGGAGACAACAGGTGCTGGTGAGGATGTTTAGAAAGAGGAACTCTCCCCCACTGCTGGTGGGATTGCAAGCTGGTACAACCACTCTGGAAATCAGTTTGGTGATTCCTCAGAAAACTGGGCACAACACTACCAGAGAACCCTGCTATACCACTCCTGGACATATACCCAGAGGATTCTCCAGCATATAATAAGGACACATGTTCATAGCATCCCTATTTATAATAGCCAGAAGCTGGAAAGAACCCAGATGACCCCCAACAGAGAAATGGATACAGAAAATGTGTATATTTATACAATGGAATACTATTAAGCTATTAAAAACAATGAATTCATAAAATTCTTAGGAAAATGGGTGGAATTGGAAAATATCATCCTGAGTGAGGAAATCCAATCACAAAAGAACACACATGGTATGCACTCACTGTTAAGTGTATATTAGCCCAGATCTTGGAATATCCAAGACACACTTCACATAACAAATGATGCTCAAGAAGAAGGAAGAACAAAGTATGGGTACTCTGGTCCTTCTTAGAAGGAGGAACAAAATACCCACAGAAGCAGATACAGAAACAAAGTGTGGAGCAGAGTCTGAGGGAAAGAGCATTCAGAGACAACCCCACCTAAGGACCCATCCCATATACAGCTATAAAACCCAAATACTATTTTTGATGCCCACAAGTACTTGCTGACTAGAGCCAGATATAGCTGTTACCTGGGAGGCTCTGCAAGTATATGACAAATACAGAGGGGGTCACTCTCAGCCAGCCATTGAATTGAGCACAGGGTCCCCAATGGGGGAGCTAGAGAAAGGACTCAAGGAGCTGAAGGGGTTTGTAGTACCATAGGAGGAACAACAATATGAGTCACCCAGTACTCCCAGTGCTCCCAGGGACAAAACCATCAACCAGAGAGTACACATGGTGTTTCCCATGGCTGCAGATGCATAGGCAGCAGAGGATGGCCTTGTTGGACATCAAAGGGAGGAGAGGCCCTTGGTCCTGGAAAGGCTCAATGCCACAGTGTAGAAGAATACCAGGACAGTGAAGCAGGGGAGGCTTGATAGGAAGGAAACAGGGGAAGGAGAGATGGCTTATGAAACTTTGGGGGGGGCAGGAAAGGGAAAATCATTTGAAATGTAAATAAAGAATATATTTAATAAAAAGAAAAAAGAAAAAAAAGTGTGACTTAGGAAAGGAGGAAGTGCAGCTGAAGGCAAGGTCAGACTTTGAAGTACATCAATGGAACCTTTGAAGAGTTGCGCCATGGCCTGACCTTGGGACGCCATTTGCCTCTTTGTGCCTTTCAGTGCCATGAGACCTGGTGCAGCATGTGTCTCACAATGGTTCACATATTTTGTTACCTCGGTTGTCTTTTATCCCCCATTCTTTTCTTTTATTCCTGCCTACTACATGAAGCATTTTGCTCTTGATTTTGGCTTTAGAATTTGGTTTCTATAGACTCATGGCTGAAACTGAAGTGCTTTTGCAACTTTATGAGATCACTGCTATAAATATGACCTCACATGACCATTGTATTAAAATAATATTAAAATAAATCAAACTAGTACTGCCATCACAGATTATTAAATCAGCTTATAAAGCACTAGCATAGCAAACTTCTTATGTGCCAGTCTTCTGGCCCTCTCCCTTGTCTCTGCCAATTTAATCATCGAAGTAATCATTTTCATCTCTTTAGTAGTAGTTTTATTGGCTTCAGTACTCCTTCATATTGGAATTCAGTTTTAAAACCACCAATTTCAGGCAGTGTCTGTTTGCTCTTTAACCAGGCATTAGCATTTTTAAGTATTTTAGTCTAATTCTTTTGGTTCACTGCATTTACTTATTTTTCTTTAAGATAATAAATTTTCATTTTAAAATGTATCCAGCTTTGTATCTACTCATAATCTATAATTTCCCAGCATGATCTATGAAATATTAATGGCCATATTTTAAACTACCCAGTGCAGTAAATGATCTATCATTTCTAGAGACATTCATTTTCCCAAGCCTCTACTTATTTCTTTCAATTTGGAGTAATTGATCTCTAAGGCTGGTGTACAAATGTCATCTTTACATTTCCTTTGTCTCTTATTTTTTGAATCTTTTTGATTCCTTTATTTTCATGTTTAGTTTTGTGTGTGTGTGTGTGTGTGTGTGTGTGCGTGTTTGTGTGCATGCCTGTGTAACTGCCTGCCTATCTCTCTGTCTGTCTATTTGTGTGTGTGCATGTGATTAAAGTTGCCCATATCATCCAAAAGAGAGCTATAGCTGTAGTTGCAGGCAGTTGTGTGCCTTCTAAATTAGAGGCTTAGAGCCTGGACTCTAACCTTTATTCTTTAAAAGTTTTTTTCCCTATTTCTTGGTTTTGCCATTCAGTTTTTAAAGGAACACATTGTATAGCTTTTTAGTTTTTCTTTTTTTTTTTCCTTTTTTATGTGGCTCTAAACAATTTCATCTTAAAGAAAAGAAGATGAAGAAGAAAAAATAAGTAAAGACATAAAAAGAACCATCCCCGGAACAGGGAATTCTTTCAGCGAACCAGCCCCTGGCTATCCTTCTTCCTGGCTCCAGAGCCTTCTTTAGTGCCTCAGCTGATCACTGGCCCCTCTGCTATTCCTGGGATAGCAGCCAGCTAGCAGCATCCTTTTCTTGAGTAAGCCTGCTCCCCAGAGTACTCAGGTAGGTATCTTAACTTCTGTTCCAGAGAAAGGAAGAACCAGTGGAAGTATTAGGCCTGCAGTCCCTCTCCCAGGTCCTCTAAACCAGCACTTGTCAAGCCCAGATTCAGTGTCCCCAGTGTCCACCAAGGAGATAGCACATGCAGTGTTCCAAAGGAGCACCAGGACTGGGGACTGCATGGTAGGGACAGGCAAAGCTGTCTACACTGTGCATGTCCACATTCTGTTTCACACAACTCACTGCACATGGCCACGCCACAGGGCCTCAGTTCAAAAATACACTTGCCAAACTTTCCCCGTGCCCCATGCCAAAAGTAGGCAGTGTCTGAGAGGGACATGGAATTAACCTGTTGCTCCTGGGCTGTCCACAGTTCTTGGCCCAAAGCCCTTGAGTTTCCAGAGTTAGTTGCAGTCATTCTTGATGCAGTAACTGAGCTCGCAGGTAGTAGCAGGTTCTTGTTTTTAGGTTTATGGGACATATGGGGAGGGGGGATCCGGGAAAGGGGAAATCATTTGGAATGTAAACAAAGACTATAGAAAATAAAAAAATATTTTTTAAAAAAAGATCTTCCACCTGTTGTCGAAGCACATCATTATCCAGCTACAATTGATCTAACCCCCTGCAGCTCTTCAGACAACTGGTTACTGCCTGGACATAATCACAGGCTTTGAACAGGATTCCATCTTTATGCTGGCTAGACTTGGTACCCTCCATAGTACCATCTGGGATAGTTTTGGACAGCAGTACAATCCAGTTGTTGATCTTGTCCCGGCGGCACCGCTCCACTTCGTTATGTTGAGCCTTCTGTTTCTCATTTCAAGTTGTCCTGGGAGCTTCTGACTTCAGGGAATAAGGGTGGGTCCTAGGGGTAATCGATCGCTGGCTCCCTCCCTGCAATACTTTTTGTGATGACATCATCACAAAATATTGACCTGTCCTTGAATGGGTTGCCTGCCCCAGTAGTGCCTCTGAGCCCTGCGTGGTAACAACAGTGGTTGTACTCCCAGATGTGGTACCCCCTGAGGTGTGGGGAAGTAAGAATAATGTGTCTCAGCAGTTGTTTCCTCCGTGTTAAAGGCATCCTCACTGCTGAAAGCTCCCTGGGTCACTGCCTGGGTCATAGACTGAGTGGCAGGATAGCCACTGATGGCACCAGAGCCCTCTGTCTGGCCATCCAGCTGCCCCTAAGACACCCGGATCACCCTGTACATCCCTTGATGTTGGGGTGGGGAAAGCGGCGGCTGACTGGATGCTGGCCATAGCTCCTAGTGCGGTCCTCTCCAGTAGCCTCTACATTTTCGTGAATCTGCACTGTCCCCTCTTCAGTTTCAGCTGTTTTCTGATGCCCCTTCATCTCTCTGTGAGGGGTCTCGTCCGAGGCACTGGTCTTTTTTTCAGAGGACGTCTTATCTCCTGACTCAAAGGCCTGAATGCTAAATCTGGCCCAGGCTGCTTCAGTCCCTAATTCCTCTGGTTGTTTTTCTTAAATTGACACCACTGAGATCTTTCGGGACAGGTGAACTGATAGCACTCATCTAGATTCCAGGTTGGAAAGAGAAAAGTCACTGGGATTTTTCTCTATTTACTTTGGTTTCTACTAAGCCAGTAAACAACAGTGGACAAATATAGAGGGTTTAAACATGAAGTTGGAAGGAGAAATGTTTATTGCCAAATTGTCCTCAAAATTCCACGGTCAATGCACCCTACACATTGCTGTTACCTTGGGGTCAAAAATGCTACGAACCACATGCTTGCTGCTTTTGATTCTATTAGCTTGGTAGGATGGGTCATGTCAACATTCAAGGGTCTGCTCACAGCTTTCTTGTTTTATTTATTATTGGAGCATTTGGCCATGGCTAACCATTCTTGCTTGGTGAAAATCCTGCAATTTTCTCTCTGTGCTTCATTGATAGTTTGGCTGAATAGAGAGAGTATTGTGGATTTAGAGTAACTTTTCATTAAATTTTGCAAGTTTTATCTAATTCTCTCTTGGCATCCAGTCATAGAGAGGAAGGGTAGCTTGAGGGGCTCTGCCATATGCCCACACAGGAAGAACTGCTACCCTCACCCTTGAAAATAAAACAAGTCTACAAACCAGAACATCTACATAATCCAGGAGAAAATGTAAAATGAAAATCCAAATATAGTTAAGAAAAACAATCAGTATATGTGTGTGTGTGTGTGTGTGTGTGTGTGTGTGTATACACACACACATATATACAGTGGGGGACACTCTCAGCCAGCCATTGAACTGAGCACAGGGACCCCAATGGGGGAGCTAGAAAAAGGACCCAAGGAGCTAAAGGGGTTTGCAGCACCACATGGAGGAACAACAGTATGAGTCATCCAGTACTCCCAGTACTCCCAGGGTCAAAACCATCAACCAAAGAGTACACATGGAGTTACTCATGGTTCCAGACACATTAGCAGCATAGTATGGCCTTGTTAGACACCAAAGGGAGGAGAGGCTCTTGGTCCTGAAAGACTTGATGCTGTTGTGTAGAGGAATACGAGGACAGGGACGCAGGAGTTGATTGGGGAAGGGGAGATGGCTTATGGGATTTTGGGGGGAAGGGGAACCACTAAATGGGACAACATTTGAAATGTAAATAAAGAATATATCTAATAAAAAGAAAGACAAAGAAAATAAAGACTGAGGTAATAAAGTTAATAATACAGATAACTTCATTGAAACAAATAGTCTACCTTATTCTCCAATTAAATGGACACTGTTGTAATTTATAAAATCAAATCTAACTATATGCTGTCTCAAGAAACCAGACTTAAAATACAAAACTAAAGGTATATTAAAAAGTGAAAGATGCATTATATATTTATCAATGTGTGCAAATTTGGAGTAGCTATACTAATACCCGAGCAAATAAATTTAAGAACAAGAGACATTGCCAGAATTTAAAAGTATCATCCCATAATAATGGGGCTGAAACATAACACTATCATGTCACTCCTAAGATGGTACAAATGTGCTTAAGTGTGTTTCAAGCTGACAAGTCTAAAAAAAGAAACAACCAAATGCACAATGTGCCCAACAGAGTCATCAATCCTTCTCTCAAACCGGTTGCTAGAATTGTTTCAAGCACAGTTGTTTTCTCTCATCCATAGTGATGTGTCAGGATTCAAATGATGGCTGAAGCACAAAGCTAAACCATTACTGTAGTACTATGTTTATTTTTTCTACTTTTATATACTTCAGATAAACTTCTGCCTTCCCCTTAAGAAAAGGAATGAACAGCTTTCCTCTTGTACAATAGAATTCTCAGCAGTATTATTTGAAGAGTCCTGTTAAAGTAAAAAAAAAAAATACATGTTAACTTGGCTACAAGTACTGTAACAAATGATATGAGAACCAGTAGTCAGTGGGTGGGCAGTATCTCTAGTGTAGAAGAGTGGACAAAGAAAGAACAGATTCACTTCTTGGGTGGGATGGAGGTGGGGAATATGAGATTTCATTAAATAATACAACAGTGTGCAGCTTGTAGACTGCTGGGTCTGGCTTGACTATCTCATGTCACTTCTGTGGAATAACCTGTGTGACGCCTATGCAGATTTATGGGCAGCCATCACTGAAGTTCTATTTACATAAAAGGGTCTCAAAATCTCTTGCTCAGGGCAGTGATATCCAGTCAGCAGAGGGAATTTCTCTATATTCCATCTGCGGCATCCTTTTATGTTTTCTTCATTTGCATTGTAAAGCTTTATGAACCTGTGCTGTAATACAACAATGTACTTCACAACCCATTTGTACTGCTGGGCTCAGACTTCTGAGAAGCCTGTATGGACACGATTCTGCAGGTAATGGGCTGTTTCAGTTCTGCTTGAGGTTCCATTGCTTTCTCCACTCCAGCAACAGCTGCGTTTTATTGTTGTCATTTGGAATAATAAAAAGGAGGACACTGATATTCCTTTCAGTATTCCTTTCCAGTAAATAATTGGGATAATTGAAAACAGTGTCCTGGTGTTTTCAAAATAACAGCAAAGCTAATAGCATTTTAGTATGTTTTTTATAAAATGTCAGCATATTCACAAATTGGGCACTTTGGACTACCTAATCACAATCTGAGTGTTGTAGGTCAAATTTCAGTCAAGTTTATTTCTGGTGAATTAATTTTCATAAACCAAACTAGCAGATGTCTCTGTAACAAAATGAGTAACCAAACGATACAAATAAATCGGTTTAACTTCTGAGATGTAGGATTATTCAGTTCAGACAACTATCACCTCTCTGTCAAACCTGCCATTTGCTTGTGCTTTTATAAATAAAGTTTTACTGTCTCAAAGCTACTTCCTTCCATGGATGTGTCGTCTAGTCACATGTAGCATATATGAGTAGAAAGAACTAGTTGGGACACATTGCAGGTGCATCTCAGAGTCTAAAACATGAGTGATTTAGCCGCTTGATAAAAGATTGCTCATACCTCAAGTAAAGCAAGCATTTATAACTTTTTAGAAATTTTTATGAAAGCTTTTGAAAGAGTTTATTCAGTTGAGCTGAGCAGGGCTCAGAGCTTCCTACATAATTTGATTGTGCAAGAACTTAAAGTCACCATCCAAATTCTACAATGCATTCATCTATCTACAGAATACATCACCTTTTTATCAATGGGAGAAGCCATTGAGAAAGAAGAGTTAGGCTTGTCACATCCGACGTGGCCTCAGGTTAAAAACAAATGCATATAACACAACAAAATTGGCTTCTATCTTTTCTTGTTTGGCCAAATGAATGATCTGCCATGACTTGAAATGGGTATATAGAATCTAAAAACCTTGTAAATGTTATTAAGTGTGTTTCAGAAAAAGAAAAGATCCCTTTGAGTTGATGTATTAGAGTATACATCACAAAAAACTGCTTTGAACTATGCCTTTATGTTTTAAATATAGGAATGAATAAGGATTTGAGGAAAAAACATTGAAGTTATCACCTTCTATAAATTATAATATTCTCTATAAGTCTATTCTGTGTGTTAAGGAATTAAGGCTGTTATACTTGCATAACGTACTTTATTCCTTCATTTCATGAAAAATATGTGATTCACTTACTATCAGCAGTATCCAGAACTGAGTGTAGCATAGTGACCCATATAGTCCTGGTTCCTGCTGTACAGGGGATTTCTATGAAGTGACCATATAACATAATAGATACTCTATTAAGGGAGCATAGTGTGTTCATAGGTTGACAAGGAGAATTAACTTACTCAGCCTTATATACTCTGAAATCCTTTTCAGGCTGAATATTTTCTATTTGGGGAAAATTAGGAAGTTTAGTATGTCATCCTGGAAAATGATGACAAAATAACAATTCTAGGAATGGCAGCAACTTTACAGTGTGTAGCATATGTGGCAAGAGAGAATATGCAGTGGATTTAATGTGAAGAATAATTAGGAGTAGGTATTGAAGACCAAGGGACAAGAACTTCCATAAAATATTGAAAGTCTTTAAAGGAATAGAAAAAACTTATATTGTTATATGGAGAAATAATTCAAAATGAACTAAGTCTTGGGAAAGGAGGCCCAAGTTTTTGTCTGGTATATACTTATAGAGGCTATCTAAATGAAGTAAGCTAGTTATAGGACTGAAAAGAAATAAAAAGATGAGTTTAAAAGCTAATTTGAAGGTCTACACCAAGATGGCTCATATATTGGCTGTAAAGAGAGACTTTGGGATGATGGAGGGACTGGTTTTGCCTTGGGCCAGGGTAACTCATTTAGAGTGCCAGACATTGACCTATAGCATTTGCCACTTGAGTTTTATATCTTTCTTGCCTCAATTCTGCTACTAAAATACCATAAAAACGCTCTAGCTCTACTGAGACCCACCAATACAAAGTCAATTTGTTTCATGACCCTTGAGGAGAGGGCTGGTTTCGAGGATTTCATTTTGTAAATGGCTGTGGGCTCACACTGAAATGAGCTGTGACACATTCAAAACCATCTTAATATTGTAAAACGTTGAAGGCAAGGGCATTTGCATACCTCCGACAGACCTTCAGCGACAGGAACTCCTTTCACCTTAAAGCTCCACTCATCCTTCCAGTGATCACATTTAATGTATGACTCACATTCATTCAACTGCTGTACTCAGGGCATTTAAAGGATCCATGGACCATTTGCTTCTTTTAGAGATTGTTAGCAATGCTATCTTGGGGATTTATGCTTCCTTTACCATGTTTCGTGAACTGTGAGGTAGGTCTTTGCTATTCATTTATCCTAGTCTGGGAAAAGCAAAAGCAGAAATAAGGGAAATAGTGAGAAGGGCAATGTTTGTGTTTATTGTTTGCACATTGAGCATTGGCAAAACACTATTCTGCATTCAAATGATAAATATTCAGCACCTTGTGTATCAGCTGTGGAATTACACAGTAAGAAGAATAGGTTTTATCTGCATTCATATTGATTCCTGGGTAGTCATACATCATCTTTATGGAAAACAGCACATGGCTGGGTACAAAAGCAGTGTGTTCTTATACTGCTATGCTATGTGCACCTGAAGCTCTCTAGCTCTACATATTGTATATTTTTTTCCTCAAATAGCCAAACATCAACTGGATCTGGATAATGGGATGGAAACAAACTGAAATTAGCTAACCTATTTTAAAAATGTAATTCCTTCCTTCCTGTACTATATTTTTGGCCAGACTGGAAAGCCCCTTGTAATATCCAGAACTACTTCCTTCCATATGTTAATCCCTTTCATACTTTACAAGCAGAGTAGATGCTTGATCTGTACGCAAAGTTTTCATTGTGCTCTCTTTCCTCCTCACTCTCACACTGAACTCACTAAATGCCATTTTTCCTTAGGCACCTTATGGAAATGATCGTTATTTTTACTTCCCTGTGTCCCTTCTCTCATCTCCAGATCTGCCCCTCTTGCAGAATTGTTGGGGTTATTTTTTTTGAAGCAAAATTTGTCATTTGTTTCGACATATTAAAAAACAATAAGAAATTGTATTAAGTGAAGTGAGCTAGACACAGCAAACTCATCATGGACTCACTTGTGGAATGTAAAAGAGGGAAGCTCTGAGAAGCAAAGAGTAGGATGGTGTTTACCAAGTATGCTGAGGGAGAAAGAAGGGAGGAGGGAGAAGGGACGAGAGAGGAGGGAGATACAGTATACATGCTATAAAATTTCAGTTAGGTAAAAGTCACTTGTTAAGCACTGTGGAGACTGTATAATGGCACACTTAATGCATCAAGATTGCTAAGAATAGATAGTAATGTCTCACAACAAAATATGTGAAGTGACGAGTGTATTGGTGTAGCCACTCCACAATGATAACCTTTTAAACATCATGTTGTAAGCATAAGGACATACAGTTATTTAGAAAATTAAAAATGAAGGAAAAAGACACATAAGCTACATATAATGTGACATCTTACAGTTTTTAGAAGATATAAAATGTTTTCAAAAACATTTTGTAATCAATAATTGCAATATTGTGCAAATTATTTGGTAAATGTGTCACAGATGATGTTGGGTTTGTGTCATTTGGGAGAAGATTGCAATCTGAGGCTAGCTGCTGCTTTTTTGTTCTGTTTTATTTTCTTTCCATTTCTCATTATCTATTCTCTACAAACTCCTTTACCTTTTCTATCTAGTTTATCCATTACTCATTTTCCTCTCAAACTCCACCTTTAATATAAAATGTTTCCAGTAAGTTCCTGAAGTAATCTTTCCCTAATCAGCCTGTGTTGCATGTGTAATTCAGATGGTTGTTTTTTAAAGATTTATTTACTTTTATTTTATATGTGTTAATGTTTCACCTGTATGTATGTGTATGTTTTAGGTATATGTGTGGTTTTCTTGGGGTCAGAAGAGGACATCAGATCCCTTGAAAATGGAGAGACAGACAGTCCTGAGCAATCATGAGGATGTTGGAAATTAAACTTGGGTCCTTTGCAAGAGTAAGTGCTCTTAATATATGAGTATGTGGTCATTAGACCACAGATTATTATTTTTCTTATTGGTTCTCAAATCAAAACCACTTCATGATAGTGTCTCTAAGAAGAAAATACACAAAATGTATAATGGGACATTCTCATTTTGTATTCTCTAGAGTTTGAAGGTTTGGGGTGAGATTACTTCTTTAATTAACATGTTCAGGGAAAGTATGTTAGGGGGTATGATGTTGGATATGATACTTTGATACAAACAGGATTGATTGAAGAAACCAACCATATTGATATCAGAGAAGAGTAAAAGTGTGTGCCATGAATATAAAGAGTTGGATAAGACTGGGTTTGATGTGCTCAGGAGAGAGAACTGTGGAAACTGTACTTGAATATATGGAAATACATATTCCAGAAACTTTGACTATGTTAAACACAGAGTAAAATTTAAAATATATTATATTTATCTTTTATTTCTATGACAGCATATTTTCAATATACCCTATTTAGTCTAGACTTTCTAATATATCTTGATGTGTTGTGGCATTCCTGCTTAATTTTGCATTTGACATAGTTAAGGGTTAACTAAAGTTTAAACATTCTGAAAGATCTGGTCAATTTCTAACCAATGGCAGGATTTTGGCTTGCAGCAAATATATCACTTACCAAAAATCAACGTAAATTTTTATTCCTTTTTAATATTTAAAATGTGATAAAACTTGCATATATTATTATATATTCCAGGAAGCTAAGACTGTTGTAGGTGGGCAATACTAGATGGAAGAAATGCTAATAAAATTTAGCCATGGGTCTATTTTATGGGAATGTAAAATTGATGAGACTTTTGCTTCATTCTTCAGCATAGGTTGGTGAATTTTATAGCTTTTAGACATGAATTTGAATTCTAGATATTTTCTTTACTGGCTCAAGTTAACCTAGACAAATTAAAAAGTCTTAGCCCCCCTTTCCCTCTTCTATAAAATAAAACATCATTCTATGAGTGGTTTATGAGGAATAAATTAGATGAGATGTGTGTGGATGGGCCCTGCTAGATACT
The DNA here is from genome assembly GCF_947179515.1 of Apodemus sylvaticus. Classification (NCBI taxonomy): domain Eukaryota; kingdom Metazoa; phylum Chordata; class Mammalia; order Rodentia; family Muridae; genus Apodemus; species Apodemus sylvaticus. The sequence continues at coordinate 36,691,235 of NC_067486.1, forward strand.
GAGCTCCTACTGCATTTATGGCATCCTTCTGTGCACAGACTTGAACATAGGTACATACTCACTATTTTCCTTTTCTATAACTTTCCTTGTTTTGAGGATTTCCTATAGACTGGTCAAGAAGACTGGCGTTGAAGCAATGGTCAGAGGTGGATCTTTTGCGAAGTGTCTGGATCATAAGAGCTGAGTGTTTCCCATTAATGGATTAATCCAGTCATTGATTCTAAATTTTAGTAGACTATTATGTGGAGTGGACTTGTGATAGGTGGGACCTGGGTGAGATAGAAGGTAACTGGACATGAATCCTTGAAGGACATCTTCGCGACCTCTTTCTTTCTTTCACTTGATGTCTTTCACCTTGCTTCTTATTAAAGACAAGCATGTTTCTTCCCCCATGCCTTTTCTCTATGATGTTTTCTTTGTTTCTTTGTTTCTTTCTTTCTATCTATCTTTCTCTCTTTCTTTCTCTTTCTTTTTTGGTTTGTTTTGCTTTATCTCTCTTATCATGGTCCCAAGGCAATGGGTCCATCAGACCAGGGGCTATTATTTCAGAAAATATGACTCCCTATCAGCCTTTCCTATTCTACATTGTTATTATACAGTTTTTGTCACAGTGACATGATTAACATGCCTCCTAAAGTCCTAGGAGACACTTGTGCACAGAAATAATTCTGTTCTGAGTGACTGATGTTGAACAAGTCCCAAGCCACTGACATATGGATCATAAAATAGAAGAAATGACTCTTTGTCAGCTGACTAATAATCTGAATATTTCAGAGATTGCTCCTATGGTACTGCTGTATTTTCAGTCCTATCCTGGGAAACTCAGCTTCACTGCTGGGTGAGAAGTTTAGCTTTCTCAAAGGATGCCTGTGGGAGAAATTTTGACTGCTGTTCACATTTGCAGAGATTCTTTGAAATGTTTTCTCTGGTCCTCTTGTCTATAGATAACCTCAAAGATGAAATCCCAGGATGCTTCTCATTATCTTGCCCCTTTTGACCCTGAGAATATATGTCTTAAGTTGGTCTTTGCAGAGGTAGTAATAGCAGTATTCTCTCTAGGGACAGTTTGCATTTCAGAGAACCTAGACTCTGTTGAGAGGCTAAATCTGCTGATTCTTTTCAAGGGATCTTTAATTTGAGATAGAGGGAGGTGCTATTGAATACACTTTCCTACTGGAAAAATACGTAGAATGGGTCTCTGAAATTAAATAGAATCTTGCAGAAGACTAAAAGACAGCTGCAGGCTATCATTCCCAAAATTGCAGACTGGTACCCCCTTTAGTTTCTTTTACTAGGTCTACAGTTTGAGTTGTTTACTGTCAATATGCTTAATTGGATTTTGATTACATACAATGTTAATCCTTTCTTCTGTAGTCAATTCTAGGTTCAGACTCAATAGATAGACCAGGTGATCCTCCTGTATCAGCTGCTGAGTGTTAGAATCATTGGCTTGCACAAAGACCATTAGTGCTGCTATGTGTTTTGATTCCTATTGGCATCTTCAAAGTTTTTTTTTTTAAAACAGTTGGTGTTCAGTGGTCCTTTGCTTTAACAGTAATTCAAGCTGCATCTTCAATTTTAATATTTACCAGAGAAGCAAACTTCATTCCAGGTGAGAAGACAAGACTTTAACCAGTGCACCTGATTAGTGCTCTAGTAAAAGAGGGGGAAGTTCTAGAGCACATAGCGTATAAAGTAGCTCTGTGTCTTCCCTGGGAACTAGAGGAGGTCTAAGGTGGAGTGGAGTAATAGTGTTGGCGGGGGCACTTTCCATATAATCATAAGAATAATAAGAGCATAGAGAATGATAACCAAAGGGTTTGAAAAACACGTTCACGAAACTGTCAATAATTCATGCAAATCAAATAACTATTTTTTGTTTGTTTTATTGTTTTGGTTTTAGTTTTTCAGTGCTGGGATCATGCACATGACCTCATGCATGCAAGACAAGCACTTCACTAGCTGATCTAATATTAACCCTCCAAAAACTTTAGGTAAGATGGTGTTCTTGCAAAAATCTGCACCATTGTGCATAGTTTTTGTAGTGTGCTAGAATTGCCCATGATCACTTGGTTCTTCCTTTGTATAATCACATGGCCTTTCTTTTTAACTTCAAATGTCTTGTCAACCTGGTGATGAGGAATTTGCTTATAAATGTACTTGAACATTTCCAGACTTTCTGGGATGAATATAAATGGACTGAATACACTCCTAACTTCTTTTTTTTTTTTCTGAGCTTGTTTCAAACATTGTATGGAAATGTATAAGCTGAGTGTCTTGTGGGAATTTCTTGGAACAGAATTCCTATAAATTGAAAGCATGTAGCAGAAGAAGGAGGTACCTTGTCCGACTTTCTGATTTTCTCTCAAAATGTGTTGACTATCTCTGAAGTTTGGACTCAGCATATGCTACACCTGCTAAATTCAGGAAACCATCCCATCCATAGCTCTCCAGGAGTGATGATTCTGTACTCCTAATAAGTCAGATATTTTCCTCAACTTTAATAGAATCAGTGTCTGGAAGAGCACACACATGGGAAACTCAACCTAGGTTTTCACAGCCATTTATTTCTCTAGTCACTGATAGAAACTGAAGGTGAAACAATACATTTTAACTATTCCCAAAGAATATCAGCAAAACCTGCAGGTTCCCTGTGTCAGAGTGCCTCAGTGGGGAACGTGTCACCCAGAATGCTCAACTACAGGCACCAAGGGTGACAGGTTCTTGCTTTCTCTTTATCACTTTACTGCCAGCCTTCACTCCAACACAGAATGGGTTCAGATGAGTCTCTCAGGCCTTGTCTAACCCAATTTCTATGTCTCCCTCACAGAGCGTGTATCTTTTGAAGGCCAATATTTTTCATTGTGCTGTAATTCCAAATCAAATGGGGTTCTTAGAAGTGTACATTTCAAACTACAGTATTTGCTTCAGAATTAGGCATGTAAGTCATCAAAGCTTAATGTAGGACCCCGATTCTCTAGTCACAAACTCATTCAGTGTATTCTTAAAACCTATATTTTAATTTTTTTGTATTTGCTTGTACACTTACTTGTGATCATGTCCACATGCAGGTGAGGGTCCACAGAGCTCAGGAGAAAGAGAAAGAGCCCTTGAAGCCAGAGTTACAGTTGATTGTAAGCTGCTCAATGTGGCTACTGGAACTAATCAAACTCAGGTCTTCTGACAGAGTAGCAAGCACTCCTAAGTGCTGGGCTGTGTTACTAGCCCTGTATTACTTTTCTTTATAAACACACCTCTCATCCCCTCGTGAAAGTTCTTTCTCAATAGTTTTATCCCTTCATTTAATTATACACAGACCATCTTCAAACATTTAATTCTACAAAATATAGTTTGGGGCACAGAAAAATTTCATAGTTGCTACTCAGTAGGTTTTATTTAAATATTAATATGAATATTATATATGAGTGTATGTATTTATCTATTTCTATCTATGTGTTATCTCTATGTACCTATGTATCTATCTATCTGCAAAATAATAGGTATTAAATAGGCTATGAGAGGGGACTGAGAGAGATTGGGGTAGAAAATGAAGTGGGGAAATGATGAAAGTATATGTTAACTAAATTCAAGAAACAAAATCTACTCATATTATCTTTCCAACAGAAATATATGCATTAAAATCCCTTGTATCATTTAGTCTATTTATAAACCAAGTGTACTTAATCTTGCACTTTTTTGTACATTTATATTAGATATTTTCTTTGTTTACATTTTAAATGCTGTCCCCTTTCTTCATTTTCCCTCTGAAAAATCTCCTATTCCATCCCCTCTCCCACTGCTCACTAATCCACCTACTCCTACTTTCCTGACCTGGAATTCCCCTACACTGGGGAAATGAGCCTTCACAGGACCAAGGGCCTCTCCTCTCATTGATGTCTGACCAGGCCTTCCTCTGTTACATATGTGGCTGGAGCTATGGGTACTCTTCTGGAGTTATGGGTACCTTCATGTGTACTCTTTGGTTGGTGGTTTCTCAGTAGTTTTATCCCTTCATTTAATCATACACAGACCATCTTAAAACATTTAATTCTGCAAAATATAGTTTGAGGCACAGAAAAATTTCATAGTTGCTACTCAGCAGGTTTTATTTAAATATTAATATGAATATTATATATGAGTGTATGTATTTATCTATTTCTATCTATGTGTTATCTCTTTCTTTGTATCTATGTATCTATCTATCTGCAAAATAATAGGTATTAAATAGGCTCTGAAAGGTGGTTGGTGGTCCCTGGGAGCTCCAGGGGTACTGGTTGGTTCATAGTGTTGTTTCTCCTATGGGGTTGCAAGCCTCTTCAGCTCCTTGGGTTATTTCTCTAGCTCCTCCATTGGGCACCCTGTGCTCAGTCCAATGGTTGGCTGAGAGCATCCCCCTCTATGTTTGTCAGGCACTGGCAGGTCCTCTCTAGAAACATCTATATCAGGTTCCTGTCATCAATACTCTTGCACTTTGAAATAGGTATTATTGATTTTGACTATCACCATATAAATTATTTTTTATTATAATACACAAGGATCCCAAAATATGTTTTAAAGACCCTATATCAAAAGTTTTGACTTCATTGTTAAAATTAGTTCAGTGTTTGTTAAAGTAGATTCCAGAGGAATCTGATAGTGTTAACCTAATTCCTGTTGCATGTTCCTTCTATCTCAGAGTGGTCTTCTACTGTGTCTGCTGATAGTTTGCCTGTGAAGAGAAGGTTTCCTGGATTTCATTCATTGTGCTGTTTATATTTAGTTTTTGACAGAAAGCTCAGTAAAAATAATATGTCACCACAGCCCATGTTTACCTCAGATTCCTAGAAAACATTTCTAAAGACTATACATATTGCACAGAACCTTTGTATACTGCTGCAAACACCCTAGCCATATCTTTCCAGTATGACCCCAAACCAGAAATGAGAAATTGGGCTGCTTCCTTTGGCTCTGGTAGTTTTTCTATTCTCGTGGCATATAGCAGTTCAACTTGGAAGTAGATAAGACAGTGAACATGACAAACTGCCAACAGGCTTCAGAGGAGATGAAATATTTGAGGGAAATGAGGTACCATTTGTTGACGTCTGTGTGCAAGTTTCAGTTCTCACTGAAGCCATGGCTCCTTAGAAATCACTCTTTGTTATCAATAAAGGGGACTGGGTACTTGTCTGCCTATGAAGGGTTGGAGTAGATCATCTAATTGCTTCTTCAGTGACAGATCCCTTTTTTATTTTTATCTTGAGAGTCAAAACAAAGTTGAATGCTTATTTTTAGGTCTTCACATATAACTTTCCATCTGAAATTATTGTCTTCTTAATCTAAAGACAACTTATTTAAGGAAAGGAAGAGATAAGTTGAAAAACAGACATATAGAGAAACGGAGTTGTAGGAATATGTAATCCCCAACCCTGAATTGGGAGCTTTAAATGTCTCATCAATGAGAATGTGTATTTTGATCATAATCTTCTGTTTGAATTGGTTGCTTGTGGTGTTTTTCTCCAGGACTACTGGAATGCCAGTGTCTGGAGATGAGTTGTGCACAGGTAGCCTGGTCCCAGGTGGAGCAATGACTTTGAACCATAGTTACCTGGTAAGCAGGACATCCACCTATGTGGTATGGAAGGAGTTTGGTCACTGTCCCTTGGGCCCGCTTCCCCTCCTCCCTCGGCCTGGCCCCTGTCACAGTTGCAGCCCTCACAGCCCCCCTCCCCTGGAGGAGAGATGTGTGGCTATCAGTCATATTAGACAGCACCAAGCCTTCCCACATGTAAATAGGATTTCCCTAAGCTCTCAGGCCAAGCCAATGAGAAATACCTGCTGTTAAACCCTGTATCACCCCCAAAACTGTATATGAATCCTATTCAGGGAATTGAAGGTGTGCGAGAACTTCTCAGTCATCTGAGAGCTTCTGTCACAAGGACTTAACATGCAGGAAGAAGTCTGCTCTCCCAAAACACCAGCAGCAGCTCTGCTGTAATCCTCCCTGGCTAGGCAGCTTTTCATCTGCCCACCAGACCCGACTCAGTGCAGGGTGACGTAGGTAACCAAGATGGCAGCACTGGGAAGACTCAGGTGGAACCAGTGGTGGTGGCAGTAGCAGAAGTGACTTCTCTACCTGCTTACCCCCTCTCCCCTCTGCCAGAACTCTAGCACCTGGCCTGGACTCCGCCCCATAGGCCCACATGCCAGTATTGTATCCATAGTCCCTAGTGTATCTGTCATATGTGCATAGAACTTGTATCCAAGCTGCCACAGCGATAGAGACTCTATGTGAATTCTTCATCAGATCTCTCTTCTCTACTTTTGAAAAACATATTTTGCAGCAACTAAAATCTGTTGTCATTTATGTCCCAATAAGGACCAACCTCTAGTTTTAAAGAAAATTAACTTTTCAGGTTTGCATACACAGTAATGGGTTACAATCTGTCTTCTTCACATACAATCTGATTCTTCACATCTTTATAGTCTGTTCTTATTTGATTCCCTTCTCCACTGACCCTTCTTCAATTGCTTCTCTTTCTTCTCTTACTTAGTTTTCCTTGTGCTTTTCTTTAATCCTACATATGTATTCAATTACCTTATTTCCATCTTTGTAGAAAATTTCTTCATCCCCTCTTATAAATTCATTTATAATTTCATGATCTATTCACACAAATATAAATAAATATACACATATCTACCATTGCATACATTACTTTTCTTGTGATAGATCATCCTGATGATCTATTTTGACTCACAGATCAAAGTCGTATGCTGGGAAAACAGTTCTAGATTGAGGAGGCTGGTTCCAATGCATTAGAAGACAGGAAACAGAAAGATGAATGTTAAAGTTCATGTAGCCTTCCATTTTGTTATAAAGTGCAAGACTCAAGTTCACAAAATGGTGCTACCATCATTTTTTTTAATTATTCGATATAATTTATTTACATTTCAAATAATTTCCCCTCTTCTAGCCCCCCCACTCCCCGAAAGTCCCGCAAGCCCCCTTCTCTTCCCCTGTCCTCCCACCCACCCCTTCCCACTTCCCCGTTCTGGTTTTGCTGAATACTGTTTCACTGAGTCTTTCCAGAACCAGGGGCCACTCCTCCTTTCTTCTTGTACCTCATTTGATGTGTGGATTATGTTTTGGGTATTCCAGTTTTCTAGGTTAATATCCACTTATTAGTGAGTGCATACCATGATTCACCTTTTGAGTCTGGGTTACGTCACTTAGTATGATATTCTCTAGCTCCATCCATTTGCCTAAGAATTTCATGAATTCATTGTTTCTAATGGCTGAACAGTCTCTTTTGGTCTCCAAGGGAGTCGGTTGGTGGGTGGGCGAGCACCCTCATAGAAGCAGGGAGAGGGAGGAAGCGTTAGTGGGTTTCCAAAGGGGAAATGGGAAAAGAGATAACATTTGAAATGTAAATAAATAAAATATCTAATGAAAAGATAATCTATCACTGCATACCCTTTGGCTTCTCTCTTTGACTTGTTTAGTTGATAATATTAATCACTACAACAGACATAAGCTAATGCTTATAAGATTAGGTTCTGTATATAAGGAGAAATTTTGTATTTATCTTTCTGAGTCTGGCTTATTTTAATACCTTCAGTGATTTTCAGCTGCATCCATGTTCCTAAGTGCTATCATTTTTTTTTCATGTCTACATTTATTCCACTTATGTACACGGGCCACATTTTATTTGTGTATTAATGGCCTTGTATAGTCTCATTTCTCATTATTTTTGTACACATATTTTTCTCTGTTTTGGGATGTTTCATATTTTTTTTGTACCTACCTTGAGAGTTCCTTACTGTTTCTGAAATCCTACTTAGATGGCATGCTTAACACTTATGTTAAGGGTTCTTCCTGGTTTTTTCTGTAGGTAGAACTTCCCCGCCATTGAATGCCATCAGCTTTTTCAAGTCTCAGGACACTTATCACATTATGTCTCAAATTCATTTATTGTCACCTAGTATCCCTCTTTGTAAGTCTCCTATGACCCTGGATTACTTACTTGGGAGAAGTGTTCTTTCTTTCTACCAAGCTGATTACAAAATAATGGATGCACATTTTTTTGCTGAACAAATAACTGAATAGAACACAAAACACTTCTGGTTTAGCTTATTTTGTATATCTATAATGGAACACGTGGGCTAGTTAATTCATAATTTTATGTAGCTTAGAGTTCGGAAGCTTAGAAATAATCATAGTGCCTACATCATGAACATTTTCTTACTAGGTCATTCCATGCAGAAAGGTAAAAGAAGAAAAAATATAGAAGTAATCTTGTTTGAGGGAAAGGAAACCAGAAGGGGTAGACAAAAGAGGGAACTAGATATGAATATAGTCAAAATATATTGTATTTATATATGAAAATATGACAATGAAATCCAGTACTTTATACAATTAGTTTATACTTATGAAAACAGGATTTCTTTGATAATTGGTTCTAGCCAAATGAGCTGTTAAAGAATAAGCTAAGACTATTTTGTTACAATCATATTTTGAGACTGATCTATCATATGATTCAACATAGAGTTTTATATGACTCAGATGGTTCTGAGTTTTAAAAAATTAGCTTAATTTTTTTTGTTAAGCATTATAGCAAGGAGTTGGAGTGAATTTCCTAGTTATTTCGACGTGGAGATATGTACTATATAGGTAAAATTCCTTCTGTGGAGGCTAATTCCTTCTTTAGAAGATACTTTGGGTTTCATCAGTGTACTTAGCTTTTCCAGTTCATTCATTACCATTCTGCAAAATCACTTTACAAGTGACCTATAATTCAAGGTTATAAGACTTCAGGCTGCTTCACATGCCTATGTTCCGCATTGTAATTTTTCAGTTAGATACATACATGATACAAATAGTCCAAAACATGTCTATGAATATGGGTACTCTTCCCTTCATTATTTCCCTCCTTTTAAACCTCCTTTGCTCCCTCCTTCCCTTTCTCTTTTTACCCATTCTTTGCTTCTTTCCTTGTGAATATAATGACAATCTTTTAAAGAGCCTGTCCCCAAGGATCTACATGGAGTCATGGTGGCAGTGCCATTCAGATGTTACTACTGAACAAATTTATCCCCAAGCTTTGGATGTGCCTCTCAGGAGCTCACCACCAACCAGTTTGACAGGCAGGTCTCAGCTCTGAATAGACATGGATAACTGCAGTGTTGGTAAGGATGGAAGATGCTGTAGTCCAATTAGAGGATAAGAAAAGAGCAGGGAAGTTGGTATCAGCTTTACAACACCTTCCAAGAAAAAAAAGATAAGTTAAAAAAAATGGCTTCTGAAGAAAGAATTCATGGAATGACCTTCACTGCTTGTCACTTGCCCCACATGCCAGTCCTTTCAATGCAAGGATTGAGAGCATCTTTGTTTACTCTCCTGAGAGGTGCACTTCCTGGATTAAACTCAGATAGGAGTATGAATAATTCCAAATTGATTTTCTAGAAGAAGACTTTTGCTAAGGAGGGAGGGCACATAACAAATGAAACACAAGAAATTTGGGGATGGAGGGACATAGACAGGTGGGTAAGAAGGCAGAAAGGGACGTTTGCTATATCCAAAGACAAATCTTACCTATTTAAATGCCCCAGGGTCACAGAGCTCCATTTATAAAGATTCTATTTAAGTAATTGCCCAAGGATGTATCACTGCAACACTGGCACTGAATGATGCCACTGCCACCGAAGTGTGACAACTGAGCCCTTAGAAGGGAATGCCCTTGTGCATATTCATCCTTGGAACTGGCAAGGAGGAGGATGAGTAGGGGATAATGTGACACAATAAGCAGAAGTGGTATATAAAATGACTTAGAGGTTTTCAAAACAGGTTACCAGTACCCATTAAAACATAATACAGACTGACAGAACCTTCTTTGGACTTAAGTTTTAACTCACAATTTCCCTTTTCTTTATTATTTTTTGTTGTTTTGTTTGACTCTAAGTATAATGTATAACATTCTTTTCAAACTTTAATCTATATATGATAACATTTCCAGAGCTACCCAAATACTTAAGGAAAATGAAATCCACAACTCAATATATTTTTCCATGCAGTTTTGCTTTTCCTGTCTCATATTATTTTCTCGCTCTTCTTTGCAATGTATAAACTCCCATTAATTTATTCCTAGCCATTAGTAATTTACATTTTTCCTCTTGTGCATGTAACTAATATAGTGTTACATTGCATAGCAAAAGATAGGGTTCTTTACAGTTCTAATAGTTAATATTCAAATAGTCAATAATGAAATAGCTACTTCTAACTTCCAGCATTAGCTATGAGCACCACACTGCCCTCTGGATAGCTGCATTTGTGACTGGGAACTGACTGGTCTCCTGTTAGCTGATAACAGAGAATAACAGCAGAGGCGACCCCTTCTTGTGGTGAAGTGAGATCATGAGCTTCATGTTTTCTAGAGTTCATTTTAAAAATGGGTATCTGATGTCTGCTTTGAAAAATTCTACAAAATGATAAATTATCCCCAAAATGGCTACTAACGACAACCTATACCTGTTAGATACTGTTACCTCCTCTGTGGTCTGTGGATTTTTTTAGGCTGACATGTAATTATCATTCTTCTTTTTGGCAGAATAGTTGATTCTTGCAGTCCTATCAGCATTGATGCATAATTTTCCATTTAATACTTCTATAAGTCTATTAATTAAAATCCTTTTCTTGTTTTTAACTGCTTACAATTGAATAAACTCTAGCAAAAACTTCCCATTAAGGATATAATAGCTTCCTGCTTGAGCTCTAGCTGACATGATCCCCACCCCACTGGTAGGACCTTGATCCATATTCAGAGAAGGGAATAAAAGTGCTTGTATCTCAGCAACAGAGATTATTGTGTGTGCTGTCATTTTGATGGGTCTGGAACAGGGTCTGCGCACGGAGGGTTGCTTTTGAACAATCAGCCAGGCAGAATTTCTTTTTGCTCTCTCAAGGTACCTCGCTCATTACTGTGGGTAATGATTTGAAAATGAGCTCGGAGGGCGGAGAGAGTATGCAGATCTTTCAAGACTCCCTTTTAGGTTCCTCCTCCATTGTTAAACCTTCCATTTCATTCAACCCCCTGCAAGTCCCATGCTCTGAATGCCTGGAACACTTATTCCAGCATTCTCTCATTGTGACTTCTGTTCAGGTGCAGTCTCCATACTTGTGTTTGTCAGTGTTCTGCTGTCCTGTGCTGCAGTGCTCACTCAGAGTAGGAAGACACCCATCCCCACTGTCAACTCCTCTTAAAGCCTTGTTGAACAACTGACATATAACCATCAACAAACATTTAACGTGCTTCAAATTAATGTGTTACTAATTAGCTCAAAGACCAAATGAGCTGATCATTACCCACCTGATGGAATGCATATTGGCCTCCAATACTTAAAGAACATATGAAAAAGTAGGTATTGTCAATACAGTGACTTCTTTGTGTTTAATGGTACATTTCTTCTTGAGTTTGTTTTCTATGAGGAATTGGAAAATAATGACTGTCTGTTGTTCAGTGTGCTCAGGAATGCCCCAAGGTGAACAAGGCAATGCTCTAAGCAGTGAGATAATATAGAACATATAGCACAGTTTGCAGGAAAGACCTAAATCAATCTGAAATCAGGAAAGAGTGTAAATGGTACCTTTATGAACAGACAAGAGTAAAACACCCAATATTGACATGACAGGACAATCTCACAAGGTATGGTCTCCAGAATAGAAAATTAGAAAGGGAATTTTCTGTTTTCAGATGGAGCAGCATTGAGTACAAAAGGAACCCTCAGTATTCTTTTCTTTTTTCTTTCTTTTTTTATTTTTTATTTTTTAATTGCTTTTGGTTTTTCAAGGCAGGGTTTCCTGTGTAGCCCTGGCTGTCCTGGAACTCACTCTGTAGACCAGGCTGGCCTTGGACTCAGAAATCTGCCTGCCTCTGCCTCCCAAGTGCTGGGACTAAAGGCATGTACCACCAATTTTTTTTCTGGGCCCATTTTGTTTCAGGAACAAGATTTATCTAGAGATAAAATGCTTGCTTTTATGAGTATTATAGTCTGGTATAGTGTGTGTGTGTTATGTGAGTAGTTAAGTGTTGAAATACATAAATTGTAGAATATAGACCTTCTTAAGCATCAGCTATAATTACTGTCACACACCAAAAATTTTCTGTGTGTTATTTCTCCTAATATTTTAGCATTAATATGTTTTAGCATTAGGAAAGAAAGAAATTGTTTTGGAGAGAACTGTTATTCAAAACAGTTAGTGAAATAGTCTAAATTAATTATTCATTCACTCATAATAAATGTTAGCTTTGTTTACAGTTTCTTGACATTGCTCTTCATGACATATGTTAATATTAGACCTGTACCATGTACAGGAACTTTAGGAATGATATAGTTCAATGTATATTAGTTACAGATGCTATTGGGATTATGAGGAATAAATTTAATTTTTTTTAACCTTTCCTGTGGCAGGAAACAAGGAGAATTCATTTGAAAATGTATCTCGGATTTAGAGCTTTGATCTTTCCTGGCCGGAAGATCCTGTAGGCCAGGAAGCTTTTGTGACATAACACAGAAGCATGCGGCTGTCACCTCAGCCAGGACAGGGTCTCATAGTTAAACAGCTGCTCTTGTACACAGTGCTGTTGCTAAGATATGTTTGGTTGTTAGGTTAAGCACGCTGCATCTTTTTCTGTTCTTGATGTTTTTGGCTTAACACACCTTTACTAGAATATAACTAGATTGTAAGTTAAGGATCTTATGAGTTTTATAATGATGAGCTGTTTTATCTTTCATTATCCAAGTTAGGTATTGACAATTCACATGCCCCTTGCTTAGTTGGTCTCTTTTTAACAACTTTTTCTGTGCATGTGTATGTGTGTGTGTGTATGTGTGTGTATGTGTGTGTGTATGTGTGTGTGTGTGTGTGTGTGTGTGTGTGTGTATAGTGCTCATTATTGCATGTGTACAATACACATCGGTAGGGACATGATGGTGTGTTTGTGTGAGTGCTAGTGGATATCAGGGATTGGGATCAGGAATTCTCTTTGATTGTTCTGTTACCTTATTCATTGAGTCAATTTCTCTCAGTCAAAAACAAAGCTGATGGATACGGTTATTCTTGCTAGCTAGCCTATACTGATGTTCTCCTTTCTCTGCCTGTCAAGCTTGAAATTACAGGTGACCACCAGGCATTCACATGGGCTTCTGGGGATATGAAAACAGTCTTCATGCAGCACAGCATCCGCATACAAGTTCTGATCTGTCTCCCTCGGCCCTGAATTAGCCTTTAAGAGGGAAAAGCGAGTTTCATGTACGAGAAAACTTATTTTATCACAACAGGCTTAGATGATGAATATTTAGTCAAGGTATCAGAGGATTTTAGGTTGCTGGCTAACAGTGCAATTGACTATCCTGGCCAAGATTTCCTTGTTTCAGTGAGGTACATGCTCACCTGGGTAACAGCATTCAACTTCCTGTCGATAAAGTTCCGCTAGGTCTTGAGAGTTTCCGCTAGGCTTACCAATTTTCTTCTGCCTCAGTCTTATGCTCTTCAAACTGTCTTTGCGTAATTGCAAGGGGTACCTCCAGGTTTTCTGTTCATTTACCTCTTCTTTGCTCCATTGTCTACTCGCATAGTGATAAAAACATTCCACATGGCTGCAGACACAAACGTGTGACCATTGTGTGTGTAATGAGCTGTGAGCGAATATTCTCCGGCTGCACAAAGTGTTTCAAAGACAGTGCAGAGCAGGTGAGGGGAGGGTCAGCCTTATTTTATTACTCAGACAATTCTTAATGATAATCATTAATTACTTAGTTGGCAGTCTGATATAGGACAAGCAAAATAATATGTGTAGAGCAGGTGTGGGGTGGGTAGGCCTTTATTTTATTACTCAGATAATTCTTACTGATAATCATTAATTACCTAGTTGGCAGTCTGATATAAGAGAAGCAAAATAATATGCATTCAAATAAAAATAACAGGCAAGGAATGGAGCTCAGGTGGAAGAGTTCTGACCTAGCACGGATGAAGCCCTAGGTTAATGCCCAAAACTCCAGCAGCTGGAAGATAGAATCAGGAAAATCAGAAGTTCATTGTCATCCTGGGTTACAGAGCAAATTCAAAGTCACCCTGAGCTATATGAGATCCCGTAAGAATAAATAGTAATTTATTGAACAAATCAATAACAAGAGATTAAATTGATGAATTCAGGTTCTCCTATGTAAAATAGCACTTTGATGTATTATATATTTGATGTATAGTTGATATGCATCTCTCAGAGGTTAGACTAAGATGCAAGCACCTGAAAAGTTACTGAATCATCAACCAAGGGGAACATGATTCCAGCCAAAAATGTGGCAGAGGAATGCCTTTTTGGGCATCAGTGGAAGGAGTGGTCTTTGGTCAGGTAAAGGCTCAATAGAGGCCACAACAAAGGGAAACAGATGGGGGGGAAGTTGGGGGGAAGGTGGAACTGTGTTGGGTAGAGGGACATATACATGGAGGCAGGGGGAGGGAGGACGGGGAGGGAATCGTTGGGGAGGGGGGCTTTTGGGGGGGAAATTGGGAAAGGTTTTACCATTGGCAGTGTAAATGAAGAAGATACTCAATAAAATAAAATAAAATAAAAGCGTATTTGGAACTCGTGTTAAATACTGCGTGAGGCAAAAACTTGCGTTTGCTCACTTTGGCAAGGTTCCGGCTCCTAAAATGTGGCATATATTGGGTCTTCGTATGCTTTTATGAAGGGAGGAAAGCATACAGCCTTGGAATTCACATCTGTGAACTGTGAATGAGTACATGAATGACAGCAATCAATCCCCCAGAAGCTGAAGTGAAAGAGAGAAATTCAGTTCCAGGAAACCTGATAGCTAATCATGCAGTATCGGTGCAGTGGGCATGATTTCATTTTTGAACTTAATATTTCTGAGAGAAAGAGAGAGAGAGAGAGAGAGAGAGAGAGAGAGAGAGAGAGAGAGAGAGAGAGAGAGAAGGGGAGAGAGAGAGAGACTAGGTAGCTATCACTCATCTTATAGATGAACTGGCAACCAGAGAACAATAGAACTTTTTCAAATGCTTTAGACTGCGAGTGGCAAAGTGGGAATGAAGTCTCCTGCTCCCTTGTCCTCTCTAGAGTAGGGCTGTGGCACTCTCCATTTCCCATTAGCAGCCTGTCTCACTACATTCCTACAGATTACTAAAGGTAAAATTTGACTTTATTTTCTTTCCTAGAATCCGAAGGAGCATCCTCAGATCACTGTCTCTATCATTCAGGAGGTGTCTGTGAACCCTTGGTGTTTAGGTCTCCAAAGATAATCAGTGCTTATCCAAAATGATGTCAGCTTTCTAAATGGCGTTGTAGGTTGTAGAGTTTAGATTCACTGTAACTGAATGTGTATCTTTCGTGAGATAAATGGGAAGAAACAAAGCAGTAATATAAAACCAGGCAGGAAAGCATTCCATTGACCTAGCCCCTCTCTCTCTCTCTCTCTCTCTCTCTCTCTCTCTCTCTCTCTCTCTCTCTCTTTAATTGAATATAATCTTATGCTAAAACCTTTTCCGGTTTCCCTCCTCCCAGAAAACCCTCAACCCCTCCTCCTGCCCCCTGACTCCAAGTATATGCCCCTCCACCCCACCCACTCCCCCCACCCCCTTGATTTCCTTTTGTTGGGGTATCTATTGAGTCTTCGCAGGACCAAGGACCTCTTCTCCTACTGATGCCTGACAAGGTATTCCTCTGCCACATTTTTGGCTAGAACCATGTGTACCCCTTGGTTGATGGTTTAGTCCCTGGGAGTCCTGGACCTCTGGGTGGTCAACCTTATTGTTCTTCCCATGGGGCTGTAAACCCCTTCAGCTCCTCCAGTCCACCCTCCAACTCCTCCATTGGGGACCCCACGCCCAGCCACTCTCTTATAAATGGTTGTTGGACATCAAAAGTCTAAGCTCTAAAGAGGTACAGGATGCAAAGTCTGCTCTAGTTAGTTTTCTGGTGAAAAGTGTCTCTTAAGTGTGTTTTAGCCCATATGGTAAAACTCATTTCTGGCATGAGTGCTTTTTAAACAGCAGGCTTCCTTGTAGGGACTTGAGCAGATTTCACAGGTGATAACCTGTCTGCGCCCTAGAGCAGATGCAATATTCTGCAACAAGAAGCTGATACTTAACCTTTGCCTGGCCTCAAGAGCCCTCAGAGGCAGAGTCCAAGTAATTTCAGATATTTCAAGTTAATGTACCTTCAAGTCTCCATACTGCTCTGATATGCCTTGAATATTAGCTATTTTGTGGAAAGTCAAGCCCCTTAACAGTCCAGTAAAATCTTTAAGGCTATGGACCATCAGAACAGTGATGTGCCCTCTGTGATACCTGGGCTGCGGAACTCCAGCTGCCAAGTGGAAGCTGGGGCGGGGGTGTGCTGTTAGCACCTAATGCCAGACTTGAGTAGTTGTTCCTGTTGTCTTGTGCTGCATTAACTCTTCCCTGGTCATCTGACAAAGCAGAAATGAGGTGCACCAGATGTGTGCATATAGGGTTTGGCTCTGCAGACCTGTAATTTTCCAGAGGAAAGACATTCTTTTGCTAATGATGGTAGGTCTGTTTTTCGACAGTTTGACTCAAAGCTCTGTTAAAGAACAGGCCTTAATCTCTGACACTATCTTTCTGACATTTGCCTCAGGTTCCCTCTGAAATCACTTCAAAGTTGATTTCCAAGAGTCGTCTCCCATTTGTGTTGATAGATACAGCATGTCATTCCGGATCTCACAGATATAAAATATCATCAAAAGTCCACATGGTTAGGTCCTGATGCTCATTTTAAAAAGAATCCCTTGAGATAATGAAGGCTACATCATTCTGGACAATGCTTGGTGTCATGCAGGCCACACTGATGGGAAATCTGCTTTTCATCATGTCTATTAAAAGATTGCTTTCACATTCTCCATGCTTTTTACTATTTAACACCTTCTCTATTTTCATAGTATATTACCTTTATGACATTTCAGCATTTACAATGTACAGATGTATTTCAATCTACACATTGGGCCTCCTTTCTGAGCTAGAATCTATGATATTTCATAGGAATCATCTAAGGCATCTGTCTATAGGGTAGGCACAGATTGATATGATATTAAGGGATTTCTTGTCAGGTCCAGGTTTCTTCCTCTAGAACTGAGGAACGTGAAGGCTGGTTGGAGGTTAGTTTCTTACTCAAGATGTTCTTATACCCTGTTTGCAAAATTGAAATTCTCTAACCAGGTAGAGGGTACTGTGTGTATCAGCCTACTCGCCTTTTTATCAAATTTACACATCAAGAAAGTAAGTGTATTGATTTGTATACTCTTATTCAGAGGCCTTGAAGAAGCTCCTGTTGTTTTCTTGCAGTGGTTAAGATCCAGTCCCAAGCCTTGTGCAAGCCAGCTGAGCACTTTGCAACTGAACTACTTCCTCAGCATTTCAGGTCAGCTCCTCTTGATTATCAGCTCCGGTGTGGGGTGATTGATACTACAGTATGCATATTAATATGAATGCACATGTAAACACAAATATGCATGTATCTATCTGTCCTGATTATAAAATACAAACAATTTGGAGCTTTAGGACATACTCAGTTATTAGGACTTACTGCATTTTTAACAAAAGAGTAATCATGTTCTCATACATAATAAGTCGTGAGGAACCCTCAGCATGATAAGGTCTACTAGGAAAACATTCTGGATAGTGTCCACAGTATATGTTATTAAAAATCAAAGTTCAATAGGTTAGAGAGATGGCTATATCTACAGAACTGCTGTAAAAACTAGACATAACAAAGGGCCTTTATCATCTAAGCACTGGATCGAAGGATAGAGACATGTGGGTCATTTTCCATTCAGCCAAGCCAAATTGGTGAGCTCCAGGTTCTGTGAAAGATGATTCATCAGGTAAAAAGCAATTGACAAAGATATTTGACATCACACACACACACACACACACACACACACACACACAAATCAATATTCGTATGGAAGGTTTAATAGTTACATATAATTCTGCTTCAGTTGGTAAACTCAAAATAAAACAGATCACAGTAAGAATTAGTTTGTAGCTGCTGGTTTGATTTCCTAGTCACTGAGTAAGCACAAGTCCTTACAGGCACAATCCTCATGGTTGTTACAACATGATCAGAGATTCTCTGGTAAAGAGTTATTTTTTCCCTTATTATATATTGCCTTGCTTTTTATGTTAGCTTTATTTAAAAGAAGAGCATCTCTCTTCTTAATAAGCGAGATCCTGTTTTTGACTTTAATTGACCGTGACATATTTTAATTTCATCCACACTCTAATGTAGTTTGATACTGATTATGGCCAAAATTCATAATTTTATTTATAAAATAGTTTATTTTTAAACATTTTTGTGGCCTCTAGTGTGACACTTTGCAGATAATCTTAAAGCAAATTCCAAGAACTCTGCATCGTAGCAGCTGCCTGCTTTTTAAAAATGTTTATTTATTGAGATTATAGTATAAATATATCATTTCTCCCTTTGTTTTCCTTCTTCAAGTCCTCCCATAAAATCTTTCTTGCTGTCTTTTAAATTCAAGGCTCTTATTTCTTTAATTTTGCTACATGCATAAATCTATGTATATTCCTAAATACAGAAATGCACCCTGTTCAATCTACACAAAGTCACTGGTGTATATTTTTTCAGGGCTAACCACTTGGTATTAGTTAACAAATGTATGTACTGTTCTCTAAATTCTTAATGACTAACATGAGTAACTTTCACAGCTATTCTTTTCTCATTGTCTTATCTGTGAATGTGTACACATGTACTGCTTCCTTTGAAGTATAAAAGTGTGCCTGCTTCATACCTGGTGCAGAATGTGTTGGTTAGTCAAGGCAGGATATTAAAATGTATTCACTGTGGCATTTTTTTATTAGGTTGACTTGGTGCTTTGAAAGAAAATATCATGCATCTTTCACCTTATTAACATATTTACGTTACTATCTGCTTTGAGAGCTGCAGGCTGGTTCTGGGACACAGGCAACTTCAGGTAATACCTATTAAGTTTCCTCAAGGCCTAGAACCCCCTTGTAATTTTTTCACAGGAGATTTGCATGATCTCCATTGAACTAGTATTTCAGAAAAATGGAATAAAGTGGTCAATATTAAATACATTGTACACAGAGAAGAAAATAACATGTAACAAGTCCTAGATTATTAACCCACCTGTACAGTCTCCAATGTAGCTGTACATAAAAACTATTCCTAAAATAATTTTCAAGTTTTGATTTTACTTTTGAGTAATGACTGATTGGAAATTTTTCTACAATGCAATGATGGTTTTGGACTGGGTGCAGATTTCTGTTTATTTCAATGGTGGGAGAACATGGAGACATCTAGAATAGTGACAGAGTTCTGCAGGTTTTAAATAGTCAATGAAGGGGATTCCCATCTGAGCAAAAGCCTCTTAAGTATGGAGCTGCTTTGATAATTATCATTGCATGTACAAAGGTATATCATCAGCCAAAGGCAATTACAAACCATATGGATTTAACATAACCAATAAGCACATATCATTCCTTAAAATCATATTCCCTTGAGGCAGGCATAAATAATTAACAGTAAGGTCATCCTCAGGATACTAGCCTGTTTGGATCATGAGGTTGAGGGTTTATAGAAAAGAATTTATTTCTCAAGGCTAAGATAAGCAGTGTTATCTTATGAACAAGAAAGGCCCAGTATTTCTGCCCTAAAGTGTAAAAGTCACCTTGATTTGCCCAATGACGTTGTCATCTCCAAGCATTTCTGATGAAGAAGATTACCCTTTCTAGCTCTTTCTCAACTCTGATTGGCTATTTAAACTCAGCTGTTCAGGCTCAAACTGCTCTCCATACTGACTGATTCAAAGTGGATTCTCTCGGTGTCTCACAGAATTTCTCTATTTAGCTTCAATCTAACTCTAGCTCACTGTTCTAATCTTCTGGCTCCTTCTCATTCTCTGTCTTCACCTGTGTCTAGCTTGTTCATTCTGCAACCTGTTTGGAAAACTGTCACCTTAAAAACTGCCTCTGGAACCCATCTAAATTGTCACCAACTGAGCTGTCATGTCCTCAACTCAGCTACACTCCTCTCAAACTGACCTCAATCCTATTTCTGACTCATTCTGTAAAATATTTCTCATTCATCACTTTGTCTGCCCATCCATTAGACTTTCAAACATGGCTGCTTCTTTCTACAAACTAATTTACCTTCATTGTTTGGGATTAAAGGTGTGTACTAAAGGCACGTCTATATTCTAGCCAGAGGGATAAAAGATTTCTCATTTCAGCCAGATCACACATATCTAGAAAGTCTTTGGATGTGATCCCTTGCCCAAGCAAACCTTTTGCTGGAGTAAAATTCCCTTACAATTAAGCAATGTTTTTTCACCTTCAGATAAAGTTCCCTTTGTACACTAATGGAGCCCTGAAGAAAAGCTCTTGATGGTACCAGTGTAAACTCAAAGGCATGGAGTACCCCCCTTTTTTGATAAAACTATTTTCTTTGTTATCAGAGGTGTGTTAGAAACTCAGTTTAACATTTTACAGCCTGGTTGTAAAGAGAAATCAACTCAGTATTCAGTCCAGTGCTGCTGGGATCTTGAAAGATTATGATTCACAGGGATTCAGGTATAGGGTCTAGGTTTCTCTGTGAAATAAGAGGTCAGGAGGATTGAAAAACTTTGCTGACTTATATGAGATATTAATCATATGTTAAACACTTAAATATACTTTAAACCCTTAGAAGTTTGCTTGGAATGTAATCTCTGTGAAAATTGAGGGATATGAAAGTTTTGTATCATTTGTTTCTTTTCCTTTATTTTATGCTATCAACTTAAGTTTACATAGCTTGTAATGTTATTTAATTTGATCTTGTTTGGTAAATTAACGTATCTTTGAACCATCCATTCTCAAATTTGTTTCATGTGTTGCAAAAATAATTTTTCCTTTGGTACTGAAATTACTATAGTTTTAGAGTTTTTTTGTCCCAGTGAATTCTAGACACTCTGATTCTTCTCTTTCTAGTGTTCTGTAGCTTTCAGCAAAACAGTGGTCCATTTGGAATGGTGCATCTCTTCCATTGTGTGGATATTTCTTATTGCTACAAGCTTCCTTCACATTGTGGAATCTGTTCTACCTGACATTTTAATTTTAACCATCATTCCTGTGGCTGTTCATGTACTCTTTTTTTCTTAACCATGAGAGCATGGAACTGAAAGTGTAAACAATTAATTAAGAGTAGGTGGATGTGGGAAAAAAAACATAAATGATTAGTTTACATCACTCAAAGCCACAACCAGGTCAATCTTTGAGAACACTTGTGATACTTGCTTTTTTCTAAACTTGACTCTACTTCAGTGTGCCTGCAGACTCATTCCAGTGGTAGTTTCCTTTTCCACAATTACACTTGCTTCCAATTATGGAGCACTAGAACAGAAATTATTCAATATCATTATTTTTAATTGAAATATTTTCTAAATTCTTGTTTCCAT
The DNA here is from genome assembly GCF_947179515.1 of Apodemus sylvaticus. Classification (NCBI taxonomy): domain Eukaryota; kingdom Metazoa; phylum Chordata; class Mammalia; order Rodentia; family Muridae; genus Apodemus; species Apodemus sylvaticus. Next base: position 36,712,718 of record NC_067486.1, read on the forward strand.
TCTGGAGTTGATATTGTTAAGTGAATGTTAATAGTGATAATTGTATTAATTAATTTTTAAAGGGAATTCCTCCAATGTGTTGTTGCATTGACCTGTGACTTCCTATCTCACCTGTCCATTGATAACTGAATCAGATCACCTTGGATGAATTGGTTACAGATAGCAATACATCCTGGATAACAACTGCCCAATCCCCATTCCACTGTCAAACTCAGCTCAGCTTCTCTTCATGTCATCTAGATATTTACAATCTTTCCCATCTCACCCTAAGTCTTAAAACTACTTTATGGAGAAATGTATACATATATATTGATGAATTTTTACATGTTTATGATCATGATCACTTATGCAAAAGTCACTTTTATTTTTTCAGATAAAGTTATGAGATGAGATACATACCTAAGCTGTAGCTAGAGTGTTTCCTTCTTTCTTCCAAATATCTTTCTATATCTAGGCCTGGAAGCTTCTAGCCTCTGTAAAATCTAATCTTCCAAGATGACTGATTCAATCTGGGTTCTCTCAGCTTCTGACTGAATTGTTCTGCCTCGCTTTATGCTAACTTTGACAATATGTTCTCATCTTCTAGTTCCCACTCATTCTCTGGTTAATTGTTCGTCTCCTGCATCTTATTTTTTCTGCAACCTGTCCCCTTAAAATTGTCCTGGTAAAACTGCCATACCCACTACCCACACCACATGCCACCTACTCTCTCTCTCTGCCTTCCCCTCCTCTCTGTTCTTAAGTAGCCTCTCTTTCCTGTGTTGTTCTTGTGTGAGTTGGGCATATCCTATCTAAAACTCATTTTATCAAATCTTTCTTTGATTTTTGTCACTTGTCTGCCCCTCAAAAAGGTGTTACTTTTAAACACGGCTGCTTTCTTTGGATTGACAGTAATCATACCAAGGTCTTAGCAAGGAAAAGAAAACCTGCCGTATATATGTTTGTCAATGTTTGGAAGATGAGGGAGTGAGAGACCAGATCTTGAGGTTAAGACTCCATTTTAGAGAACCTGCCCCAAGGTTGAACTCTCTAGCACTAGTTTCCAAGATACTCCCCATGGAACTGCAGGTTACAAGCCTGGCACTTCACTTCCCAACAATGACCAATCAGGAGGAAAGCAGAAGGTAAGTTAATAATTTGGCAGCCAGCACCAGGCAATTATTTTATAGGGTGACAATATTCCATAATAGCCCAACAGTAAGATGTGTGCCAGGGTAGAAACTCCCTTGGTTGTTTGCTATTTCCTATAAAACCTTGTCCAGCTGAGAGATTGGGGCTCCTATTCTGCTGTGTCAGAGATGGTACATGGTATGGCTCAAGCTGTAGATTGAATAAGGAGACCTTAGTGAGACTGCATGGGGGTCAGTTCCTTGGTGGTCTTTTGGGGCTCATGAATGAGGCAAAACAATAGACGAGGAGCTTTACTTATTCAGGGCTCATGGATCTCTCTCTTTCTCTCTCTCTCTCTCTCTCTCTCTCTCTCTCTCTCTCTCTCTCTCTGGTTTTCTCTCTCTCTGTGTGTTCACGTGTATGTAAATTTATGATAGAAATAATCAATTCACATTAATGATTGGCTTAATTATTTTAAAATTTTAAGTGTGCAGGACTTGAGAAAGCATAATCTGTCTGAGTTTAGCTCCTTAATAAACCATGATCTAAAATATACATGCTTAGAACCTACCTGTTGAATAAAAAATTATCTAGAGTCAGAAAGTTGCCAATTTGATGGGACTAAGAATCATAAAACTATTAAAAATTGCTGTCTTTGTGTACCAACTTGGTAGATTCCACTTTTGAGATCTGGCTCTCCCAGAGGGTTCTGATGGGAACCATCAGGAGATCTTCTGGGCTGCACATATGGCAAGTGATGCATTTCTAAAGGAAACACTCCAGCCTTCAGTGACATGGGTGAATCAGAGCCTTCTTCCTGACAATTAATGAGAGGAGACCTCTGGAAACACACACTGTAAAGAGACAGATTAGCCCTTCACTCATCTTAGAACACAGCAGTTACAATTCTGACTTTTGAAGGGATAGAAAATGAGGCTTCCTAAGGACATAGTTTGGCAGCCCGTGGCTGTGCTGAGTCTCTGGGCATTGGATGTCTGCCAGAAGCACTTGCCCAGCACTAATTGCAGAGCACCTGAACTTTTATCCATCATCTGTTCCGCTGCACAAAACTCTAACACTCTGATGAATGCTTTGTATTCTTCCCAGTATCTCCAGGAGAGAGGAAAATCCTTTCATTTAATTAGGTTATTATTTTCCATTTTGAAGCTTCAATAGAGATTAGAAACAGGTGCCAATTTCTCTTCAGCTTGTAGGCCTAAGGAACCAGAATAACTGCTACTGAGGAAGGAAAGAAGATAAGGCCTCATCAGTGAGGCCATTAACTTGCCTCTACTCTGTAGCTCAGAAACAGATGTTAATTACCCAACAATACAGCTCTAACTGAAAACAGCTTAATCAATGACTGGGCTCTGCTTGATTCCTCATTAATGCTTTCTGCTAGGTCTTTAGTACCCAGAAACTCTGTCTGTCTGTCTGTCTGTCGGTCTCGCTTCTACCCCTTTTGCACTTCTACCACATTTCTTCACATCTATCATATGTATTTGCTTTTGATTGAAAATTCCTTACATTTCTGGATATTCTTTTTTGTTAGTCTGTTTAGGATGCCATAACACAAACATCATAAACTGGGTGGCTTATAAATGGAACACACACACACAAACACACACACACACACACACACACACACACACACGCATGAGCACACACACACACACACACAAAGAGAGTGAGAGACAGATAGACAGAGAGACATACAGATAGAGACAGAGAGGGAGAGACAGAGAGAGAGAGAGACAGAGGACAGACAGATAGGCAGTCAGACAGACAGACAAACACACACACACACACACACACACACACATCCATTTATGGAAGTCCAAGATGAAGACTTGATTAAGGTATTTGTGGAGTTCCATGTGTGTCCCTATGTAGATGAATGTATTTCTTTTATACTCTATTACTGTTCTCCAAAGATTCCCTTGATTAATCTAATCACCTTTAAAGACTCCACCTCCTAAAACTATCATATTATTGAATCCAATTTAGGAATTTTGGAGGACATAAACTTTAAGATTGTCTCACCCCTGTACAAATAGCAGCATTCAGAGGATTTAGCTTTCAGAGGTCATTGTCAGCAGCAGAGGTGCTGGATGCCATTCACATTGCATTGTCAGCAGCAGAAGTCCTGGATGCCATCCACATTGCCTTTGTGAGGAAGGATTTTGTGATGTTAGGCATGGCCTTCCACTTTCACCTCTACCCAAAGTTTATAAGATTACTCCTAGAAAATAAGACAAAAAATAAGCATATCAGACACTTACTTGAAAATTCCAACTTAAAACTCACTTTACTAAATCATGGGAGGAGTTTTTTTTTTTTTGTGACATGTTTTACTCTTGAGACATAAAGACTATGTGGAGATAAATAAACTGTGTAGAACAAGAGGTTACTGTGATAGATTGTTTTGATTGTGGTATATGTGAGGGAACTAATGCATTGGTCGGCTTTAAGTCATCTTACTTCTGAAAAATATTATATTTTTATTATAGGAGTGTGGGGGTCATGGGAATTGTATGATTTATGTGTAGACACACAAACTATCAGGAGGTCATTTTCTTCTTCTACCAGGTTGGTGCTAGGGACCAAATTCAAGTCATTAACTTGGTAGTGTAAGGTCATAGAGAAGGAAAAAGGAAGGGGAGTGTAATAAAAGACTTAATGGCAGCACAGACTTTATTCTGGGAAGAAGCCTTCCAGATGGGAACTGGTGCTAAGGACAAGAGGGAAAAAGAATTGAAGTCTTTCCTTTTTAGCCCAAGCTCTGGTGTTACTAGGTAAATAACACTAGGAGTGTCTAGGTAAATATACTGTGTAGTGGATTTAAAAATGTCAGGCAAACAATGAATCTCTTTCCTGGTCAGCTGTTATAAAGGGTCTTACGTTACAAGGGTCAATGTGGAAGGGAGGGCAAAGACTGTTCCTGTTACTTTAGTTTCAGGATATACTGCATAACCAATTTGGAAGTGCTTTAGAAAATGGCTTGACCAAGAATAATAAGCAGCAAGTGTCTTTATTCTCTGGGCCATCTCAGTGGCCCAAGTCAAGACACTTCAAAGAACAGCAGGAAGGAACCTAAAGCAGAAAAGTATTGAAAATACATTTTGAGTGGCAGAAATTTGAAGTTGTTTGCTCCCTGTGAGCCCAGACCAAGCAGAAGGAATTGGGTTCAGTCTACAACCGACATATTTATTGCCAGGGCAATACAATAAAGCCCTAAATGGTCATTTTGTGAGATAACTCAAAGGTAGTAAAAGGACAGAGTGACTTAGGCAGTGCTTCAATTCTTTGAAACCGAAAAGTAGAAACTGATATAGTGTCACGTCTCTTCAGGACTAGGGAAGCAATATCAACAGTTTACTTTTGCCTGAAGTAAGATGAAATAGATATGAATTTTTACACAGGCCAAGGAAGCAATGTGACTGAGGCAAGTAGCCTGCATATTGACATACTGAAAGACGTGTTTGTCATTAAATTGTACTTTCTTACATTTGTAGACATTCTAATGTAAGACATTTTACTTTCTCATCATTTCACTACAGGAAAAAAAAATCTCTGACTGTGATGCTAAGAATTGAAAACACTGACCTAGGCCAGGGAGCTCTTGAGAGCAACAGGGATGGATGACTGTACCTCCAGGGCTCTTTGTATAATAGGCGGTCTTCACACTGTCTGGCCAGAGGCTGGTACACCCAGTTCTTACAGTTATTGTCAAGAGAATATAGTCAATTTAATACTCACACAGTATCTCAAGATTTTTAAAATAGAGTTTTTAATTCAGTTTTTATGAGTTATTTACTTTTTTTTGCCAGTATAGATATTCCTCAAACTAAGAGTTAGGTAATTATCTCAGCATCCTTTGTTCCCAGCCTATAGCGGAATTCCCAGAGGCAAAGAGTGATGTGTGATTTACTTTGCCCTCAACCCTGGAAGATAACTTCCTAGTGAGTTGATAAACAACTCCTTTTATCTTCTACCTGGAGCTTCAGCAATTGTTTCTCCTTTGCTCCTGGCTTCAGAAAATTTTCCGCAGTGCCTCATCAGAGGAAGGTGGAAAGTGTTTATACTATGAAGAGGGTTTTAATATACACCTATCAAATCACTGTCTCTCAAATATAACACATGTGACAGTAATGGTCTAGAAGACAGACACAACAATATAATCTGGAAAGGGCCTCTGTTGGATAATAGATATTTCAAAACTACTACAATAGTTTCAGTACAATAATTATAGATCAAAATAAGAATTTATAGTACTAGAATATTTACCAAGTCTTCATTTTTAGAAAAGAGAGGATGGACAAGTAACAAAGAACATAATACAAAACAAACAAAATGCCCAAGAGGTTACAGAGTTTTTAGAAAATGTTCTAAACACTATGGTAAGCCTAAGCTGTTTCTAGAGGTCTTCCAGGTATATCTCTGAAAAGATATACATCATAATAAAAAAATTAAGGATGTATCAGAAAGCTCTTATACAGCTTTGACATGTGATCATGTATCTATAAAACATGCTCAAATTTCAAGTTTCTCTTTAAATGTTATTATAAGAATTCAATGATGGATAAACACTTTTTAGAGTTTAAGTGTCTTAATGGCACATAGGTTGCTAAGTACCCAGGATTTCAGAAGTCATTAAACTCCATCTTCATCTTCTAGACTAAAGCATTATAACTGGCATATGATTTGTGGGATAGTTAATAATTTTCCCTTCTCTTATCATCTGTCCCTCTAATCAAATGAAGAAGTCATACTATTATCCATCATATTTGTGGTAGTTCTTACAAATCTAATTTTGAATCTCTCACATTACAGTTATCTATGGCTACACACCAGCCACACAAATCTATTGGTTTAACACAGAGCAATAATTTCTTTGAAGATGGAATCTCTAGTCATTTGAGGCTTCAAGAATTGTCTCGTCTCTGCTTTTGGCACTGTGCTTTTGGAGCTCAGTGTCAGCTAAGGGTTTATTTTAAAGCAGCTCCTTTTGATACTGACTGTAAGTGGTGAGCTTCACTAAGCTTGGAAGCATGGAAAATTGAAATCTTTCTCTGAGGATGGTTGTGATTCCTCATATGGTGATGGCTATGCAAGCCCAACTCTACCAAGTGCAAACTAGAAGAAGGAAAATCCTTATAACTCCTGTTGGTCACATATTCATAAAGTCTATGCATTTTTGAGCAGAGGGGTCATAGACCCCAAAAATAAATGCAGTGCAATTATATACATACATGCATACATATACATGTACATACACATATACATATACACTATACATGTACATGTACATATACATATATGCTGTATATGTATATATGTATATATGCTGTACAATATGTGGTATATTGTATAGAAAGTATTATATTAGTCTTTGTATATATGTCTATGTTCTTTAATCACAATATCTTTATTGTTTATTTGGGAATTTTACATAATATTTCCTGATCAATCTTAGTTCCCACACCTTCTAGGTTCACATCCTGACCAACCCTTGAGGCTCTCTCCCAAAAAATTTTTTTTAAAAAGTCCAATTTGTGTTGTTCTTTTGGTCACTGGAGCACGGTCAAACTCCCAGTGGCCAGCTCCTTAAAGAGAAGTGATTTTTTCCCCAGCTCCACTCCCAATACCCCCAGCAGTCCTCGATTGCAGAGATGTATACTTCAGCAACCTTATCACAAATTTTAAGAGTTCTCTTTGATGGCTTTCTATCTAGGTTGTTAATTCTGGGGTGTGGGGCTGGGGCAGGAGTTGTCACAGAAGCTTTCTATGTCCCTTTCTCCACTTGGGGTCTGCAGTCATGGATACAACTGCAGAAGAAGCTTCCTTGTCTTTTATAATCACCAGGACCATAGATCATGAATTCCACATGATATCTGGAGCATGGACTATGGACACCCACCTGGCCTCTGGAACCAGTAGGTGCCAAGATCCTCAGCATGGTCTACAGTGGCAGCCCATCCCAAGACATCAACATGGCTCCGGGTGGCAGTATAGACCATGGGCATCTACATGGATTTCAGAGTTAGCACACTCTGCAGACATTAACATAGCTCCAAGTTTCAGCAAGACTATAGATACCAATATGGTCTCTGGCAGCAGTGCAGACCACAGACATAGGCATGACCCTCTGCCGTAGTTTGGAATTATCACAATCTAATCAACTTGGTAAAATGTAATTTTGCTTATTATCTACAGGAATAATACCATCTCTGATATCTTTCCTAACTGTGTTTAGCTAATAACTAGATGTTTTTCCATGTTCACTAAAACAATATCTTTTAATTTCTTGCTTCTTTGTTACTGCTAATGTCATGTTAAACACAAAGTATGGATTATTTGTTAAAAAATTAATTCTGTAAAATTAGAGAATTACTGAGAAATTGAATCTTTAGTAGACTTTGAGCTATAAAATTCAGCATTCCTTTACACTATTTAAGCCAGTCCCACTGGGTTGCTTCTCTTATCCACTTTTCTTATCTGTCAAAACAAGTACCTGCATCTGTTCCTGTGTTATGAGTCACTCAGGAATGTGGGGAATAAATGAAAACTACATATAAAAGCAGCTTACACATAAAGTGCTATATGTAAACTTTTAAATTATCACGGGAATGCTAATTCTTTCTATGTTCCATGCCCCAGCAGATAACGTTGTTATGTTGGGTTGCTGCTGATAAGTCTAAATTCAAGGCAAAAAAAAAAATCTTTTTTTTTTAAATTTCTGTTGTCACAAATTTTGCGGTCTTTCCAGAAGTTTTCTCCTTATAGAAATGAAACTTCACTCCAGTATTAAAATCTGTATCCTTTTAAAGTGACCATTGTGCAACTACCCTGGGGGTCAAGGGAGTTCTCTGCTGGTGTAACTAACTTGTCCTGAGTGGCAAACACTCATAAGGAAAGATCCTCAGCTTTGCTGGCTTTGAAAAGTGAAGAGAAAGAAGCGATGTCACATCCTTCATGCATTGCAGAAGAATGTTCAGCGGCGGCATCTCCTTGAGCAATGGTTCTTGTGCTGATGGTGCATGCAAAGCCAGTCTCTTGTTCTAAAATCATTCTGCTTTATTTGAAAGTAAGTAGCTTCTTTACTTATGTAAAAAAAAAAAAGAGTGAGAGTAATGCGTTCTGAGAAATTAATGACCTGAGAGGAGAGGTTAGGGAGGTAGAAGGAATAGTGCAGAGGGGGTTGTGTGAGAGGAGACAGGCAGTCATCTGCATTTCACAGTAAATGGGCTAAAAAAAAGTGCTGTCTTGATGCCAAGGCAGGAGAAATCCACACAGAAGCGAAAAATAAAAATAAAAAAAAATAAAATAAAAAGGAAAGGCTGTCATCTCAGAATGCGTAAAGGCATCATAAAGAGGCAAACTGTAATGCAGAAAGAAAGGACCCGAGTGTGACAAAGAGGACTTTTTACAGGGTGTATGAAAGGAGCTTCTGCAATTGAGTGAGACAGCTCTAGAGAGAGCCAAGTGCAGTTAGTTCTCGTGGAGTGTGAAGAAGTGAGCGATGTATAAAGTAAGAACAACTCGGGTGGGAAAAAAGGCAGGTAATTTTATAACTCTAAGCAGTGCTGTAAGTTTCTATTCAGGAACTGAGTAGGAAAGGCATGCATTCAAAGTGTTTCAGGATAGAGACACAAAGAACGTTCAGCACGAACAAAGAATCAACTGAGATTAAGCTTAGCAGAAACTGCCTGGGGAGAAATACTCTCACAGAACAGGCTTTAATGCATTTTCATGGAGATTTTATATTTTCAGTTTTGAGTCTAGCCTTTAATAGCTGAGCTATCTCTCCAGTGTATACACAGAGCAAAGGACACATAAAAATACATATTGGTTGGTGTTGCAGGTGCAGCAAGGCAAGCAAGCATTTCAACAGAAGCCAAAAGAATGCAGTTAGCTGGGGTATTCCCAGTCTAAGTTTCTATAACAGGCTTAGGTACTTTTCAAAGAGACTTTTCATGGTAGAGGTAGAAAGGGGGGAGGGATGCAGATTCAGGTTAATCCAAAGATGGCTCCAGCCTAGACAAGATGGAGGAAACTGTATCCTGTCACAATAGATGCTAATGAGCTCTTAGCAACAAACATGAGAAAAAGACTAAAAAGCAAGGAGAGCTTGACCGCTTATACCAGGACAGAAACTCAAGGCTGTGTTGCACAAAATGGCAGAAGCACACATTTTCAGAAGCGTTGCATCTGTGTGTGGATGTTTCATAGGGAAGATTGTATTTACCTTCATAGGCTACCCATTTGCTGTTCATTTTCCTTTTAAGCCAGTTTCTCCATACCACAGTACCCTGAATCTCTATCATGAGAAACCTCTCTAAGTGAGTACCTGGGCAGCCTGAGATGACTTTTCAGTTACAAGAAGCTCTGTCATGTGGTTTCCACATGGGAGCAGTAATTTTTGCAAAGGGAATACCATTTTCTTGAGATACAAAGAGCCCTTTAAAGCTTTTTGTCCTTATGAATTTCCTACATATGGAAAATCAGTTTGTATTTATGATTCCATTAATAAATCCTATTTTTACTGTGCCTACACTTACTGTGTAAGTGTGCAATTCACTTGTATATTCTTATACAGCATCTGAAATAAAAATGGATTTATATTTCATTTTTATTAAGAATGTAAGCCAATTTTATTATCCTGATGAATGTCATACACAAAATATTCATCAATAGCATCTTGTGAAAGTATCATAGCTTTCCTCAGAAGATCAGAAAAAATACAAGGATATTTGTTCTTACCCTTTCTTTTTTATTTATTATTTTATTTTATTTTTTAAAGAGAAGTAAAAACACTTTACGATGAATTTAAAGATTTACATGGAAAATATTTCAGATAAACACATTAATATTGACAATTTTCATGGAAAATTAAGGAGTAAAGTGGTAGACATGTAAAACATTGCTAAATTAATTGAAATATGGGATAGAAATATTTTTATGATAGAATTGAATATTTACATGGTAAATATTTCTGATAAAATTATAGAAAAATGTAGAAAAAACATGTTAGGATTGAAGATTATCATGGAAAATTTTATATAGATATAATAATGGTCGGCATAAAAGTATTCCTAAGTTGATTAAAAGTGGAATTATAAACATTTTCTGATAAACCTGAAAATTTACATGGAAAATATTTCTGATAAAATTGTAGAAATATATAGAAAAACATGTTAAAATTAAAGATTATCATGGAAATTATAAAGATAAAATGATAGGCATAGAGATAATTCTAAGTTGATTGAAGGTGGAATTATAAACATTTTCAGATAACATTGAAGATTTACATGGAAAATATTTCTGGTAAAATTCAAGAAATAGACAAACATGTTAAAATTGACTATTTCATGAAAAATTTTACATTAAAAATGCTTGATATAAAATCTCTTTCTAAATTAATTGAAGGCGGAATTAAAAACATTTGTGATAAAATCAAAGATTTACAATGAAAACATTTCTGATAAAATAAAGGAAGCATATAGAAAGATAATTAAAATTGATTATCATGAAAAATAATGCAGATAAAATGATAGACATAAAAGAAATTATTAAATTAATGAAAAGGGGAATTACAAACATTTTTTGATAAAATTGAAGACTTATATGAGAAATATTTCATTAGTCTATGTCTTTTTATTGGAGAGCTGTGTCCATTATTGCTCAGAGATATTAGGGAATAGTGATTGTTGCTTCCTATTACTTTTGATGTTATTTTTATGTTTGTGTGGCTATCTTCTTTTGGGTTTGTCTGAAGATTACTTTCTTGCTTTTTCTAGGTTGTAGTTCCCTTCTTGTGTCGGCATTTTCCATCCATTATCCTTTGTAGGGCTGGATTTGTGGACAGATATTGTGTAAATTTGGTTTTATCATGAAATATCTTGGTTTCTCCATCTATGATGATTGAGAGTTTTTCTGGATATAGTAGCCTGGGCTTGCATTTGCGTTCTCCTAGTGTCTGTATGAGGTCTGCCCAGGTTCTTCTAGTTTTCATGGTCTCTGGTGAGAAGTCTGGTGTGATTCTGATAGGTCTGCCTTTGTAAGTTACTTGCCCTTTTTCCCTTACTGCTTTTAGTATTCTTTCTTTGTTTAGTGAATTTGGTGTTTTGATTATTATGTGCCTGGAGGACTTTCTGTTCTGGTCCTGTCTGTTTGGAGTTCTGAAGGCTTCTTGTATGTTCACGGGCATTTCTTTCTCTAGGTTAAGGAAGTTTTCTTCTACAATTTTGTTGAAGATATTTACTAGGCCTTCAATATGTAAATCCTCGCTCTCCTCCATACCTATAATCCTTAGGTTTGGTCTTCTCATTGTGTCCTGGAGTTCCTGGATGTTTTGGGTTACCAGCTTTATGTATTTTGCATTTTCTTTGACTTTGGAGGCAATGTTTTCTATGGTAACTTCAGCATCTGAGGTTCTTTCTTCTATCTCTTATATTCTGTTATTGATGCTTGCATCTATGACTCCTGAATTCTTTCCAAGGTTTCCTATCTCCAGAGATGTCTCACTTTGTGATTTCTTTATTTTTTCTACTTTCAGTTTTAGATCCTGGATGGTTTTGTTCAGTTCCTTCACTTGATTTAAGCCCACCCATGCCTGACACCAAGAACCAGACTCTGGACAGTCCAGAGACCTAGGATAAAACCAAACACTATTGGTCTAAAAAAAAAGTACCAATAAAATAGATCCTAATAATATTCTGTTATACACAGAGATCAGTATCTTATCTGGTCATCATCATAGAGTCTTCCTCCCACAGCAATATAAATAGATACGGAAATCCACAGCAAGAGAGAGAGAGAGAGAGAGAGAGAGAGAGAGAGAGAGAGAGAGAGAGAGACTATATTGGGAATGTATCTATCACAACCCCCCTGCCCCACCTCAGCGCTCAGGGAATCCCTCAGAAGAGGACACAGAATGGCTTAAGACCCAGAAAGAATGGATAATAAAGTCCTCTGAATCAACTAAGCAAGATGCATATGAGCTCACCAACACTGAAACAGCAAGCACAGGACTTATATGGGTCTGCACCAGGTCCTCTATAATTATATTATAGCTTTTATCTTAGTATTTCTATGAGAAGCATGGCCCTGAGGATGAGAGGGTCTCTGACTCTTGCACCTCTTTGGGATGTTTTGTCCTCCTATTGGGTTGCTTCAATATGATAGTTTTTACTTCATCTTATTATGTTTTATTTTGTCATGTTTTGTTATTATCTCTTAGAAGCATGTTCTTTTCTAATGAGAGATGGAAAGGGAGTGGATCAGGAGGGGAGGGGACGGGGGGGGGGGTGGAACTGTGAAGTGTAGAGGAAGAAGGAACTATAATCAGGTTATATTAGATGAGAGAAGCCTCTATTTTAAAAAGGGTGAATGAGAAAAAAGAATACAATTCCATTTGCAATAATATGAAAGATAATAACTAAGAATAAATTTGTCAAAGTAGGCACAAAATTATACATAGAACACTACAAAGCAATTTCAAAGATATTCAATAAATATAAATGTTTTAAGCTGATACATCTTATGATCTTTTAAAAAATTGTTAATTATTTTATTTATTTACATTCCATATTTTATTACCTTGCCCCGTCCACCCTCTGACTTTTCCACATCCCATACTTCCTCCATAACCTCTGTCTCCATGAGGATGTTCCCCTGCCCCACCCCACCTGATCTCTAAACTCCCTGGGGTCTCCAGTCTCTTGAGGGTTAGGTGCATCATCGCTTAATGAACACAGACAGACCCGGCAGTCCTCTACTGTATGTGAGCTAGGGATTTCATATCAGCTGGTGTATGCTGCCTGTTTGGTGGTTCAGTGTTTGAGAGATCTCAAGGTCCAGATTAATTGAGACTGCTGGTTCTCCTACAGGATTACCTTTCTCAGCTTATTTCAGCCTTCCCTAATTCAACAACAGGGATCAGCTGCTTCTGTCCATTGGTTAGGTGCAAATATCTGCATCTGACTTTTATAGCTTCTTGTTGGGTCTTCTAGAGTGTGGTCATGATAGATCCCTTTTTGTGATCACTCCGTAGCTTCAGAAATTGTGTCAGGCATTGGGACCTCCCCTTGAGCTGGATCCCACATTGGGTCTGTTGCTGGACCTTCTTTTCGTCAGGCTACTCTCCATTTCCATCCCTGAAGTTCTTTCAGACAGGAACAACTATGGGTCAGAATTTTGACTGTGGGATGGCAACCTCCTCCCTTATTTGATGCCCTATCTTCTTGTTGGAGGTGGGCTCTATGAGATCCCTTTCCTACTGTTGGTTAATTCATCTAAGGTCCCTCCCTTTGAGTCCTGAGAGTATCTTACCTCCCAGGTCTCTGTTGCATTCTGAAGGGTTCCCCCAACCTCCTATCTCTGGAGGATGCTTGTTTCCATTCTTTCTGCTGGCTCTCAGGGCTTCAGTCCTTTTCTCTCACTCAATACCAGACCAGGTTCCCCTCCCCACCTCTGTCCACTTTCCCTCCTAGATCTCTTCCTCCCTCCCCACTTGTGATTGTTTTCTTCTCCCTCCCAAGTGGGACTGAGGTCTCCTTACTTGGGCACTTCAGCTTGTTGACCTTTTTGAGTTTTGTGGACAGTATCTTGGGTATTCTGCACTTTTTTTTGTGTGTGACTAATATCCACTTATTAATGACTACATACCATGCATGTCATTTGGGGTCTGAGTTAACTCAATTAGGATGGTATTTCCTAGTTCTATCCATTTGCCTGCAAAACTCAGAATGTCTTCATTCTTAATAGCTGAGTAGTATTCCATTGTGTAAATGAATCACATTTTCTGTTTCCATTCTTCTGTCCTGGGACATCTAGGTTGTTTCCAGCTTTTTCATTCTTAAAGTAAAAATGCTTTATAGCACTTAGATTTTTTTCTTGAATCTAATGTTTGATGTTCTGGAGGATCATTGTGAAAGTCAGTTAAAATTAAGTATAAAATTTATTTCATCTACTACAAATTATTTGTTTAATTTTCTGTTATTCATTAGAATATTTTCTATATTAATTGATTCATAAAAGCAGGTTTAGTTACCAATAATTGGGAATGAAATTGAAGTAAACTTCTATAGTGGTACTCTAAAGTCATCCAGTCACCAAATGCAATATGCAATGGGGACAAATAGCTCCGTGTGTGTGTGTGTGTGTGTGTGTGTGTGTGTGTGTGTGTGTGTGTGCAGTTTCCCTTGGAAACCAGGTAAGAGTGATCCTTGAAGCTGAGTTACATTTGAGTGTCAGATATATGAGATAGGAGCTAGAAAAGGAATTCAAATCATTTGCATGAAGAGTAGCAGATTTTAATCACTGGGCCATCTATCAACCCCATGCATTTGAATTTAAGAGGTGAAGTTGTAGCGGGTTTGGTCTAATGTTTGTACTATGTTAATTTGTACCCCCAAATTACATAATAATCTATACTTCTTGTATGTGAGACACCAAGGGACTCTTTCCTCAATTGTTTTTGATTGATAAGCAAAATTATCAGCAGCCAAAAGGCAGGGCACACAGAGGAAAGACTTTTAGGGTTCCCAGGCTAGGGAAACAGGTTAGGAAAGAGAGCCATCATTCTGGGAGAAGGTGGAAGAGAGGGGATGAGAAGGTGCAGGGCAGAAAGCTTAGTTGCCACATGGGAGCCTAAGTGGCCCAAGAGAGCTGCCTGACTGGGTTCAGGGCAGCAAAGATAAAAATATAGATTTTAGTAAGTATTGGCTTGAGAATATCGGAGGGAGGTGGGTTAGCCACATGGAAGTTAGGAAGTGACCAGTCATTGAGCTGTTTTAGACATATCAAAATATAAAGCCTGTATAGGTGTGCATTTCATTTGAGAACCCAGACCATTGGGATGGATAGGGAGAAATGCCCTGCCACTGGGATCAATTTAATTGGGTCCTACAACACGAAGCTTCACTATGTTTCCCAGACTGAAGTACGAAAGCTAATCACAGATATGATCCCACTGTTCATTAGCATGTGCAACTTCATAGTCTCCTTCTCCTGGAAGATCATTATATTTCTGCCAAACTTGGATTTGGTAACTAATCATCAAAAACATCATATTCTTAAACTTCTTTGTTCAAAGGAGCATCCTGAGTAGCTGGCACCACATGTGTGTAAGTCTGTAATAGGTGTTTTAAAATTATATATGTGAGTCTAGTGGAATGAATCAGCGGGTAAAAGAGATGGCTTGCCAAATCTGAAGATCTGAGTTTGATCTTCTGAAACTCTTGTGGAAACCCAGGATCCATGCTGAAGGAAACTGACTCTTGAAACTTGTTTTCTGACATCAACACAAGATTTGTAGTAGTCATGTGCCTCAACATACTTGCAAACAGACACACACAAACACAATGAAAAAAATATGTATTTCACATTATATTAATTCCTAAAGGAGTATTTATAAAGAATATATTGTCATAAAGTTAAGCAAACCTGGTAGACTATAAATAAGTGATGTACAAACTAAGAAAAGATCTTTCAAAAACTCCTTTGAATAGATCAAGTCATTCTTCTACAGTGTAAAGTCTTATATTTAAAGTTTTTTTCAGTTTCTACAGTGAGCTAAAATCCAAACATAATGAATGCAAAATACAGAAAATAAATAGCTTATGTTTTTATATTGTTCATGACATTGAGTAACAGGAAGTCTTGTGAAGCTTCAGTTTTCCCTAGGTCATATGTCAGTCTTTGGACTGCTTTGTATATCTAAACTGTATATGGTGGTTATCTGCTAGTCCATAACTGTGACCAGATATACTCTCATGACATTACTTTGGCTCTGGTAGTTATTACCTTATTTAATTATATTACCAAAGCACAAGACTAATGAATCTGAAAATTCGCGTACATTAAGGATATATAATGTGTTTCCTTTTAACTGAAAGGGCACGATTTATCACTTTGTAATTTATAATGCTTGCTAAAGTTTTTAAGATCAGTGGTACAGATTAATATTCTATCTGTGAAGTGAGGAAAAGAATGAAGAAATAAACTATCTTAATGCAAGATGTAGTTTTGACCAATACCATGCAGATTTTAACACTATTGCTCTGTAGTAATGTTTGAAGTCTGGGTTACTGATTCCCCCAGAAGTTCTTTTACTGTTGAGAATAGTTTTAGCTATCCTGGGTTTTTTGTTATTCCAGATGAATTTGAGAATTGCTCTTTCTAACTCTATGAAGAACTGAGTTGGGATTTTGATGGGCATTACATTGAATTTGTAGATTGTTTTGGTAAGATGGCCATTTTTATTATGCCAATCCATAAGCATGGAAGATTTTTCTATTTTCTGAGGTCTTCTTTGATTTCCTTCTTCAGAGACCTGAAGTTCTTCTCATGCAAATATTTCACTTGTTTGGTTAGAGTCACACCAAGATACTTTAAATTGTTTGTGGCTATAGGAAGGGGTTTCTTTTCACATATTTGGTCTACAACTTCATTCTTTTACTGAAAATCAATTGACAAATTTAAACAAGATGCTACATTGTAGTGCTATTATTGTTAACATAAACAAAAAATAATTTTAAGTATGTCAAATTATAGTTTTATTATATTAATATGTTTCTTTAATGATATATGTTTTAAAAGATACAATTATCATAACTGCATGGTATTGGTATAATGACAGGCAAGTGGATCAATGGAATAGAATTAAAGACCCAGAAATGAACCCACACACCTATGGTCACTTGATCTTCAACAAAGGACCTGAAAAAATCCAGTGGAAAAAAGATAGCCTTTTCAACAAACGCTGATGGTTCAATTGGAGGTCAGCATGCAGAAGAATGCAAATCGATCCATCCTTATCTCCTTGTACTAAACTCAACTCCAAGTGTATCAAGGACCTCCACATAAAACCTGACACACTGAAACTAATAGAAAAGAAACTGGGGAAGGCCCTTGAGGACATGGACACAGGAGAAAAGTTCCTGAACAGAACACCAGTAGCTTATGCTCTAAGATCAAGAATTGCCCATGTCAGTGCTTGTCACCAGCTTTATTATGTTTCCTTTAAGTTCTATATATTAATGTAACTCATCTTGAAATGTTACTGGATATAACTTTTCTTAAAGTGGTGGAAATAAAATTCAGTGGACTTAAATATGTGTTACAACCACTTTGGAAATCACTCTGGTGGTTCCTAAGAAAACTAGACATGACAGTTCCAGAGGACCCTGCTATACCTCTCCTGGGCATATACCCAGAGGATTCCCCAGCATCCAATAAGGACACATGCTCGACTATGTTCATAGCAACCTTATTTACAATAGCCAGAAGCTGGAAAGAATCCAGATGTCCCTCAGTAGAGGAATGGAAACAGAAAATGTGGCATATTTACACAATGGAATACTACTCAGCAATTAAAAACAATGAATTCATGAAATTCTTAGGCAAATGGGTGGAACTGGAAAATATCATCCTAAGTGAGGTAACCCAATCACAAAAGAATGCACATGGAATGCAATCATTGATAAGTGGATATTAATTAGTGCAGAAGCTCTGAATTCTCAAGACACAATTAGCATATCAAATGATACCCAAAAAGAAGGAAGGAGAGGGCCCTGGTTCTGAAAAGACTTGATCCAGCATTGTAGGGGAGTACCAGGACTGAGAAATCAAGGGGGTGATTAGGAAATGGGCAGAGGGAAGAGGGCTTATGAGACCTATGGGGAGGGGGGAACTGGGAAAGGGGAAAGCATTCAGAATGTAAACAAAGAATATAGAAAATAAAAAAAAATTATAAAATGATGTAGTTTTGAAAGCACCTAAAACATTTTTGAGCTTATAATTTACAGCATTTCCCTATCTCCTTTTCTCTACATCTTCCCATAAGTTCCTCCCTGCTCTTCTTTCTTGGTTTCCTTTTCACTAATTGTTACTGCATGCTTAGCTGTATATACATGCATATTTCTAAATATAGCCTTTTCAGCTTGAATAATGCTACTTGTATGTATGGTTTCAGGGCTGATCAGCTTTGACACCTATTGGTGTACTCTGCCCACAAGAGTAGCACTACTCCTGCTCTCAGCTTTATTCAGCTGCTTATATTTATTTATGTCCAGTTGATGCCTTGTGAGTTTTTCACAATCCATTTTGGTGTGTTTGTTTTTATCTTCCTTCTTTAACTATACCACTTGTTGGAATATGCCCAAAGGTCTCAAGATCCTACTCTATGAACACTTGCTCAACCATGTTCATTGATGCTCTATTCACAATATATAGGAAAGGGAAACATTCTAAAACCAAAATATTGGCCTAAAATCAATGAATGAGTAATGAAAATATGGCATGTAAAAATAAAATAAAACTTTTTTTTTGTATTTTAAAAAACAAGTAGCTGGAAAGAACCCAGGTGTCCCTCAACAGAGGAATAGATACAGAAAATGTGTTACATTTACATAATGGAATACTAATCAGCCATCAAAAACAATGACTCCATGAAATTCTTAGGCAAATGGATGAAACTGGAAAATATCATCCTGAGTAAGGTAACCCAGTCACAAATGAAAACACATGGTATGTACTCACTGATAAGTGGATATTAGGGAAAAAAGTCAGAAATATCCAAGATACAACTTACAGACAATATGAAGCTCTAGAAGAAGAAAGACCAAAGTGGGAATGCTTCAGTTCTATTTAGAAGAAGGAACAAAATAATCACAGGGGGAAGAGGGTGGGAAGGACTTGGAAGTAAGAGGGCAGGGAGGAAAAAAGTAGGGGCAAGATCAGGTGTGGGAGGAGATAGGGGAGGTGTACACTGGGTCATGAAATTGAACAGAGGTATATAGCAATGGGGAATGGGAAAGTGAGGGTAGCCAAAAGAAGTGCCAGATTCCAGGAAAGCAAGAGGCTCCCAGGACCCAATGGGCATAACATTAGCAGAAATAGCGAACAAAGGAGAGAGAGAGAACCCTGATGAGGAATGAGGCCACCAACCCTTCTCAAAATTTTAATCCAGAATGGTTCCTGTCTAAAAGAAATACAAGGTCAAAGAGCAGAGCAGAGACTGAAAGAAAAGACATCCAGTAACTGCCTCACCTGGGCATCCATCTCATATGCAGTCACCAAACCCAGTCACTATTGCTGATGTCAGGAAGTACTTGCTGACAGGAGGCTGATATGGATGTCTCTTGAGAAACTTGGCTAGAGCCTTTCCGATACAGATGTGGATGTTTGCAGTCAACCATTGAACTGAGCATGGGGACTCCTCCTGGGGGGGTTAGGGGAAGGAATGACTGAGCTGAAAGGGTTTTCAAGCCCATAGGAAGAACAACAATATCAACCAACCAGACTCTCAGAGCTCCCAAGGACTAAACCACCAACCAAAGAGTATACATGGAAGGACCCATGGCTCCAGATGCATATGTAGCAAAGGATGGTCTTATCTGACATCAATGGGAGGAATTGGGTCTTGTGAAGTCCCAATGCCCCAGTGTAGGGGAATCCTAGGGCAGTGAGGTAGAAGTGAGTAAGTGGGTGGGGGAGTACCCTCATTGAAGCAGGGGGAGGTGGAGACAGAATAGGGGATTTTGGAGGGGAAACCAAGAAGTGGGAATAACATTTGAAATGTAAATAACTAAAATAACCAATAAAAAATCACACAAACAAACAAACAAATAAACAAAAGTAGCATTAAGCTTGAAGAAAATACTCCAAACAACTACAGAAATGAAGATAATATATTAAAATATACTAAATAAAAATTCATGTAATTAAAAATGTAGATGAGAATTTACAAAGAGTTTTAGAATAATACTCAAATCTACACAAGAAATATAAATGCACCTAAGTAGTTGAGAATTACGGTATCATGGAAGAAATATGTCAAAGATATAACTGGATAATATGAAGAGGAGAGTTTTGAATTATATGTTAGAGATCAAGAAGTAGACTGAGATTAAGAAAGAGACAATTACTATTAAATAGATATATTAAAATAATAAAGATCTTCTGTGTTCTACTCTATTCCCAATTTCTTTCATATTTGCCTCAGCTCTGTCTTTTCCTTCCTGCATGTAGTTAAGAGAATTTTCTAAGGTCAGAGATGTGCTGTATTGGTAAAAGAATAGTCAGACACACCATGGAAAGATTGCATACAATTTCTGTCTTGAAAAGAATACAGACTGAAACTTGTCTATTTTTACCTTTGATGTGTTGAGTAAAAAATTTGTGGAGTTTGTCGGAGAGACATTGCTCTCACTGACTAATGCTCAGTATTGCTGAATGAGAGGAAATGCCTGCAGGTTAATAAAATTAATCCTTTATCACAAAAAAACTTCAAATATATTTTGTGATCATGTTAAAGATGTGCATAAAACACTTCATTAATAATAGTTGATGTCTTTAGATTTTAAGGTAGGTCAGCTACATTTGATGCAACTGTTGAATTCCATTGAAAATTTAAAATAATGAGAAACATTTAATTTTTTTTTGTATGAAGGAAGCTTTGGGGGAATATGGAATCATGAAAATAAAACAATTTTATTTAAGAGACAATGTTACATTTGTCCGAGTAAAATATATGGGTTTGAGAGTAAATGAGACACCAGCATTTGTTTAGCCCAGATTCTTCACAAACAGTTCTGAGGAAGTTGGGCAAATGTGTAGCTCTTTTCGGGGAATAGGCTTCCTAGAGCCAGCAAAATCACAGAAGTGTAGAGGTTGGTCTACTGTGGTGACTACACACTGTTTGGCCTCAGTGTGAGAGGATGTGCATAGCTCTGCAGAAACTTGATGTGCCAGGGTGGGGGATACCCAGGTGGGGCTTCCATCTTTGCAGAGGAAAAGGGGAGTAGGGAGGAAGGGAGGGATTGTGAGATGGAGTGACAAGGAGTGGGGCCAGTAATTGCAATGTAAAGTAAAAAATAATTTTAAAAAAGTATAAGAGGAGAATCTATATCAACCCCTTTCATCCACTTGTCAGAAATTGTCCTGTGGGAAAAATCTATTCTCATTTCTTGGTACACTTGCAAGAATAGTCATTGGCTATGCTGCTTTAACTGCACAGAAGTCTCATTTGTGGGTTGTAGGAAGTGAAGTCCAGCCAATGTCATAAGGCTTTTATACATTGCACCTATGTGAAGCTGATTGTACAGTTCTGATTCTCATAGGTAGAACAAATATGGTACCAGAAGACTTTGAAAATGCTCATAAAGGGAGTACCTGCACTCCAACTCAAACCAGTCAGCTTTATTCATGCTTTGTAATTACTCCCCATTTTACATACTCAAGCACCTCATTCTTGTTTACCACACTCTTGCTGTATAATTTCGACTTCTCTAGGTTGTGTATTTGGGGGAAATAACTCATACCTTTAGCCTTGAGGCTTCAACATTTTTATGAATGTTTTTAACACATGATGATTACAATTGTTTTATTATCATTGTTGAACATAGAAGCACTGACAGATACTCATATGATTGTTTCTGAGAATCCGTGCCAAACTTCTCAGGATAATTTGCCTTTTGGTAGTAGCTTATTTTTCTATTTGGGCTACTAGTTTTGTGGCATAAGGATTCTACATTAACAATAATAACAAGTTCAATGGGAGCCCTGTTGCATTTCCTAGAGACAGACTCTATTTTCTTCTTTCAAAAACAGGACCTATAAACTGATATAATGTTGTTGGAGAAGGCAGCACAGATACTGTGCATATGTAAATGAGAATATTGGATGCAGCAGATAATGGTTTCTTTTTTAAGCCTGTACATAATAGTTGTTGGGACACAGTGTTATCTTTCATTATAGTTCAGCACATTAATTTTGTTAGTTATTCAATAGCAGCAAGTATGATAAACCTTCCTGGGAGAGGCATTGCATCTTCAGAGTCTTCTGGCCTACATCCTTGGATCATTTCTTTAGGATTTGGGCTGCTGGAGAGAAAGGCTTGCTGACAAACATGGCTACACACAGGAATAAGATTCTTCTGCCTCATTTTATTCTGTGTCTTATTGAGATACATGAAAATCTAAAAGTAGAATTACCCAGTTACAACTGTAGAATTAGCGTTTAAAACTCTGAAATTAGGAAACTTTCCATTCAGTATTGTCATTTAGAGCTCTTCCTGAAGGGAGTATAACACTGTGACGTTCAATTTGTGGCCAGCACAAACACCAGCACGTTTGTAACTTGAGCGTGTATATATTGTTTAGGCAGTGAGTTCTAGAACAAGCTTCTCTCTCTTTTTTTTATTCGATATAATTTATTTACATTTCAAGTGATTTCCCCTTTTCTAGCCCCCCCCAATCCCCGAAAGTCTCGTCAAAGGCCAGGTGAAGGTCAGAGTTAGCCAAAGTAGAATATGGATTTTCTATGCAACTTCTGGCTCTGCTCAGGCATTGTTCTCTGTTGTTTGTTTCAGTGACATGTTGATTGTGTCTGCTGTGTGCTATAGTGGGCAGCTAGAGTAGCAGTTTCTCTGCTTCCCATGATCAAGTCTTCAGTTTCTATTAGGACAAAGTAGTGCTATGGTGGTCTATGGCTGCTTGTCTACGGTAAAGAAAATATATCCTTCCTCCTCGATCCTGAAATGTGCAGTAACTTCTATTATGGTTTTCCGGAGAGGCCACCAAGCTCTTGAATTTAACATGGATACTTCTGTCACCAGGTTTGCTAGGTCATAGGATCGGAGTATCAGGGCACCTTGCTCTCCCTTTTTGTGGGGATATTTCTTGTTCTGAGTTCAGTTATAAACTATGAGATTTATAACTCATTTGAAAACCAGGTAAAAATATTTTTGTCTGATATTACATATAATCATAGTTTTTTATTGCAGGTAGTATAAAATGCAATAATTTGTCTTATCTTAAACAGAATATCAAGTTTTCTCCTAATTCTTGAGCATTTGTATATTTCATACATGCTAACAAATGGGTCTAAACCTTTGTGATATTTATTATTGTATTCTGGCAATTCTGTCTTATAATGTCATGTCTATTTAATGTAGTTTTTTCAGGTGTCCCTGAAAACATAAAACTGCATCAAAATATCTACATGGTCACATTCTCTGTGAACAGTATACTTCTATGACAACAAATGGTGGGATATTCAATACAGATAGAAAAAATGAATATATATCACTATCCTTCTAATATAAAAGGTACTACCTCTCTATCTTCATTATTGTCAGACAAAGCAGGTAGTTCAAAATGGGATATGATGGGAACCACCTATCATTTATATTGTAAGTTTCAGAACATGTGAATAGTCACTAAACTAGTTGTCTGGATACAATATTCTGTATTCTTAATTCTAACAACTTCACTTCAGGTTAATTTATTCTATTTAGTACAATATGCTCTTCACATTATGAATAAGATAGTTAATAAGAGGATAAGTCAGCAACTCTGCAGTTCAATTACCTTATTTAGAGAGAGGGAAATTTATTATCAGATAATTTGGTGGAAATCTTTGAGCATTGCAATGTGGAATTTGTATATGTTTTCTTATCTACTTAAAATTCCCTTCCTAAAACAGATATTACTGCTTATAATATAATTTCAGCATCTTTGGCATCAGTTATTTAAACAAGTTTGTATATTCTCCCCATCATGGCACAGATGCTCTGAGAGAACTGTAGGAACGCCCATGCTTGTGGAAGTCCTTCCTGAAGAAATCCAACACGGGATACAATGCATAAAAAGTTCTTTGTGTCAGCAGCTTTATTATGTTTCCCTGAAGTCCTATATATTAATGTAACTCATTGTCTTGAAATGTTACTGGATATAACTTTTCTTAAAATGGTAGAAATAAAATCCAGGGGACTTAAATATGTTAGACATGAGCCTATCATTGAGTTGTACTTCTAATACAGAAAAATGGCACTGAAAAAAATTACTAAATGTAAACAACATTTCTTTGATGAGCTGCAACCTAATTCAAGTTCTGTGATAATAAGAAGAGAAATTTTGGTATAGAGGGAATACAAATAGCCAAAAACAAACAAACAAACAAACAAACAAACAAACAAACAAACAAACAAAAGCACCATTTGGTTGGGCAGTTTCATCAGTCTTCTCCAGATAATGAGAAGGAATGGCAAGCCATCTTTTCCTCTTCAGGCTGCTTTTGCTGCTTCATAAAAGCTGGGGAGGGGGTGAGACAGGAGAGAATCCCTGAGAGCCAGCAGAATTAATGGAAATATGCAATCTCACAGAATGGGAGGTGGGGGGGACACTCTAGAAAGTACCAGAGACCTGGAAGATGAGAGACTCTCAGGACTCAAAGGGAGGAACCTTAGAGGAAATGCTCAACAGTGGGAGCGGGAACTCATAGAGTCCATCTCCAGTAGAAAGACAAGCTATCATGTGGATGGATGGGGTTACCGTCCCAGTCAAAAACTGTGACTCAGAATTGTTTCTGTTTAAAAGAACTACTGGGACAAAAATGGAAAAGAGACTGAGGGAGGAAAGGCTGTCCAAGGACTGACCCAACATGGGGTCCATGTCAGGGGGAGGCCCCAATCCCTGACCCTATTACTGATGCTGTGGTGTGCTTACAGGAATCTAATATGGATGCCCTCTGAGAGACTCAACAAGCAGCTGACAGAGACAGATGCAGATACTTACACAAAACCATGGGACTGAAGTCAGGGATCCCTGTTGTTGAATTTGGGAAAGGCTGGAAGAAGTTGAGGAGTAGGGTGAACTCATAGGAAGACCAGCAGTCTCAACTAACCTACACCTCTGAGATCTCTCAGGTACTGAGCCACCAAGCTGAACAGAGATCCCTGACACATATACAGCAGAGGACTCCCTTGTCTGGCCTCAGTGGGAAAAGATGTGCCTAACCCTTGAGAGACTTGAGGCCCCTGGGAGTGGGGAGACCTGGGGGAAGGGAGAATGCTATTAGAGGTAGGGGTAGGAGGAATGGGATGAGGAACTGTGGAAAGGCAGACTTGGAGGTGGGCAACAACTAGACTGTAAAAAAATAAGAGCAAATTTTTTTCTAGATTCTTAGTATTTTCCAGCAAAAACTCTGCTTCATTTTCTGAGAGGGATATTCTTCCTCATTAGGGCTCTGATTTTGCCTCAAAGGACATATATCAGTCTACTTCTAGCCTTCATCATTGTTACTGAAATCTAGGACCCAATTTTCATCAAAGTATATATTTAAGATGTAGGAGATACTGGCCGCTATTCCGAGCATCCCTTGACTGGAGAGGTCAACCTGAGCTTGTCATTTTTTTCAACGTTTCCAAAGCAATCAGTTAAAAGCTCCTAAACCCATTCTGTTACATCTCATCCTCTAAAATGTCATAACCCCCAAGATCTAATTTTCTGCCTGTTTCTACTTCCCATTCACCAAAGGTGAGGATCTGACCCACCGTGATGTTCTTTGGAGTACCGCAGCATTTGCCCTTAGCAATTTGGAGCTTGATGTAGTTTTCAAATCTCATTCTAAAGATCTGTTACAGCAAGCCGACTAAGGCGATTATTGTTTTTGCTATGATATTGAGAAAGCAGATGCTCACACAGAGAATAGGTTGAGGTATAGGAGAGTAAAGCAGGGCAGGAGGTGGCACAGAGCTAAAGGTGAATTCTTAAGCTGGCAATCAGTGCTTCTTGATTCCATTGAGCTTTATGAAGTGTTTTATGAAAGGTGTTTTAGCATTATCTGCCCTGGGAATTTAAAAAGGCATTTGTCCATTGGCTTTCACTTTGCATTGGTTAGGGATGGTTCCTGGGCATTAACTCTCCCACACTTCCAGTCTGGTCACATTTAAGTACTGAGCAGCTATCTTCGAACCTCCCACAATGTGGCATTAAAAAATCTTGAAGCAATGACCTATGCATGCCTCTGTATAAAGCACATCAGAACTGGTGACAATCTATATCACTGGAGCAGTGTGGCAGGCATAAGTCAGCCAGGAATTGTTGCTGTGGTGATACAGGTAGTTACAGACTTAAAACACACTAATAAGATTTAGAATTATTATACATTCAAGTGCTATGAAAATTATTTTGCTTAAAAAACCTTGTAGAATTTTGCCGCAATGTACATTTATTCTTAGATCTTGATTGTAAATGCTTCAGATTTTATTAAAAATATGTAATTTGGCAGATTTTCACTGTGAAAGAGTATCAGTGATTTTCAAGTATATCGAGTGTCTTTCATAATTCTTTTTTCAGTCTAGAGTTTAGTTACTTTTGTCTATCACTATACTTATCACAAAAGAAAGGTATTTCTGCCTTTCTCAGAATATCTCATAACAAATTTTTAATCAAAGCTCATAAGTACTGGGGACAAGTAATTAGTCTGAGGGACACTGTAGGAATGATATGACAGCATAGCCAATGAAATTAGCCTTGTATCAAAGAGAATCCACACAACCAATCAGTATGGTCTTTGTCTGGAGTCAGACATCATCTTATCTTTCCATCCTTTACTGACCTCACTAGAATTAGTGAGGAAATTTTTTATATATATTCTGATATGCTTCCTAACAGAATATACTCATTTCTAGTGTGATCTACTTACAATACCTTAGTTCTGGAAGATAGATCTCTTCTAGAGATCTACATATCACCACTATCAGTACTGCCAACACAAAAGTCATCATAGTGCTATTGTACTTCTTGAGGCCCTTGTCCAGGTATCCAATCATACAGACCTTTCTATTTCCCAGAATACTTTCTTCAAGGTCTGTGATACTTCTGTCCCTGGCTACTATCCACAGATCATGCATATCTACATGCACACACACACACACACACACAGACACAAATGATATGTACAGAACATATGAACATGCGCTCATATAATATATAGGATATGTTATATATACCATATATATCCTATTTTTATATATCTTATATATCTCATATATATTTCAAACTTAAAATCTAGAGAAGAATACCACCTCTTAGATATAAGTATTTGGACATTGGCCTACATTGTCCCTATAATTCCCTTCGTAACAACTTGATTCAACTTGACAACTTTATCGTCAATCACCAATGGCTAAAATACTTAATAGCCTTGAAAGAATTTGTAGTTCTTCTATGCCCCTCCAATCAGCTATTCTATGTTCTTTCTTTGTGGTGCAAAATTTAGCTGTCTAGTTAATGTAGCAACTTGTGAGATTAAGTATAAGAGTGAGAAGTGAAGGAAGCCTAGCACCTGTGTCTAGCATCTTCTCCTCTCTGAATTAGCAATAGGATTTCATTTCAATTGTTCTTGAGCAATTATAAAACCAAATCACTACATTAACACCTATGGTTCATCAATTATCCCACAATCTCAACTTCCCAATAGCTGTACCAGAAGACTAATTCTGTGTCTGTGCTAACCAGCTAAGGATAGTTCAAGACTCTGTGAAACAGCTCAGAGAATAGGTTCCCAAAACATAGGAGGACGACTAGCTTGGAAACAGACTTGGGGATGAGCCGGCTGTCTTCATTATTAAATATTCTAAGATCACTTACTAACAACTATCTGATCTTAATATTTGACTCTAGTGTTTTCAACAATGTGTAAACTTTATCTCCTCCAACATTCAACAATTTTCAGACCCACAAGTGCATAAAAAATTGATTACAGCAAATATTATGAGACAATCCACCACTTCTTGGCCTTTACAGGTCACTAGGTATTTCTATTCCATTTACTAGTAACCTCCTGCCTCTTCCTGAATTCTCCTTCTGGTCCCTTGACAGACCTGCAACAGTACATAAGCACATCTTTATGACAATATTTAGTGTAAAGAAAATCTATAATATACATGAACAAGCATGCAATATATGCCCTGCTACTTTGTTGGTGTGAAGAAGTAGGGAGACTAGAAGAAAAAGCAAGTCTGAGGGTCTCTGTATAAATAGCCAAAAGAATATTAACTGTAACCTAATGCCACAGGAATGTCATCCTGTAGACTGCACTCTTATCAATAGTAAAACCGACTAAGCAGAATCTCTCTTAGTTGCATTGTTAGAACAGAAAATTGAAGTCAGTCCTTATTTAAAAACAGCCATAGGCCAACACCATAAGGCAGGAGGTTCTAATGTCTTGTATGTTGTTTTCTTTGCATTATATTTAGTAATCTTGTTTGTGTTTTTATTTTTCTGAAGCCTAGCCTGACTTCTATGAATTCTTTTACGGCATGATTCCAATCCAACACAATTTTAAAATGTATATAGATTTAGCTCCTTTTCTGGGTTTCTCTCTAACTTCCTTTGAAAGTATAATGGAAGTTAAGATATGGTCCAAAGGTTAATGACACACAAGTCATGTGCCTGAATTGTAGAGTTGCTATGAGCAATAGGAGTTTTCATTACTTAGGTGTCAAGGTGATGAATATTCAAAATCAACCGAAATCAACCTATAATAGTCCTCCAAGTTTGCCCTCTCATGTCAACTAAGATCAATGACATAGACTGTTATGGAAATATGCAAAGGGTAAGCAAGATTCAATAAGAATTATTTCAGAAAAGTGAGAATCATAGAAAGAGTGAGACTTTAGTGAAGAATTGGAGAATGACTTCTGAAAGGGATAGTTTCCAAGAGAAAAAATGTTGGATTTTCTTTCTTTGGGGGTTTTATAGTGCAATAGAAGAAACTGAATAAAGAATGAAGTGATATCTATCAGGGTAGGTAAGTTGTTTTGGTTATTCTGGGATGAGTCAGTGGAGAGCGCACATTTTCTATGAATCTACTCCTGGCCAAACTAAAGAAGTGATCATGTACACATGGTTTCTACACAGTTAGTGGTGGATGAAGACTCTACTATTCATCTTTGATTCTATTAAGTTATCTACTTCTTAAGTTTTAGTCAATTGGCCAGTGTTGCTACCCTCCAAGCCTCCAATTGATAAGTGTCAATTATATGAAATTCTCTTTGTTACTGATTGACTTTTACAAAGAAGAAAAGCCTCATAGAAGTTCGCTCTCTGTCCCACAATCAATGGCCTTGCCTATTTTTTTTTTTCCCAAGACAGGCTTCTCTGTGTAGTCCTGGCTGTCCGGGAACTCACTCTGTAGACCAGGCTAGCCTCGAACTTAGAAATCTGCCAGTCTCTGCCTCCCAAGTGCTTGAATTAAAGCACAGTGGTGTACCACCACTGGTGACTAAAGCCACATGTCCCTGGGTGAGCTTGAGCCACCAACCTCTTGGTTAACAGCTGAACGTGCTAACTGGTTATGCCACAGACACATGGCCTTGCCTCTTAAATTCCATTTTTCTCTAAAGCCTGGTTGTTTGTCATATATTCAGCTGCATAGATGGTCTTGTCTCAGAATCCTGGCTTCACTTATTAAAAAACATTTTATTCTATTTAACATTAATATCCATTCTCAAAGGAGAATGTGTGGACAAATTGTGTTTTTTCTTGCTACCTTTTTTTTTTTTTAGCTAACTCCTGTCTCATCTGAAAGTCACAGGCATGCCTGTGTCTTCACACTATATAAATAGAAATAACACACACCTGCTATTTAACAATAACAATCACCCGTAGCACAATAATAGTAGATGTTTTCTAAGATAATTTTCCTTTGAGAACTGCTCTTCCAAGTGATTGGGTACAAAACAGGAAGTACTATCTCAAACAGTTTAGCTGGCTATAGCTCATGTCTCACTTATTATTATGGACAATCTCCCTGGCACACTGTCTGTGTTCAATAAACAAATAATCAAGTTTGCCATTTTAATTTTCATGGATTTATTTTTCAATTTTACATGATTTTATGACTTCTCACTGGAGACATTTTTATAGAATTTACTATGAAAATTGAGTCTGAGATTTTAAGGATTCAAATATGTTCTGTTCTGTACATGTTGAGAAATTCATCCTCTTTCAACCATAGAATTGTAATTTTCTCCCGTTACTGTCTCATTGCCAACTTACCTTTGTTTAATTTTCTTTTTTCCTATGGTGAACGGTTTCTCTGACTAGCTCCTAATTAGAAGCCAAATGATTTTCCTTTTTAGCGTCAGCTGAAGAGTCCTTTTATTTCCTTCCTATAGCTGAAAGCATTGTTTCTGACAGATCATTTTCCTGTTTTACTTCTGAGACCTAGTATGGTCTAATTCTCAACATCAGTATCTACTTCTCTAAATTTTAACATACAGGTGATGAATCACATAAGCCCAAAATATACAAATTAAGTTTTTCCATATGTATACCACAAGAACAACATTATAGTCAAGATAATAAACACATTTATCACTTCCATAAGTTTTCTTATGTCTCTTTTGAATATTTCTTGTTTTTCTTTATCTTCAACTACCAGGCAATCAGTTTTCTGCCTTTGATAATACACACTGATCAAATTTCTTAGAATTATATGCAAGCTGAAAGTACATCTTCTGAATTATGTTTTGTTTGACTACTACAAATTACCAGAATATTTTTGAGAACCACTGATCTTTCTTTTTTGGACCAATAATTGCTCCTTTTTATAACAAAAAATTTTACTTCTGTGGAAATAAAGTAATTTTTTGGCATTTACATGTTGAAGAACATCTAGACTGCTTCCAGTTTTAGGGCCAGGAAGATTGCTCAGTGAAGAAAGGCACTTGCTGCCAAACTCTGGTGAGCTGAGTTGGATTGGGGAACCTACATACTTGAAAGAAGGAACTGACTCCTAAAAATTGTCCTTTGGCCTCCATATACTCACACAACATAAGAAATCAATACACTTTTTTTTTAAAAAAAAGATAACATTACTGTAAATTAAGATTCATAGAATTCTTTCTAAGCATCTGTTCTTTGATTTCTCCTGGGTAAAATTTATCAAGGGCTGGCTATACCTTATGAAATATATTTAACAAAACTTCTAAATTTATTCTACATATAATATATAAAAAATTCCATTATTCCATAATCTTCTAATAATACTATCCTAAGACTTTAAACTTTATTCATTTAACATGTATTTAACAATGATATAAATATTCATTCCTAATGATTAATGACATTAGCATTGTCTCATATACTATTTCATGGTTACACAGCAATTTGTGAAGTGTCATTTCATTTCTTGATTTAAATGTTTGCTTTCTTATCTAATTTTTAATTTTATATGTATGTTTGTGTACCATGTCTGTGTGACATACTTGGAGACCAGCAGGAGGCATTGGATTTCCTGGAATTAGAGTAACAGAGATTTTGTGTTACCTTCTCACTCTTGGGATTTGAATCGAGGCATCTCTCCAGCCCATATTCTTACCACCTTGGCCACTTTTGATTATTAAATTTTAAATGACTTTTTAAATATTTGAGGTTTACATTACTTATCATTTATAAAACTTTTAAACATTTACTCTCAGTCTAATGGGATTTCATGGCACTACTCTTCTTCAGCACTTATCAAAAGATCAGATATATTTAAATTAATGAAGTCCAATTTGTCAATTTGATTCATGGTGGATAATGGTTTGACTTTGTATTTGAGTTCTTTGATTAATCTATGCGACAATCTTTTCCTCTTATCCTAAGGTTTAAATATTATTGAGTTTCTTATATGTGTTTGTTTATATGTCTGGTTTAATTATAAGCTTTGAAGTATAATTTTTAACTTAGTTTGCATTTCAATATTGTATTGGATAAAATGAAAGTTCACAAATTTCTGTTTAACTGTGAAATAGCATAAGAGACAATGATAATGTCCTTAGGAATGAACATTGATATCATTGTTAAATGCTTCATAAATGAATAAAATTTAAGATCTTAGCATACTGATTATTAGGAAAGACATAGAATGATGGTGTCTTCCACATACTGTTTGGGAAATAATATCAAATAACTTATTCAATTTTATATTTATTTTATATTCATTTTCTTAGCATTTACTGAAAAAGATTCTGAGAATGTTTATTGGAATTTGTGTTGATCTAGGAATCATTTTAAAGGAAACATTCCTTATCAGTAGTATCTTTTTATCAAGTTAAAAGTTTCATTCAGCAATTCCTACATGCTGTGATTGTATAGATTTTTTATTGGTATTCACAGTATCCCTAAATATCTACTGATATTTTGGTGTTATAAATGGTATTGATTTAACATTTTTTTTACTTATGATAGATTTTATGTGAAATTTTAAGTTTATGTTCCTGGGAGGGATCTACATTGGTATTCTATATGCTTCTTTCTCTTCTTCCTCCTCCTCCTTCTCTCCTTTTTTTGCATAAGTGTATGTATGTCAAACTTGATGTCTTTCCTCAGGCATCATCCAACATTTTAAATTTATAAAATCTCATAAATTTATTGTGTCCTTAGAGTAGCATTTGTGTCATAGTACATGCTTGGAGGTAAGAGGAAATCTTTTTGGAGATAGTTCTCTCATTCCATCCTTATGTTGTATAGTGGTTTGAATATGCTTGGCCCAGGGAGTGACACTATTTCAAGCAGTGGGCCTTCTTGGAGTAGGTGTGGCCTTGCTGGAGGAATTGTGTCATGAGTGCTAGGGCTTTCAGACTCTTCTCCTTGCTGTCTGGAAGTCAGTCTTCTCCTACTGGCCTTCAGATGAAGAAGGACGCCAGGCTTGCCTAGACACTGGCATGTTCCTGCCTTGATGACAATGGACTTAACCTTTAAGCTAGCCCACATTACTTGTTGTCCTTTTAAGAGTGACCTTGGTCATGGTGTCTAGTTTCTTCCCAAATGAGAAACCATGCATCAAACACTGCAGTAGGGGCTGGTAAAAATCTTAAGCTCAACATGAAAAGGTACTTGCTGGTAATTCTGGATATTTAAGTCCAATATTCAGAAACCACATGTCTTAGTTAGGGTTTAACTGCTATGAAAAGACACCATAACCAACAACAAAAGAAATTCTGGGGGAATCAGTATCCCTGAACTCAAGCAATACTACAGAGCAGTAGTGTTAAAAACTGCATGGTATTGGTACAGTGACAGGCGGGTGAATCAATGGAACAGAATTGAAGATCCAGAAATGAACCCACACACTTACGGCCACTAGATCCTTGACAAAGGGACTGAAAACATCAAATGGAAAAAAGATAGCCTTTTCAACAAATGGTGCTGGTTCAACTGGAGGTCAGCATGGAGAAGAATGGGAATTGATCCATCCTTGTCTCCTTCTACTAAGCTCAACTCCAAATGGATCAAGGACCTCCACATAAAGCCAGACACTCTGAAGCTAATAGGAAAGAAACTGTGGAAGACCCTTGAGGACATTGGTACAGGGGGAAAGTTTCTGAACAGTTCACCAATAGCGTATGCTCTAAGATCAAGAATTGACAAATGGGACCTCATAAAATTACAAAGTTTCTGTAAGGCAAAGGACACCATCAAAAGGACAAATCAGAAACCAAAAATTGGGAAAAGATCTTCACCAACCCTACATCAGATAGAGGGTTAATATCCAATATATACAAAGAACTCAAGAAGTTAGACCCCATAAAACCAAATAACCCTATTAAAAATGTGGTACAGATCTAAACAAAGAATTTTCACCTGAAGAACTTCGGATGGTGGAGAAGCCTCGTAAAAAATGCTCAACTTCAGTAGTCATTAGGGAAATGCAAATCAAAACAACCCTGAGATTTCACCTTTCACCAGTCGGAATGGCTAAGATCAAAAATTCAGGAGACAGCAGTGTTGGCAAGGATGTGGAGAAAGAGGAACACTCCTCCACTGCTGGTGGGGTTGCAAATTGGTGCAACCACTCTGGAAGTCAGTCTGGCAGTTCCTCAGAAAACTGGGCACCTCACTTCAGGAAGATCCTGCTATACCATTGCTGAGCATATATCCAAATGATTCCCCAGCATGTAATAAGGATACATGCTCCACTATGTTCATAGCAGCCATATTTATAATAGCCAGAAGCTGGAAAGAACCCAGGTATCCCTCAACAGAAGAGTGGATGCAAAAAATTTGGTATATATAGACAATGGAGTACTATTCAGCCATTAGAAACAATGAATTAATGAAATTCTTAGGCAAATGGATGGAGCTGGAGAACATCATACTAAGTGAGGTAACCCAGTCTCAAAAGATCAATCATGGTATGCACTCACTAATAAGTGGATATTAACCTAGAAAACTGGAATACCCAAAACATAATGCAAACATCAAATGAGGTACAAGAAGAACAGAGGAGTGGCCCCTTGTTCTGGAAAGACTCAGTGTAGCAGTATAGGGCAAAACCAGAACAGAGAAATGGTAAGGTGTATTAGTTTGGGTTCTCTAGAG
Source organism: Apodemus sylvaticus (assembly GCF_947179515.1). Lineage (NCBI taxonomy): Eukaryota > Metazoa > Chordata > Mammalia > Rodentia > Muridae > Apodemus > Apodemus sylvaticus. The sequence continues at coordinate 36,746,992 of NC_067486.1, forward strand.
TCACAGAACCTATGGATAGTCTTTATATAGTTAGGGAATTTGTCCATGACTTACAGTCTATAGTCCACCTCCCCAACAATGATCAGCAGCAGCTGTGGATGGAAGTCCAAGGATCTAGAAGTTTCTGAGTCCCATGAGGCAAGCAGGTAAGGAAGAGTGAGAGAGAGTCTTCCTTCTTCCAATGTCCTTATATATATCCAGCAGAGGGTGTAGCCCAGATTAAAGGCTGTAGGTCTCCAACAGAGGGTGTGGCACAGATTATTGGCATGTGGGTCTCCAGCAGAGTGTGTGGCCCGGATTAAAGGTGTGTGCATCCATGCCTTTAATCCCAAATGATCTTGATCTCGGAGATCTCCTTGTCTTAGCCACTATGCTTCAAGGTCTCCATGCCAAGATCCAGGTCAGAAACTTACATCTCTGAGCCTCCAAATTAGGATCATAGGTGAGCCTTCCAATTCTAGACTGTAGTTAATTCCAGATATAGTCAAATTGAATAGTCACTACAGAAGGGGTAGTTGGGAGAACAGGGGAAGGGAAGGGGGCTTATGGGACATTCTGGGAGTGGGGGGGGGCAGAAAAGGGGAAATCATTTGAAATGTAAATAAAAATATATCGAATAAAAAAATAAATGTAAAAAATAGAATTAATCAAGGGATTAATTCATAGATGACACTGTAGCCTTCATGATCCAATCACTTGCCAAATGCCCAGATTTTCAACATCCATACTTTCAAGAACAAACTTTCAACAAATTGGCATTTGATGACATTTAAAATCCTAATCACAATACTCTACCACTGGTACCCCAAAGGTATTCATCATCTAATGCAGAATACCTTAATGATGTCTATATCTTGCATGTTCACCATAACATAAAATCCATTTAAAATTCATTTACTCCCTTTGTAAGAGTCTTCAATGTCTCAACAATTCTAGCCTTGCTCAAAATTCCTGTCCTGAGTTTAGTTTGATAGCAATGATAAACTCTTGGCTGTGAGGGCTTATGATAAAAAAGCAAAATATAAGTTAAATACTTTTAATATATAAATAAAAACATTCCCATTACAAAAAATTGAGGAATAAGCCAAGATCCATCAGGGCAATGAATAAGTTCTGAAGATGCATATTGTGCATCCTGGCACACGCTGGCCTTCTGTGAGCTCTATGACTTTCAAAATGACTCACCATGGCCTTGCTTGCGGTAGTACATATGGTTACTCTCTCATTTTGGCTCAACTAATTCTCGAATCATTACTTGGCAGAAGTTCCACATCCCCGGCATCTATAATTTCCATAGGTCGCCTTTGAGATCCCTGCTTCATTCTTATTGCTTAATGTGATATGTCTCTTAGGAAATATGGCATAGCCGCTCACTACCTAGGTGAGAAACTTCATATTTTACATCGTGTTAGAAGCCTTTACAGCCTATACCTTTGCCATTCTGCTTGCCCACAAAGCTAGTTTACATGAATATGTGAATAATTCCATGGTTTTCTGCCCCTAGAAAGAGAAGTTGTTCCTCTTTGTGTCCTGGCTATGATAGTCTATGGGTACCAGGGTACCAGGTAACTGAACCAGTAAAATCCTTTACTAGGTGGCCCTGTCTTTCTGCTGTCTTGTGTATTTAAGCCCATATCCCCTCAACAATGTCATAAATGATTTTTGGCCATATTCTAAGACATTTTCAAGATATCTTTCCTATTATTTTGTTTCAAAATCTGTGGATTAGTTTTCAGGGAGCTAACATATTCATCTATCATAACCTCCTTGGCTTGAAACTCTACAAACGATTTTCTGGTAAAACTGCAGTTTGCTTGTTTTTTAATCTTTCTGCTTCTTTTCTTACACTCTTTTCTTGGTGAAAATATTCTGTATGGACTCTGTACTACTTTGAAACTGCCTCCATTTGGTTTATGGTTTTATAACATAACTCTCCCAAGGTCTTGGCAACAGACAAAGGTAGAAATGAAATGTGTTCCATTTCATACAATCCCTAATATACTCTTCCATTCTTCCTGGAACCTAGTGAACATAATTTTACCAATGAAACTTTTATCTGAATTCTAGTCTTCAAAACGCTCACCAAGAGCCATCTATTAATCTCTATTTAAAGTATTGCAAGCTATTTCTATCCCAGTTCTTCAATTTTTTCAGTCTTTGAACAAGCCAATTTTAGAGGGTTCTGAGTTATGTGAAGAGGTAAGATCCTAGAAATGTCCCACATTTGGTATCAGTTTTCCCTGTTTGTTGCCTTTTATCGCTTTGACAAAATATCAGAAGAAACAAATTAAGGTAAAGGCTTACTTTGATTTGTGGTTTCAAAGATTTCTTAGCTTCATCCTCATGAGGTTGTAGTAAGCCAGAACATTATGGAGCAGTGTCCATGCTGGATTATAGTTATTTATCTCATCTTGTGACAAGTAGGAAGAGAAGAGAGCAGAGGGGGAGAGCAGAGAACATAGGAGAGGGAAGAGAAGGTAGGAAGGAAGGGGAGAGTTGAGGTGAAGAGAGGGAAGGAGAGAGGGGGTAACAGAAGAGAGGAGAGGGGAGGAGAGAGCAGGAGATGGGAGGAGAGAGGAAGAGAGGAGGAGAAGGGAGGGGAGGAGAGAGGGGGAGAGAGTAAGAGAAGAGAGGGGAGGAGAGGTATAGAGGAGGAGAGGGGAAGAGAAGGAAGGAAAAGGAGAGGGGAGGAGAGGGAAGGAAGAAAAGAGGAGATGAGAAAGAAGAAGCCAAAAGGGAGGGAGAGATATTTCAGAGATCAGACACATCATTCAAGATCCCACTTCAATGAACTACTTCCTTTGATTAGGAGCTGTATCCCAGTGAATCTATAACTTTCAATATATATATGCCATTATGACTCCATCAATGTATTAATCTAGCAGTGACACCAGAGTCCTTCTGATATACTCTCTTTCTACCAGTCTCACCTCAGTATGTTTGCATGGGTAAAATAGACATTCTATACTTACATGGTTGGAGATTATTCTGATCCATAAACTATATTAGGCATAGAACTATTGATCTTACATCAAAGAGGGCTTTGCTAGCTTATGACATTTAAAAAGTTAGTTCATTTTATAAAACTTGCCAAAATAATTTTGTTGTAAAGAACTCATTTTTGTTTTATATTTTTATTTTTATTATGGTGTCACACCTATGATTGATTTATCATGTATGTATATATGTATGTATGTATTTATTTATTTAACAGTCCAGATTTTATTCCCACCCACCCCTGCCTACCCTCTGACTGTTCCACATCCCATACCTCCTCCCCAACATCCTGTCTCCACCTGGATGTCTCCCCATCCCACCCCACCTGACCTCTAAGCTCCCTGGGGCCTCCAGTCTCTTGAGAGTTAGGTGCATCATCTCTGAATGAACACATATCCAGTATGTGTGTTGGGGGCCTCATATCAGCTGGTATATGCTGCCTGTTTGTCCAGTGTTTGAGAGATCCAGATTAATTGAGACTGCTGGTCTCCCTACAGGGTTGCCCTTCTCAGTTTCATTTAGGCTTTTCCTAATTCAACAACAGGGATCAACTGTTTCTGTCCATTGGTCGTGTACAAATATCTGCACTTGACTCTTTTAGCAGCTTGTTGGGTCTTTTGGAGTAAGGTCATACTAGGTCCTTTCTTGAGAGTGCTCCATAGCCTAAGTAATAGTGTCAGGCCTTGGGATCTCCCCTTGAGCTAGATTCCACTTTGGGGCTGTAAGACTCCTTTTGAGTCTTAAGTGTCTCTCACCTCCCAGGTCTCTGATCTTTTTAACATATTTTTGTTGTTGTTGCATGTATACAGGTGTTTTTGCCTGCATCTATGTTCATACAGAAAATGCATGCTTGTTGCCTGATGTAGTCAGAATAGGACATCAGATTCCCTGGACCAGGAGCTAGGGGTGGCTGTGAACTACTATGTGGGTGCTGGGAACTGAATCTTTGTCCTTCAAAGAGTAACTGTTGCTCTTAATAATGGAGCCTTCGCTCTAGCCCCATTTATACCATTTTTGATGTCTTTTTATGATCTATTTTGGGAGATTAAAAAGGACATTAACTTTAACCATCTTTTTAACTGCAACTATTTCTTTTTATTGCTATGAGATGTGTTCCATATTCTAGTATCTCCAGTGGATGTCTCAAATTATAGTGTTGAACCTTTTGTATATATTGTTTTACTCTTTGTTTTTGTAATAGGCCTTGGCAAAATTAGCATAGAGAGTTTTTTCATTTCTGTAGGTCAAGAACTTTTTTGCTGACACTTGAGTGAAGCACTTGATTGCTTCTCTCTCACATATCTGAATTGTCAGTATCACTGATGATGCCCCTTTTGCACATGCAATCTGGGTAAAATAAACGCTCTTTGAATGCAGTGTTGTGATATAACAAAAGTCAATCTGATGATGAACTGCTGGCTATAGATTTATAGATTCTAGAAATTTCCATGGAATCCTTTTAGTAGACTATAGGTAGGAAACTTCTAAAATTGAACTAGCTTATGCTTTGATAGCAATTATTTTCTGTATTATACTTAAGTTGGGTTCAGTTTGCTCTTCACTTGAAATTTTCTTCAAATGTCAAATGAATTCCATCTTTGTCAACTTTATCCTTTATAATTTAGAAATGTCATTCTGTGAATATATCCCCAACTTCTTTTGTGGCATCCAACAAAACAGGGCAAGTTAAAATTGCAGCTACCCAGCCTTATTTATAATAGCCAGAAGCTGGAAAGAACCCAGATATCCCTCAATGGAGGAATGGATACAGAAAATGTGGTATATATACACAATGGAGTACTATTCAGCAATTAAAACAATGAATTCATGAATTTTTTAGGCAAATGGACAGAACTGGAAAATATCATCCTAAGAGAGGTAACGCAATCACAAAAGAATACACATGGAATGCAATCATTGATAAGTGAATATTAATTAGCCCTGAAGCTCTGAATACTGAAGATACAATTAGTATATCAAATGATCCCCATAAAGAAGGAAGAAGAGCTCCCTAATACTGGAAAGGCTTGATCCAGCATTGTAGGGGAGTACCAGGACAGAGAAAACGGAGGGGGAAAGACAGGAGAATGGATGGAGAGAAGAGGACTTATGAGACATATGGAGGGGGGGACTGGGAAAGGGGAAGGCTTCTAGAATGTAAACAAAGAATATAGAAAATAAATAAAAAAATTTAAAAAAAACTATGATAACCACAATGTAGCATTTAAAAAAATTGCAGCTACCTTGTTGTAAATACTTCTAAGTAAAAGACATTTAAATGTATGAATCCAATTCATTAGTATGTTTTGTTTATATGAGAGTTCTGATTTTATAGTCAGTCCATTAAATATCTCGATAGAATGTAAATTAAAACTGGTATTAAATAAAAATATTATTTTCTTTATTTTCTTCGTATATAATCTAAAATAAGTGAGATAATTAGAAAGTTGGATTTCATAATTTATGACTGTTGTTTAATACTTTGCTTGACTTCTGTTGTTCTCTGACCTTTATTTTATGTTATTCCTCTAAGAATATCACCTAATTTCTGTTTCACAGTAAAAATGTTTTAGAAAAGATGACTTTTAAGCCATCTGTGTATGTGAAGTATATGATCACAATTAAGTCAATAAGGCTATGTCCTCTTTGACAAGCTTAACACTTAAGCATGAACCACATATGTTCAGCCTCACTTTTTTTTTGTTGAATTTCTGAGGCAAAGTTTTTTCCCCTCTTTCGGGAGTATATTGAATTTCGCACTGTACTCATTTTAGGACTAACATGTGTTCTGCATGTTTTTACTAAATGAGGAAAGTCAGCCTGACAATGAATCAAGCATAAAGAGAGGAAGAGACCTGGAAAGTTTCAGCAAAATGTGCTGGGTCAACTGTTTGAACAATTTTATTCTTCAGAATTTTTGGCATATGACTAGTTAAGTGTAATATGTATTTTTTAAGTTACCTGTCTGTTATTGCAATGAAATTATAAATAATCTAATACAATGAAATTATGAATAGTCTAATACTATAATTTGAATAAACATGTTTAATTTTTACTTATGGTATGTTCATGTAAAGAAAACTGTGAGTATGTTATATAAAGAGAAAAAAGTCAGCATCAGTAAATATTTGTCATGCTATGAGCCATGCATTGGTCTGGCTGTCCAATTTAACATTCATCTTGCATTCTGTATGATGTGCTGCTCACTGTAGAAACAGGTAGACTCCTTCTCTTCTTGATTCCTATTGAATAATGCTGACCAAAGAAATAAAGTCTCAATCTCTGAAAATTGTAAAAATATTAACTTATTTGGGAAAAAATGTGCATGAAACTAAGAATCTCAAATTGAAATTCAGCTTGAGAAATGCACAGAGTTGGAAACAACCTGGAGAAAGGAGGCATGCTGTGTTGATCCAAGGCATTTTGACAACCACCAGGGTTCAGAGAATCAACGAGCGACTCCTGGGAAGAATAGCCATAGTACTGACAGCTCATTTTTGGATACTTTATCTCCAAAAGTATGGGAAAGTATATTTCTGTTATGTTTATCCATTCAAGTTTCTAGTAATTCATTATTGCAAGCAGCCTCAGACAACTCATGCAATTGTTTCTTGTATTCAGAAAAAATGGCACAGACTTGAGCAATTGAATATTCGGACTGCAAGCTTTGATGTTTTAAGTGTGATGCAACGATGAAGTACAATGATCTCACAAAAGTGAACTAGTAGATATTTGTCACGGTTTATCTATGCATGGAGAAGGTGTGTTCTGCAGGGGATTTTCTTTATGTGCCAAGACAACCTAGCTGTCTGCTTCTCTAGGTGAGCTTTGTATTTGTTTTTGTGTATGTGTATTTGTGTATTTAGTGTCTTCTTTGTTTACTTCCAAAACTATCGCTCTAGAATCCCTTGTATTTAAGCATGTTTCATGTCTTATTTTATTTTCTAGCAAATTCCATAAAACTTATTTCAATTACAAGTTTGTAACTGTCTTGGACAAGAGTATTTTAATGTTCTGCAATTTTAAGAAGAGAGATGTTTTATTAGTAATCATTTCTATTATTTCTTTTGAGTAATAATTAAGAACATTACTGTTAGACTAAACAATTCCTGGTACTTATTTCTCTTTCTTTTCTCCAAAGAAAAAATTTAATGGAAACAACTTTTGAAGATTGTTACAATAACATAACTAGCTTTCCAATAAGCAAAATCAACACCCAACTTCCCTTTGTTGAGGTGCTTTGGGTTAATTTGTCAAATGAGCTGAGAATTACATTTTATTCTAACATTCTTTTCTACTCCAACATTTCTCTCACATTTTGGTCTATGTCTCTTGGCACCCAAAAGTCTATTCCTACATTGGGCATTTTCAAATTAAAATAGTGTGTAGTCTTCATTCTCAGTACAATATTCTTTCACATTCTTATGAAGCTAAATATGTGTATTGAAGTTCAATATGCCTTAGGGAAACAGTGAACTTTGCAGTAATTAATTGAAAAAGTTTTAGATTTACACAGGACATTTTTCAAATAATTTTTTACTTTTTATAAATGTTTGAAGACTAAATAAACAGGATGGACATTTGCATTACTGTAATCCAAACAAGCTTATACTTGATTTTCAGCTTAGTGCTTAGCTCTTTCTTAAGCTATGTGTACATAGCACTATATGTATTAATAAGGGTTCTTTAGAGAAACAGAATCAAATATATATACATATTGTTTGATCATACCAAGTTAAATGCTAAAAGAAAACTTTGGAGATCACTGATATTAATATAAGTTCTGATTCTTAAGTGTAAAGAGGTTGTAGTTAAGATAAACAAGTATAAGAAAAGAAGGATACATTTAAGGTTTTTTATTTTTATTTCTTATTAGATATACTTTATTTTCATTTCAAATGCCCCTTTCCTGCCCCCCCCAAATCCCACCAGCCATTTCCCCTCCCTCTGTTCCCCAGTCACCCCTCTCCCACTTCCCTGTCCTGATATTCCTCTACACTGCAGCATTGAGTCTTTCCAGGACCAAAGGCCTCTCCTCCCTTTGGTGTCTAACAAGGCCATCCTCTGCTGCCTATGTGTCTGGGGCCATGGGTAACACCATGTGTACTCCTTGGTTGATGCTTTTATCCCTGGGAGCTCTGGGAGTACTGGGTGGCTCACAATGTTGTTCCTCCTATGACACTGCAAACCCCTTCAGCTCTTTGGGTCCTTTCTCTAGCTCCTCCATTGGGGATCCTGTACTTAGTTTAATGGCTGGCTGAGAGTGTCCTCCTCTGTATTTGTCATGCACTAGTAGAGCCTCCTAGGTGACAGCTATATCCAGGTCTGGTCAGCAAGTACTTGCGGGCATCGATAATAGAGTCTGGGTTTTGTAACTGTATATGGGATGGATCCCTAGGTGGGGTAGTCTCTGAATGGTCTTTCCCTCAGACTCTGCTCCACCCTTTGTCTCTGTATCTCTTTCTGTGGGTATTTTGTTCCCCCTACTATGAAGGACCAGAGTATCCATACTTTGTTCTTCCTCATTCTTGGGCATCATTTGATATGTGATCCTGAGTGAGGTAACCCAATCACAAAAGAACACACAACGTATGCACTCACTGATAAGTGGATGTTAGCCCAGAAGAACCCAAGACACATTCTAAGATTTTTCTTCTTCTTTTTTTAAATATTTTTATTTTCTATATTCTTTGTTTACATTCCAAATGATTGCCCCTTTCCTGGATTCCCCCTCCCCATATGTCCCATAAACCTTCTTCTCTCCATCCATTCTCCAATCACCTCCCTCCTTTTTTTCTCTGTCCTTATATTCCCCTCCAATGCTAGATCGATCCTTTCCAGGATCAGGACCTTCTCCATACTTCTTCATGGGAGTTATTTGTTATGCGATTTGTGTCTTGGGTATTCAGGGCTTCTGGGCTAATTAATATCCACTTATCAGAGATTGCATTCCATGTGTATTCTTTTGTGACTGGGTTACCTCACTTAGGATGATATTTTCCAGATCAAACCATTTGCCTAAAAATTTTGAGAATTTTTGTTTCTAATTGCTGAATAGTATTCCATTGTGTAAATATACCACATTTTCTGTATCCATTCCTCCTTTGAGGGGCATCTGGGTTCTTTCCAGCTTCTAGCTATTATAAATAAGGCTACTATGAACATAATGGAGCATGTGTCTTTATTGCATGACTGGGAATCCTTTGGGTATATGCCCAGGAGAGGAATAGCACAGTCCTCCGGAAGTGTCATGTCCAGTTTTCTGAAGAACCGCCAGATTTAAGAGAGAAAATATCATCCTGAGTGAGGTAACTAACTTTTATCCTTGTACATTGGCATCTTGTAATTGGAAGTTTCAAATACATAAACATAATTGGTTAACTATTTAATTGTAAGAGTCATGCTTTACTGGGTATTTGGGTGCAGGGCAGGAGTCGGGGACTTCCAACATTTACAGAGTTTATGGCGGAGAGGAAATACGGCTGGGATGCTGTAAGAGCTAGCTGGAAGAGGCACTGGAAGAGGCTCAGTGGCAATAGTCAGATCCGCCCTGAGAGGAACATGCCAGGACTTGGTACAAAGACATGGGGGGGATGGTACTATTTTTAATATTAACCACTATAATTAATCACAAAAGAACACTCATAGTATGCACTCACTGATAAGTGGCTATTAGCCCAAAAGCTTCGAATACCCAAGATACAATTCACAGACCACATGAACTTCCAAAAGAAGGAAGACCAAAGTGTGGGTCTTCCTTCTTAGAAAGTGCTTCTTCCTTTGGTCCTTCTTAGAAAGGGGAACAAAATACACAGGGGAGCAAATATGGAGACAAAGTGTGGAGCAGAGACTAAAGTAAAGTTCATCCAGAGACTGTCCCACCTGGGAATTCACCCCACATACAGTCACCAAACTCTGACACTATTGTGGGTGCTAAGAAAGGCTTGCTGACAGGAGCTTGATATAGCCATCTCCTGAGAGGCCCCGCCAGAGCCTGACAAATACAGAGTTGGGATACTTGCAGCCAGCCATTTTACTGAGTGAGGGGTCTGCCATGGAGGAGTTAGAAAAAGAACTGAAGGAGCTTAAGGAGTTTGCATCACCATAAAAAGAAAAACAATATCAACCAACCAGACCCCCCAGAGCTCCCAGGGATTAAGCTGCCAATCAAGGAGTACACATGGTTCTGGCTGCATATGTAACAGGATGGCTTTGTCAGACATCAATAGAGGAGAGGTCCCTGGTCCTATGAAGGTTTGATAGATGCCCCAGTGTAGGGGAATCTAGGGCAGGGAGGTGGGAGTTGGTAGGTGTGTGGGTGGAGGAACACCCTCATAGAAGCAGGGGGGGATGTAGGAGAAGTAAATTTCTTTGTAATTTTAATTTATTTACATTTCAAGTGTTATCCCCTTACCTGGGAGAAGGGAAAACCAGGTAAGGGGATAACACTTGAAATGTAAATAAATTAAAATTACAAAGAAAGTTATTTGAAAATAAGAGAGTGCAAGATGAGGAGGGAGAGGGAGAAGGAAAGGGAGAGGAAGAGAGGGGTAGAATAGAGATTCTTACCTTTTCATCTGTGCCCCTTCCATCCTCCCATCACTAGCCAAACTAATTGATTGATACATGCTCACATTCAGGGTGGATCATTGCTATGTCATTTAAATTCACATGCAAATTTCCTCACAGCTATACTTGAAAGCAATACACTGGCAGTTCTTCCAGTATTCATTAATCCACTTAAAATTGACACCTGAAATGAACCATTGCACAACAAAAATAGCACATTTTCTAGAAGGAAATCAGTACAAATAATAGGTAATTGCTAGCAAAAACTAACTGCTTGATTAATGAAATCTTTTTCCACTAGTTGGTCATGGTTTTATATCAAAATGGCTTAGGGACAAGTGTTAGTTTATTTTTGTCTTGTATCAAATAGGATTTAGAGGGAGTTAATTATAATTATAATTTTCTATTCCCATTATTGCCAAACTCAAGCAAGTAATATGTTGATGATAAAAAGTAAGCAAATAGTCTTGAGAATAAATACATGTTAGCCTGAGACTCTGAGGCCACGTGAATAGATTGTGTCTTTAGCTCTAGTCCTCTCCCATTTCTACAACCTAGTTCCTCATCTGGAGCAAGGTGTTACACGTCCTTTAATGATGAAAAACAAACCAAAACAAAACAAAAAACCCAACATCAAACAAAAAAAAACTAAAAGTAAACTCTACAACATTACCAACTCTTTGACAAAGAAGAAAAGGCCATCATTTAGTGGTCACCTGGTACCCGAGTAAATAATATGTCATCATTATCAAATGCATGTTAAAAACAAAAGGTCATGGTAATGTCTTGCGATGATGTACAATCATTTAAATGTGATTTGGTTATGAGATGAGAACTTATCAAGAGGATTGTACCTGTAAAAGCTTTGAGTAATAAGAACTGATTTGCAACACAGACTGAACACATAAATAGGTAAATCCCTTGTATCGATTTTATGAATAAAAATCCATGACACAGATAAATTGCGGGTTATATTATTTTCCTTAAAATAACTTTTGTGTTTTTTAGAAAAATGGGGCTGATACGGACCTATTAAGCTTTGACGCTAGGTGTCGCAGACTCTGGAGTAGAATTGATACTAGAGACGAGGTGTAGAGCATCTATTTCTTTGGCATTTGTGACTCCATAGGGAAACATAAGAGAATCCTTTTCGATCCGCAGTTTACTGAATACCAATATCAATACATTTGTACACCCTCTTAGTTTGAATGACCATTTCCTCCAGGCTTTTGTGTTTGAAATCTTGGTCCCGAAGAACTGAAACTCCTTGAGAAGGAGCAGTGGCCTTATTGGAGTAGTTGTGTTACTGAGAGTAAACTTTGAAATTTCTATGACCCACCCCAACCACTTCTCTCTTCTCTCTCTCTCTCTGCCTGCTGCCTGCAGATCAGGATGCAAAGCTCTCAACTGTTGCCCAAGAGCCATGCTTCCTGCCCTGATGATCATGTTTTTATTTGAGGCTTAAAGTCTTTAGTAAGTCTTTGTGGCTGGCATGTGCCGGGTGCTATGCCAATCTCCCAAAGAACATCCATGAAGGAGAGGGGTATTTGAATTCTTCCTACTTTACATACAAATTTATACCATCTAACTGTGTCTAACTTTATGATAGTTTCTATCATAAGGGGATTGGTATGGAATAATGCTTGGTGAGTGATGCGAGTCATTATTGTTCTTTACATCAGACTCAGAATCATACATCACTGCTCAGGGCCGACATGACACCTCCTATTAGCTTATGACTAAGGCCTTTATGATCCTGCCCAGCTAACCAAATCCAGGCAGGTGTACCTTGTCATAATATTAACATGTCAGAATTACTACAGAGTCATTGTGACTATTTTATTGCTTTAGACATTTTTTAAGGATGAATAAACATATATTCCAGAAATATATAGTATATAACTATTTGTATGGACAGATTTTCATATATGGAAAATGCTATTAGATGAGATATATATTTTTGAAGGTTGTTTCATATTCAGAGAAATTGGGTAATCTGCATAAACTCATATCAGTCATATGGGGACTCGACTATACTTTTTATATTTACAGGATTTCTCACTCCTACCCCTAAATGCACAGTGAGTGAACTTGTCCTCATTAACCATGTCTAATGCTAAGGAGCCAGGAGAGCACAAAGTGGTTTTGAGAAAATTGACATAACCCAGCATGAAAGGATACACTCCTAATTGGTAGGGCTTAAGTGAATAGAAGCATAAAAACATTTTGTTTATATTTGCAGCTTGAAGTCCTTAGTAAGTCCTTGTGACTGGCATGTCCCAGGTGCTATGAGAAGCTCATGGAGAACATAGGTAATTGCGAGGGGCATTCAGCTGCCTCTGTGATCACACCTGCTCCAGATTCGCATGCTACTTGCTCTGAGTACTTATTTTTGTCCTTAAGTTCCTTTGATTATTAGGAATCATCATGCTTGAAAAGCCAGCTCTGCTGCTCCTCCGCAGAGGGAGGGAGGGAAGCGGCACATTTTGCAAATTTCAGTGCTTTTGAAAGGAATAATGAAAAGGAGGTGGTGCCGTTTTAGGAGGCGGGCTACAGATGGAACAAAAGGTTAACTCCAATTTCTGCTGAAAATAGAAAGTAAAAATAGTAATGAGGATCTATACAAGAGTGGAAAACACAGCAAAGCGACATTATTCATTTAGAATCAGCAACTTCTTTTAAAATAGCCCCCAGTTGCTCAAAGGGTTTTATTTTACAAATTGGCAATCAGTAGGCACGTCTGACAACTGGTTCATTGTGTCTCTTTCGCCAATTGTCAGCATCTGTCTTCCTTTGGATCAACTGAGGAGCCTCAGTGTTCTGGGGTAGTTTCCTTGAGGAAAAAAATGTTCTAAAATTTTCTCCATTGTTCGCTTTAAAAGAACTCAAAGCTTTACTCTGCACTCAGTGTCTCTCTGCTCAGTGGCTGCTTTCTCTATCACAAGTCAGAATCTTCTTGCTTTTAGATGTTGATTATTTGTCTGCTGGGGACCTTATTCGGTAGTAAAAGGATGTACAAATATATATGAGTTGAAATATAAATACCTTGATTTGTAACTATGACAGAGTTTGGGCTAATAAAGTATAAGCTTACATGGCATTGACAGTTTCAAATACATACATCATATACATATACATATGCACATATACACATACATATACTCATACACATACACATATATATGTATACACATGTGTATATGTATATAATGTATTCATGAAGGTAATATAACTGCAAAAAAGAAGTTGCTCTCCTTAGAGATTTCAGAAAACTGCGGGAGAGGTGTATGATTGATGGAATTACAAGTGAAATTCAGGAATCTGTTGTGAGCATTTCATGTGTGGCTTTGAATAGCAACCGAGCAATCTGAGAAGATTGGCTTTATTTACTCTTTGTCAAGCCTTCACTCTGGCCCGTGCTCACTGATGAATAGCTTCAGATGCTCTTGAATTAGAAAGAAGAAAACAATAAAGAGACAAACAAATAGAGAAAGAAAAATATCCCCAGCCTTCTGCTTGTTAAAAGGAAGGACAAGGATTGGAACTATATGACAGGCGCCAGGGGTGACATAAGTGGTATATTAAATCTCCTAATTTACACTTGATATGATTTTTTTTTCTGTTATGAGCAAGCTGTTTATTTGAAACCATGTTGAAAATCAATTCCTTAAGTCTGGAATCTTAGGCAACAGTCTGGTGATGGGAGCTTGGACAACTAGCTCTTACAATTATGATGGCACCACAAATATAAAACAGTGTTTAAAGCATTCTCTCTTCAATAATAAAATACCCTAGGCAAAGATTGCATGCTCTTGGACTTTTTGAACAAACAATACTGTAAGTCTGCATGAGTCATGAATATAAATCAAGTGGTTTTCTTTTCTCTATGTGTAACAGGCACCTTTGAGCCAGACAGTCATATTCTGATGTGCAGATATTGAAATCCCTGAATATGGGTGAGCTTGTTGTTTACAAAAATACTGCCTTGTGAAAAAATATTATTGTGGCAGGTGATGCACATTCGCCTTTAGTGTACTCCCTGGATTTTTGTCTGTAGAGGTCAATGACTTCCCACTTGTGAACTCTGTAACTATGACAGGGTTTTGCCTAATAAATATGGCAACCATGCCATTCACAGTTTCCAAAATGCTCCTTTCAAAGACCATAGACATGGCCTTATTTTCTTTCCTCTTTTTCCGTTTGCTGCAAAGGAGGTCTGATGGTAGGAAAGTTATGAGCTAGTGTGTTCACTGAAGATGAGGTGGTGGAAAATGCATAACACATAGAGTAGAATTTAAAAACAAGCATAGTACATGTCCTGGTACCTAGATTAGATATTAGGTAAAAATACTGTTAGATGTATTGGGTTTTTCTTAACTTACAGGATTTCATTTGAATTTATTTTTATGTGTCAAAATATAATTCAGCTATTTGCTCACTGTTACAGTAGAAGAAGTGTCTGACATCAGTGCATCTGCTGTGTGTGAGTATTATGTCTTTATTCTTTGTTCTGGATGTAGCCTGCTAATTAAGTTTTTTTTTAAGCAATGAATCATTTACTAAGTTTTATGTAGGGTTGGTCACATTTTCATGTGGAATCGTGTTTTAAATACTCTATTCACCAAGAATTTTAAAGCACATCTCAAGAATCCGTTTTTATCCCAGTATCATGCTTTACATTATAGCACTCATAGAGATGTGAGCGAGGATACTTATAATGTCTTCTTTAAAAGTGAATGAAAGGAATAAGAAAAATTGGAGTTAGGGGTGAGGAATAGAATGGGGAGACTAGCTTCCTCTCCTGCCATCCGTCTGTCTCATTCACTTCCTTCCTTTGAATTCTTTTAGTACAGCTCCTATTTCCTCCCAACAGCTGGTGGTCTTATCTCGTAATGATATACACCACATTACAAAATCCGACTACTTTAAATATTCTATTCTGTAAGGATAAGCATATGGTTTAAAAGATGAAAACTGCTGACTCCGTGATTACATTCCTGTCTGCCTGGATTGTACAGGATCATTAAGCTATTCATCTTTCTTTCTGTGGACTTCCTTCGGGGACTGGATACAGGCTGATGAGGTGAGGAGAGGACTTTTTATTCAGCAGACAATTGGTTTTGACCCCTGCCACTCTACATTTTCCTCATCTGAAGTTTATAATTGAAATCATTAGTCGCCATCCAGGTCATTAGGGAGCATGCTTATCTCTGAGTCATAAGAAAAACATCCTGAAGGTTTTGTATCTTCATTTCTACTTCAAAAGTCTATTTGGTCTTTGTTATGAGCATTGGAAAGGAATTCAAACTTGTCTGAAGTCCATTTTACATATCTTATTGACTATGTGATAATGGGACACTCCTCTATTTATTAAAATAACCTAATGAGAGTCTATTAAGAGTGGAGTCATAGCGATTGCATATAAAAGTACATGTAAAATCATTTGCGTGGGACTCAGGATCTGAGTGCCATTTGTTCAACAAGTAATTCAATATATAAGGAGAAACAGAAAATATGTATGAGGTATATTTAGTAGGGTTAAGCAACTTGTTTGACCAAATTAAAAAAAAAAAACTAAGTTTTTAGTCAAGGGCAGAGAGTGTTTGGAAGGAAAATGTTTAGCTGTAGGCAGCAGTCTCCAGGACATTAGTTCTGTCTCACAGCATCACAAATTTAATTCACAGCAGTTTCACACTCACAGAAAGTACAAGACCATGGTTTTACACTTAGTGAGCCAACTGGATTTTTAAGATAAATTCATGAATTTGTGTTTTTAAGTGATTGAAACTTGTGGATCCCTTCTGAGTTCACACAGTTTTCCTCTGTTGGAAGCTAGAGTGAATGAATAAAATGGTTAAAGGCAACCATCTTGTTTATTTCTCTCAGAACTCCAAGGTTTGTTTTCCTGAAACAAAGGTAAAGCAAACATGTAACCTGTGACTGGGGTATAATGAAAGATTTAGCTTGGCACACTGTAAGTTTGAAACTTTTGTCTTTAATATTAGAGCATTTACTGAAATTCCATGGATGGACTTAATAAATTTAGTCTGTTATTGTTTTTCACTCAGAATGATGCTAATTCTACTATTATTTATTGAGAAACTACATAATTAGTTTCTTTCAAAATAAACTTTTAAACCCAATTAGAGAGTTTAGGAAAACATGGGCTTGTACCTTTAGGAGCTTATACCCCGTTAAAAATGATCAAAGCTATTAACAGATTGAGGGCTGATGAAACAGTAAAACAAAAGAAATAAACTCAGAGTCATGGTCTAAATTTTTTCTTAGCACTTCTTATGAAACCCTTCACTATAATTTGAGAAATTATTTATAATTTAACTATAATATACTATAATATAATACATGGTACATAAGATAAGACATATAACATAATATGATATAAAGTAATAAAAGATATTGTCTAATATATAAGATACTATGTTATAATGTATAAAAATTATATAGTTTCCTATATTTATATAAATACATATTTATATTTATAAAGTAAGTTCATATTTTCAGATCTAATGAAATAATTAATTCTTTAGATGACAAAATACTTTGTCTGATTACCTGGTTCCATTAAATTTCTCTGTATGAACAATCTGGCATAAGAGTCCTCACCACCTTGGTTTGGACTGCTCAGGCAGTAGAGATAAGTTCATTTTTAGGAGTTAAACTCTGTGTTGTGAACAGCAGTTGTTCATCATTTGACATTCAAATCAAACAAAGAGGCAGTTGCTGAGTTGTCCATTTTTTGCGTTTCTTACCATTTTTTCTGTATCAGATTTAAATGTTATCATTTTATTGTATTTTTTTGTAGAAAAAGAGAAAAACATAAAAAACTTAATAAAACAGATTGTGCCTCCTACTAGAGATACTTTTTGGTAACTTTATCAGCTCATATTGTGTTTTGAACTAAAATTGAGTTTATCTACTTACCTTAGAAATGTTCTTGAATGTTATGTTCTTCAACATTTTTCCTCTATAAACTCAATTTCCAAATACCAACTTGCCAAAGGACACAAAAGCCAAAATTATCTCATACTGATAAAAAAATAACATTGACAGTTTATAGTTGAGGCATCTATCTGATGGAACCTAAGCTATCAAAGTTAGGAATTTCAAAATAATCTTTGGATATATGGGTTATTTTCCCCCAAGTGGTATCAATATTATTCAAAAACTTCACTTTCTGTATCTGCAGACAATTACACCTTCAGTTTCTCTTTCAGATTGACTTCAAGGTTGCACAAGTACCAAAGTAGGCCCTAGTAGACTACATTGTGTATGTGTATATGTGTGTGTGTGTGTGTGTGCATGTGTGTGGTTTTTTTCATTTTTTTCTATATTCTTTGTTTACATTCCAAATGATTTCCCTTTCCCATTTCCCCCTCCCCATAAGTCCCACAAGCCCTCTTTCCTCTGCCAGTTACCCAATCAATCCCCTCCCACTTCTCTGTCCTGGTGATCCCCTACAATGCTGCATCAAGTCTTTCCAGGACCAGAGTCCTCTTCTTCCTTCTTCCTGGGAATCATTTGATAAGTGAGTTGTGTCTTGGGTATTCAGAGCTTCTGGACTAATATCCACTTACTGAATTCCATGTGTGTTCTTTTGTGAATGAGTTACCTCACTTAGGATGATATTTTCCAGTTCTAACCATTTGCTTGAGAATTTCATGAATTCATTGTTGGGGGAATCAGTATCCTGGACCTCAAGCAGTATTCCAGAGCAATAGTGTTAAAAACTGCATGGTATTGGTACAGTGACAGGGAGGTAGATCAATGGAACAGGATTAAAGACCCAGAAATGAACACACACACCTATGGTCACTTGATTTTCTACAAAGGAGCTGAAACCACCCAGTGGAAAAAAGATAGCCTTTTCAACAAATGGTGCTGGTTCAACTGGAAGTCAGCATGCAGAAGAATGCAAATTGATCCACTCTTATCTCCTTGTACTAAGTTCAACTCCAAGTGGATCAAGGACCTCCACATAAAACCAGACACACTGAAACTAATAGAAAAGAAACTGTGGAAGACCCTTGAGGACATGGGCACAGGTGTGTGTGTGTGTGTGTGTATGTGTGTGTGTGTTTTGTGTGTGTGTGTTCTTTTCAATCTCCTTTATTTCCAATTGTACTAAAAAATATGCATTATGCATGAGATTTAGACCAGCTTAGCTCACATACAAAATTATTCAGAAAAGTTTAGAAAATGTTAGTTGTAATTTCAGTGTAGTGGAACTTATTCATGTGACTATTTTTACCTTTAATAAGATAAAAAGTAGAAAGTAGCTTTAAAAACAATATCTCTACAATAATCTTTGAGATTAATGTCTGAAAAAAAAGTGAAATCTACTTGGTCCCATTTTATCAACAATTTGCTCATCAACTTCTGAAACTAAGTTTCACATATTTTAAATTGTTTTCTGACTTTAGAAAAGTTCAGGACATTGAATAAAACAAATCAAAGCAAAGAGTAAAGATATATTCATATGGAGTCCCAAAGAGACTTCTGTGTGTTCATTGCTGGTTGTCATGGTGTCTTAGTTTCTTTTAAGTTTCTCTAATTTCTTAAAAGTATGTTTTTTTATATTTTGAGAACATAATATAAGTACTCCATTTCCTATTCCCTTTCCTACCTCAAAACTGTCCATTTTACTCCTTCTTTCTCTTTCAAACTCATAGCCTCCTTTCTTCATTAATTGTTGTTACATTACTTTTTCATATACATATATAATACATCTATACCTAATACAAACATACATACATATTCTTATGTTTATTAATTATTTTTATACACTCCACATTTTATTCTCCACCTCACCATTGCCTGTCTACACTCTGACTGTTCCACATCCCATACCTCCTCCCCTTTCCCATGTCTCCAGGTGGTTGTCCCTACCCCCTACCCTACCTGACCTCTAAACTCCCTGGGGTTTCCAGTTTCTTGAGGGTTAGTTGTGTCATCTCTAGGTGAACACCGACCAGTAAGTCTTCTATTGTATGTATGCTAGGGGCTTCATATCAGCTGGTGTATTCTGCCCGTTTGGCGGTCCAGTGTATATGAGATCCCTGGGGTCCAGATTAATTGAGACTTTTGGGCCTCCTACAGGGTTACCCTCAACTTCATTCACCCTTCCCTAATTCAACAGTAGGTGTCAGCTGCTTCTGTTCATTGGTTGGGTGAAAATATCTGCATCTGACTCTTTCAACTTCTTGTTAGGTAGTCTGGAATGCTGTCATACTAGGTCCCTGTTTGTGAGCACTCCATAGCCTCTGTAATAGTGTTAGCCCTTTGGCCCTCCCCTTCTGCTGGATCCCACTTTGAGTCTGTCATTGGACCTTCTTTTCCTCAGGCTCCTCTCCATTTCTATCACTGTAATTCTTTTAGACAGGAACAATTATGGGTCAAAGTTATGGCTGTAGGATGGCCTCGCTCTCCCTCATAAGAAGCTGGAAACAACCTAGATGTCCCATGACAGAAGAATGGATGCAGAAAATAGATGCAGTGGTTCATTTACACAATGGAATACTACTCAGCTATAAAGAATGAGGACATCCTGAGTTTGGCAGGCAAATGGATGGAACTAGAAAATATCATCCTAAGTGAGTTAAGTCAGACCCAAAAGGACATGCATGGTATGTACTCACTAATAGGTTGATATTAGCCAAAAAAAAAAAAAAAAGAAGAGAGAGAGAGAGAGAGAGAGAGAGAGAGAGAGAGAGAGAGAGAGAACAGAATACCTGAGTTACAGTCCACAGAACTCAAAAAAGGTCAACAAGCTGAAGTGCCCCAGTAAGGAAACCTCAGTCCAGTCCCAGTTAAGAGGGAGAAGAAAGCAATCACAAGTGGAGAAGGAGGGAAGGACCAGGGAGGGAAAGTAGAAAGGGCTGAGGAGGGGGAGAGGGCAGAGAGAGGAACCTGATATGACATTGGGGGAGGGAAAAGGACTGAAGCCCTGAGGGCCAGCAAAAAGAATCTAACAGGCAACCTCCAGAGATAGGAGGTTGGTGAGACCCTCCAGAATGCACCAGAGACCTTGGAGGTGAGAGACTCTCAGAACTAAAAGAGAGGGACATTAGATGACATGCCTGACAGTAGGGAGAGGAAACTTACAGAGCCCACCTCCAGCAGGAAGACAGGTCTTCAAATGAGTTGGAGGGCATCCCACAGCCATACATAATCTTAAATATATACACACACCTTCCTCAGTCCATAAAACATTACTCATATATATTTTTTTAGGCTTGTCCATTTAATATAAGATAATCAATTGGTGTGCTCTTCCCTGGAGAACACGATTTCTCCTGTTCTCAGCCTTTCTTATTTGCCTGTAGTTCTTTGCATAGAGTTGAGGCATATGAACTTTACTCTGCTTGCTTTGGCATGTCTATTGTTGCTGTCCTTGTGCAGATCATTTTGAGACGTTTTAGGTGTAGCTGCTGACATTACTAGGAGGCACAATCTCCAGCAATGCACCCATTGCTCTTAGAGTCCTTTCTCTCTTCTACTTTGCTCACTAAGCCTTAGGTGTAGGACTTGTTTTGTCGATCTGTCAGTTGGGACCAAATCCTTTAACTCTGAATTTTCATGGGTTGTGGTTTACTGTAATGGTTTCTGTCAGTTGCAAAGAGAAATTTACCTATATATTTTAGTCCCTCTCTACTCAATAATTCCCAAACCCTTTGCTTTATCTGTATTTCTCTATCTGCAGGCTCATTTTCCTCCCTCCCTCCCTCCCTCCCTCCCTTCCTCCCTCCCTCTCTCTGACCCTCTGTCCCTCCCTCTCTCTCTCTCTCTCTCCTCTCACTTACTCACTCACTCACTCTCTCTCTCTCCTTTTTTTCTTTCCCTCTGGTTGAAGTGAGCTATTAAAAAAAAAAACTAAAGTAAGTTTCTTTCTGCATTGTGCTAAAGTTTTGTTAACAAAACTTATTCATACAAAATCTGCCTAACTACTACTATAATTAACAAAACTAAAAAGAAGAAAATTTGTGTCACAAAAACAGGTTTGTAGGAGGAAGTTCTTCAAGTTATTTCTAAAAAAAAAAAAAAAAAATAAAAAAATAAAAAAAAAAACTTCTCTTTCTTCTTTTATCATGTGAACTAAAAATAAAAGCTGAAGAAGGAATGGGCCCTTTATTTCTACCTTAAGTCAACTTCATAAATTGGTTTACTGTAATGGTTTCTGTCAGTTGCAAAGAGAAATTTCCCTATATATTTTAGTACCTCTCTCCTCAATAATTCCCAAACCTTTTGCTTTATCTATATTTCTCTATCTGCAGGCTCATTTTCCTCCATCCCTCCATCCCTCCCTTCCTCCCTCTCTCTCTCTCTCTGACCCTCTGTCCCTCCTCTCTCTCTCTCTCTCTCTCTCTCTCTCTCTCTCTCTCTCTCTCTCTCTCCCTCTTTCTCTCTCTCTTTCTCTCTCTCTCTTTCTCTCTCTCTCTCTCCTTTTTCTTTCCTTCCAGTTGAAGTGAGCTATTAAAAAATACCCTTTATTTCTATCTTAAGTCAATTTGGGTTTCTCCATGGAATGTAGTTAATAAGTAAACAATTGCTAGAAGATATTTAAAGATTATAAGCATTAACTTAGTTTTAAGAATTTGATTTAGACCAACCAAAGGGTACACCTGGAAGGACCCATGGCTCCAGCTGCACATGTAGCAGAGGATGACCTTATCTGGCATTGGCTCTTGGAGAGGTAGAGGCTCTTGGTCCTTTGGAGGCTCAATGCCCCAGTGTAGGAGAATGCTAGGGTGGTGAGGCTGGAGTGGGTAGGTGAGTGGGGGTACACCCTCATAGTGTCAAAAGGAAGTGGAGATGGGATAGGGTGTTTGTGGAAGGGAAACTGGGAAGGGAGATAACATTGGAAATGTAAATAAATAAAATAACCAATAAAAAAGGATTTGGTTTAATTCCAGAGCAACAGGGCACATCCTTTGAAGGCCTGCAGAAGGTTGTAGTATCCTTTACTGCGGAGGGCTGTAGTATCCTTTACTGCGGAGGGTTGTAGTATTCTTTTTTTTTTTAAATATTTTTATTTTCCATATTCTTTGTTTACATTCTAAATGATTTCCCCTTTCCCAGATCCACCTTTCCCATATGTCCCATAAACCTTCTTCTCTCCATCCATTCTCCAATCACCTCCATCCTTTTTCTCTGTCCTTATATTCTCCTCCAGTGCTAGATCAATCCTTTCCAGGATCAGGACCCTCTCCATACTTCTTCATGGGAGTCATTTGTTATGCAATTTGTGCCTTGGGTATTCAGGGCGTCTGGCTAATTAATATCCATTTATCAGAGATTGCATTCCATGTATATTCTTTTGTGATTGGGTTATCTCACTTAGGATGAAATTTTACACATCAAACCATTTGCCTAAAAATTTTGTGAATTCATTGTTTCTAACTGCTGAGTAGTATTCCATTGTGTAAATATACCACATTTTCTGTATCCATTCCTCCTTTGAGGGGCATCTGGGTTCTTTCCAGCTTCTGGCTATTATAAATAAGGCTTCTATGAACATAATGGAGCATGTGTCTTTATTGCATGCCGGGGAATCCTTTGGGTATATGCCCAGGAGAGGTATAGTGGGTATAGCATGGGATATAGACACTTAATAGAGTATATAGCACATGATTTTTCACATTTCTCTGAATGTGAAAAATGTAGCAAAAAGCTGGATTATGTTTCATTTCTGCCACATTTGTGAAAAAGGTCTGACAATTACTTTCAGGGCCTTATTAAATCTTGGCTTAATGGCTTCATTGTACACTTATTTTCTTCCTGGGCAAGAGACACTCTCCTTTGAGCCTTTATTGTTAATGGTCCTTCTTTCAGAACTGTCTTCTTCTGAAGATTTTGCAAGGTTTACCACTATATGTCAATGGCTTTGTTTAATGCTATTACCACTATATGTCACCTTGCTAGTAAATACCCCTTCTACTCCCCATTTTAAATTTGACCAGAAGAAATGATTGCTATTTTCTATAGCTCTAAACATTTCTAGAGAAATAGGACTCAGACAAATATAAGCATCATAAAGTATTAAAGTTGCCATTAGAATTATCTAAATTTCACGTCTTGGTTATTACTCTCCTTATTGTGAATATTGTTCTTATTTTGCTTATTGTGAATCTTATTTGTTTGCATTTAAAACAGAATCTCTTGAATATTAGGATGAAATTATAATCCTCCTGCCTCTACCTTTTAAGAGAGTTGATATAACAGTCAAGCACATTCAAACTCAGTTTTATGCCATCTAGGGCTGTGTGTATGCTAGGCAAATGAACTACATACCATATTCCAGGTGTTTTTATTTGTATGTGTTGACTTTTTTCAATTCTAACAGTATATCTGTTATTTATAGATTTTTTTTTTTGTGGAGGGGTTCATAGGACTAATAGCAATGCTCTCCATTTTATGGTTTCATTTGTACAGATTTTCACCATACAAATGATAGATTAAATCATGCCTATCATTCTCTATTAAAACATGGCTTCGAAAGTCCCGCAAGCCCCCTTCCCACTTCCCCGTTCTGGTTTTGCCGAATACTGCTTCACTGAGTCTTTCCAGAACAGGGGGCCACTCTTCCTTTCTTCTTGTTCCTCATTTGATGTGTGGATTATGTTTTGGGTATTCCAGTTTTCTAGGTTAATATCCACTTATTAGTGAGTGCATACCATGATTCACCTTTTGAGTCAGGGTGCGGAAATTTCGGGGAGTGGGGGGCTAGAAAAGGGGAAATCATTTGAAATGTAAATAAAAAAATATGTCGAATAAAAAAAAAAACATGGCTTATAGGAGCTAATTACTCTGCAGGAATTGCTTTTGTCTTAAATCATCCCATGCAATAACATGCAGTATGTGTTACATAAATACCAATTAACACCCACCCAACAATTTTACACCCTTTCTAATGCTTCTACTCCTGCAGGAAGTGACTTTAAAAATCCCCATGGAGGGAATTGCAAACTAATTTTAGGTGTAAATGCATTGATTTAGTTACACAGTCAGTACAATCAGTTCTGAAGGTTGTCTCAGAAAGTTGTGCTTAAACACTTTTTCTTTTTGGGTGTGATTGTCAAGAACATTTCAAGTTGATAATTAGGTGACAGGAAATGATGTCCTTGAGGGAGCTAATCATCAAATATCAAAAACTCAACTTCAACTTTATTACACAATGTAAGTATTAAATAACATTATCTATTTAAAATGACCTCATAACATTTTGAATCTTATAAAAATTTTAAGATTTGACGTGAAGAATATATATATCCTGTTAAACCCCACACAATTTGTGTAGATGACAAAAATGTATTGCAAAACATCAACTGATATGTTATGTTGTTTTACTTTGAAGTAACTTATTGAAGAAAATGTTATTGAAGAAAATGTGTTGTTTCTAAAACTGTTGGCTCCAGGGGAGTATGCTTCCGTGCACAGTTGCAGTGGCTCTTATTATGACATCTCATCCTCATACTGAATCCAGCCTTTAACTTCAATGACAAGGGTAACATTTTTTGTGTTTTCAGTGGCATCAAATCCTAATTAAAATGACCTTGTGTTCACTAATTTCAATATATGATTTATTTTTCATGCCCAAATATCCAAGTATGTTTTAAAATGTCAGTGTCTAAATTAAGATTATATATACATATATATATGCATCTCAAGCACAATAAAAGCCAATAGTTCAACGGAGGTTATGAGATATAAACTATGTATTATATAGCTTATATACATAAATGGTATGTTGGAGTGGCAGCTCGTGTTTGGACATACCATACCAGGCCAAAGCAGTTTCATGTGGCAGAGCTTTATTGGAGACAAAGAGTGGAAAAAGAGAAAGACAAAGGGAAATGGGTCAAAGGTAGGAAGAGGCTGTCTTTTATTTAGGCTGTGACATAACCTGTTCACAGATAAGTGTGGGAAGTGGACTCTGGGAAGATAGGTGGTTTGCCTGGCAACAGCTGTCACCTATGTGTGACATTCCTGAGTTTGGAACTGATCTGCCAAACTGGTTCTTGACACGAACAATATAAGATCCGTATTAATTTTTAGTTGATAACATGCTTTGAGTATGTTATTATCATATTTATGTGACAATCAAAACTGTGCCTTCTTAGCCAGACAGTAAGGATATGAATCTCCATTATAGAGTTGCCTTGGTGCAATTAAAGCAGAGCTGGCATTTTCCTCTCAGCATTAGTGCTCTGTGCTGTTTAGAGAACTTTCTGGATCACATAGCTCACAGTTTCACATATTTTACTTGGATCTTATGTGGTCCATACTTGGTTAAAGAACTGAGTGTAAAGATTGATTCATTTTCATTTTCTTTATAAAGTTGAAAGCATACATCATTTTTCTGTACATAAAGACTTGTGTGCTTCCATTTTATCCTTTTCTTTTTGCTTTTCTTCAATTCAAGGTTGATGTGATAGTACTTTATGAATTGAGGTGTTCTCTATCATTGGAGCATTTTTCTGGCACATATGGAGCCCTGGCTTTTTTTTGTCTGAACACTTCACAAAAAAGTGAAAAGTAATTCATTTCGAATGCCCTTTAAAGCATCTCTTACACAGCTTATACCTTGTAACCTCCCTTGAACTCCTATTGGCTTTCATTATGCTTGGGATGCTTATATACCTCTTGGTCCAGACACTGACATTTTAAAACATTTTGAGCAAATTGTGTAACCACTGTACCTTCTCTGTAAAATGAATATACTTTGATGTTTTCAAATGCTTATTAAATAAGGAAGTGAAAGGATGTGTGGAGATTGCGTGGCTGACAGGAGCTTGGACCAGACACATACATAGGAATAGCATGGTGCCAAAGAAGAATAGAGTAATATGAAAGACAGGCTTGGGAAACCCCAAGATTCTTCTCTTTAAATTCATAGCTTTAAAATTGACACGTGATTACAGTTTAAACACATGTGTAAATGAGCTGGAATATGTACATGGTTTTATAATCTCAATTCTATTGTTGTGATAACATGTCATGAACACACACACACACACACACACACAAAACCCAAGAGTAAAATGTTTCTTAAGTTCTGTGTCTATCATTTCATGGAAAGGAAAAGAACTTGAGTCAGTATTTCATCTGCTATAAAGAGGAGAGAGACCTGAATGCATGCATCATTCTTACTCAGCATCACTTACTCTTATATCCCAGGACTAGGAAACATGGAATGGTACCACTCACTCCAAGGCTGGGTCTCCCCCCACATCTATTAAGGCAATCAAATCAGTCTCTCACACAAGTAACTCTATACAGGCTGAGCAGATATACCTGTATATTCATGAACATAGAACAATACATGAATACGATGCTAGGAATTTGAAACCAAGCATGGAGGTAGGTTTGGATAAAGTTTGGAGGAAGGAGATGCAAATGGAAGTCTTATAGGTATAATATAATATCAAAAATAAAAATTAAAATTTATAAAAGCAAACAAACCAAACCCAAACAAAATCCCAATCATATATGCCCTCAATTCAACCTAATCTATGTTCTCCATTGGAAAATAACTCTCTTCCTGTATGATTCTAGATTGTGTCCAGCTGACAATTTATGCATAACACATGGGATACTGGAGACATTAGGATAGTTAGTCTACCTATCATCTCAATCATTTATCATTACTTTATGGAAAGAGCAATAAAAACTATCTTCTGGTGATTTTGAATTATCCATTGTTCACTCATCTCTCAGATACACCATTAAACAATAGAAATTGTTCTTCTTAATGAAACTTGTCATCCTTTGCCTTCTCTCCTTGACTCCCTCTCAATCCTCCCTGCTGTCACTGATAACCACCTTACTACCCTCTGCTTCCACAAGCTAACATGCTGACTGTTGTTGCTCGCCATTCCATTTCTCTGTGATGTCACTGGGAGCTCGGTGAATAGTATCTGCCTGAAATACAACGAAAAGATGTGTGTGCTTTGCAATATCCAGTCCCTCTTATTCCCAGTGAGCTCTGGGAAAGCATTCTGTTCACATATCACCAAAGCAGGAAAACAGAAAACAGCTTTGTGCAGTATCGCCTATCAGAAGCTGTTTCCTTGAAAGGCTGCCACTGTGTTTGGGGCATTGTAGTCCTTGGAGGCTGCTTGGCTCAGTCACTTTTGCTTTAAGACTTTTAAAGTGGATCATCTGGGTCAATTCCAGGTCGTGTCTGTAGTCTTTGTTGTTTAGTGGTGAAAGGAAGCTGGCAGAGAGCTAGGAAAGAACACTTTAAATAGGTTTTGAACTATGCAGTGACTTGAAGGAACTTAGAAAATTAATGCAATTAGGCAGGGAGAGTGAGCACCCCTGACGGAAGGCCCACTGGTTTGCCTCTGTTATTCTTTTGGCTCCTGATAGAAAAATAATTTAAAATACATGTTTGTTTGCTTGCTTTCATTTTTCATTGGTAATGAAGTTCTGTGACCCCAATATGTACAGTGGCTTCATGTATATTTTCTGACAAATACTTCAGAGATAAGGAGAAGAAGGAAAGAAAGCAATGAAGGAGGAAGGGAAGTAGGGAGCTAGAGAGTCAGTCAGAGGGGGAGAGGAAGGGGGAGGAAAAGGGGAGGAGAGGGGAAAGGGAGAGGGAGTGGAGGGAGGGGGAGGGGCATTGGAGGGGGAGGGGAAAGGAATGGAGGGAGCAGGGAGAGGGAAAGGGAGAGGGAGAGACCTGCTTCTTAGCTCAACTTTATAATAAGCCACACTGGTTCACTTGATTACAGAAATGGTTTTCTATTTCCTTAAGGACTGGTTTTTCTTGACTGCAACCAAAACCATGACACAGAGTTATGTTAAACAAATGTAATTTTTTTTTTTAGATAGCCGACTAGCTGCTATTATGCTCAAAGGAGCTAGGTACTCTTGTCAAAAATTTAATAGAAGGTTCATTGGGCTAGGTGATTGGCACACACATAGACACACACACACACACACACACACACACAAGCAAACACACATACACACATACAAACATGCACAGACACAAACACACACATACACACACAGACACAAACATGCACACAGATACATACACAAACACACATACATATACTTAGATACAAACATACACACACACATAGATACACACACAGCCACAAGCACACACACACATATATACACACACAGAGAAACACACAGACAGACACACACATACAGATTCACACACAGACACAAACACACACATGCAGACAGGGTCAGGAAAAGCATGTGTCTGAGCAGAGGCACTGTGCCTTCCACACAACTCTGAGAATTGCTCTATTTGTATTCACCTGGGAAGCTTGCTTTCTGAAATGACAGATGACACACCATACAACACTGTTTTTTTCATGTGCTCTTGTCTCTGGCCACAGGAGGCATGATCCATTCAAGAATGCAATTCTGGGTTTCCAGATCAAATCACTACATAGGGGGAGAGGCAGAGCCCCTAAGCTTTAATAGCAGCCAAGACAGACAGTCAGGAAAATGAGAATTCCCACAGAAGCCCTTAAGCATACTTCTTTTTCCCTGATGCAATATTCTGTTCTGACATGGGAAAGTAGCAATGGTCTATGAATGACTGAGCAGAGTAAGATATGGCTATTTTATCAAAGGCTGTCAAAGCCTTAGATATTCAAATATCTAGAGAGTTTAAAGTGCCAGTAAACAGGAGAGAATCTCTGACTGAAAAAATTTCAATCCCTTCTTAGAGAGAGGGCAACCTTAAGTGTCAGCCTTCCTAACGCACAACAGAACCACTAGTTTATACACACCTTTAGCATTTCAGTGGGATTGCAAAATCTTGGGTAACAGTCAAAACAAACAGTGCTTTTATGCACCATGGTAGGATACACCTGTCTTCCGAGCTGCTTTCCCTTGTAGAGCATCTCCTAGCTGCCACTTTACTGGAAACAAAGATAACTGCTGCTTTTGCAAGTTGCTCATTTTCCCCTTAATTTTCTTCTTTTCCTCTTCCTACTTCAAACCATCCTTCTGACTACTGGCTCAGCTCCTTTATCCAAGAAGCTGAATGAGGCTGGAGAAAAGCAGCCAGCATAGCATATTGAGCATATTGCTTTGGCATGGTTTTAAGATTTGTTTGTTTGTTTACTTACTTATTTTCTCTGCCTCTCATCCCTGTGGACTCTGTGCTGCTGCACAGCCCAAGAACATCTCTGCCTGGCTCCCTCTTTATCCTCCTAGAGAGCGGTGGAACATGCTTTCTTTTCTTTTGTTTTATTAATAAACCTAAGAATGGCTTTCCACCATTTTTACTCCCACTGATGGCCACTTTGCTTATTAATTTATAAAGTAGACACAAACAGAAAAGAGCACTAGAAATCTCCCACCAGCACACCCCATGGCTTGTGTTTCTCACACTGACTCCGGTTCCTACTGCTTTACCCTCAGCACGACTGCCCTTCTTCTTCATTTTTGGATCCTCAGTCAAGCACATTCTATCCTCAGTGTCCTTCTTCCTCATTGGATTTTTCTCCCTTGCTGAGTATTTCCTCAACATACAGATTTTCTGAAATGGCTAATCAAATGACTGGACATTCATATCAGGAGGTATTTAGAAATAGAATGGAAAAATATTCGTATCATATACTTTGTTGGAGTATTAAGGGTGTATTTCCAAGTGAGTAAAAAAAAAAACCAATGATGTCTATAAAGAATTATACAGCCTATATAATTCTACTTATTAAGTGTTCTAGAAAGCCTTGCATTTAAATCATTGTTATGGATAAATGGGCTATGTGAGTCACAACATGCCACAAAGATTTATATATGCATCACAAATGTGTAAATTTTCTAGTTTTGAGAGTGATAAGATTTGGTTAAAAAGTTAACATAAATAAAGTTTTGGTATTATACAACTGTTACTTAAGACTTAAATTTGGGACAAAATTTTCAAGAGAAATAACTATAAGACAAATGTTTACACAGTTGTTGCTCAAAGTCAGTTGCCTGGGTATGTCTTCATGACAGGCCACATAAAATGCTAGGTCACAGTACAAATGACTTATCTAATATTTTTGTGAATTTCTGTGAATATCTTATTTCAAAATTAAAAAGATCAGTGAAATATGTATAGTAAAGTTTGCTATATATTAAAATTTAAGGTGAGCACATATCACTAAGTGCATCAGTCATTACTTCCATGTTTTAATAATAAAATGGTTTAATTATACATGATTTAATGATACAAAACAAAAAGAAAAACAGAACACAGGTCAAAACAACAACAACATCAACAACAAAATCAGAGCACAACTCCAAACAATATGACATAGAAAACCTCTTGATTCAGCATCCTTGTCGAACTATCATTTCCTTCTTTTCTTATTTCTTTATGAGGTTAATGCCTTTTCTGACCTCCCCTCCCCTCTCCCCAGTATAGCAATTTTCATGCATATCTCCAAATACAATAAATATCGTATCTGAATCATGGTTGCTTGTGTTGATACAGAGTGTCCAGTATTCTCTACTCCTGTCAACAAAGCTACCAGCAAGTACCCTTGCCCCAGAATGTCTTGTACAATGGACAGATTATAGGTCTAATCTAAGAGCATGCACAACGTCTGCTGCTTCTCTGATTACTTAAAAAGAAGCATGCTACAATCCACCGACCCAGAGAAGAAAAGGGACAAGGAGGGCTTGTAGGCACGAAACTCCTTTTGCAAGAGATGTAGAATAGATACCATGAGTAGATGGGGGATGCTTGGCTAGGGGACTGGGTACAGGAATAGGAGGAATCAGTTAGGGAGGAAGAAGGAGGGAGAGATACTGGGAGGAAAAACTGGAATAGGACAAACTAGAAACTTAGTGCAGTGGAAACTCTGAATGATCCTAGCAAAGACTCACAGAAATGAAGATATAGAGCTGAACTGACTATCTCCTTTAGTCAGGCAAGAATTCCTCTGGGAAACTAACTGATCCACAAAGCCTTTGACCTGTAATCCATCCATTATACAAGATGCTGGCATAAAAGTAGGGCAGAAATTATGGGAGTTGCCAACCAATGACTGGTCTAGCTTGAGACTAATGCCATTAGCTCAATCCTGACACTGCCTGGAGATTGGATTGCTCAGAGACCTAGAATAGAAAATAATTTCTAACATATTCTGTGATACTCATATATTGTGCATAGACAGGTTGTCCTTTGAGAGGCTTCACCCAGCAGCTGACAGAAATAGATTAAGAGACACTTAGTCAAACATTAGCTGGAGCTCATGGAATCCTGTAGAAGAGGGGAGGAAGGATTGTAGGAGACTGAGGGGGTCAAGCACACCACAAGAAACTTAAAGAATCAAAAAACCTGGGCTCATAGGAGCTCACAAAGTCTGAAGTGACAACCACGGAGCATGCATAGGATGGATCAAGGCCCTCTGCATACATCAAACAGTTGTGTAGCTTGGTTGTCTTCTGAGACTTCTAACATTGGGTCAGGGACAGTCTCTGACCCCTTTGCCTACTTTAGGCATCCTTTCTTCCCAGTTGGTTGCCTCTCTCATCCTCAGTATAAGGGGAGGTGCCCAATGTTACTGCACCTTGATATGCTATGGTTGATTGATATCCATTGGAGGTATGTCATTTTCTAAACAGAAATGGCATAGATAAAGGCATGCAGAGGGGATACAGGGAAGGACTAGGTAGGGAAGAAGAAGGGGGAAATTGCAGTCTGGATGGAAGAGAGAATATAAATATTCTATCTCTCTCTATATGTCTATATATATTTATCTATCATTTATCTATCTATCATCTATCATCTCTATCTATCTGTCTATCTATCTATCTATCTATTTTTCACATATCTATAGTATTTGCATGACTTATTCTGCTATCTCTTTCTTTTAAATCTGGGAATGACATATACATCACCAGTAGTCTTAGGGCTTAGGGTTTACCCTACACCTTTATATTTTAACACTTATTTACATGTCTAGATACAGTCTACTTGCCAAATTGTTTTCCATGTTTATCTCTATGTGTTTCCTTTCACTTTAATTCTAGTTCCAACCATTCAGAAGACTTTTTGACATTTACTACTGTACAAATTCGCATAGGACCTGAAGCTCAGCATACCTCAGAACAATTCCCAGTTTTCTTTTCCTCTTAAAGCTTTATTTCAGTTAGCAACACACTCTTTACAGTTATTGAACTAATGTCTATGAGAGGGCATTATCTCTTCTGGTATACTAGAAAATTCATTAATTCTTATCCTTAACAGTTTACATGGAATCTGTTCATTTCTTTCCACTTAACCACTACATAAGAGAAACTGGTTAAGCTACTTTTAGCCCTTTTATGAATGATTACTGTGCATTTTCACCATTTTTTCTTTTATTTATATGTAGAGTCTATCAATTAGAAGTTAAATATTGAAAAGGATCCCTTTGGGATATAAATTATATAATATTGTATAAGGGGACTAGATATGTTCACATACACATCTGCTTAGGGTCATGCCTTGATCACATGATAGGTATAGGTTAATTATTTAAGAAACTATATTTTCCAAAAGCTAAGAATGATTTCTATTTGTGGTTGTAGTATATAAGGAATCAATTACATCAACAGGATAACTATGAAGACAGAAACCAAATCATTGGAGATGATAATAGGGAATGGGAAAGAGTTACCAGTGAAGACAGTTATATAGATAAAAATGTGCACTAAGAAAGTTTTTGTTGATCATGGCTTTGTTCATTATCTTGATTTTAATCAGCATATATGTAAGATATTGTTAAACTTTATATATGCTTGTACTTAGTACAAATTCTACCCTTAAAATAGTTATGGGAGCCATGATGGTCTATTTAGTTATCATGCACCTTAAATTAGGTAGTGTAAGCAAATTACTAGACAGGAAACTAGTTTATGTAAATTGTAGAATAAATGGTGACTATTATAACTTTATTATAACTAGTAAAATAATTCTGCTTTTTCCTGCCTAGAGATATGTGACACTAATTCAGAGGAGGAGGCAGAAATAACCCTTTTCCAAAGGTACTTGTGTTTTTACGGCAAATGCTTACTGGTTTTTAGCTGTGAAGAATTCTTAAACAGTTACTTGAGCATGAATAAACATAGGTAATATACCATGGAGCCCCAAAAAAAACCCAATAAATTAAGGCCCATTTTATAAAACATCATGAATCTGAATTTAATTCCTTATTTTAATACTTTTAATCTGTCATGTAAAATATAATTTTGTGAAATCACAGAAAGAAATAAAGAAATAAAGCTAAAGACAATGGAAAAGAAGGAGTTGAGGTATTCTGTTCTGCCTATCAACTTGAAATTCTTAGTATGAGGACTTCATATACATCAGGATTGCATCTCTGGCAGAACACAAAGCAAGCAAACTCTCTGCAGAAATATGCACTTCATTTTCCCCCTGTTGAACACCTCATTGTTGTACTTCTCATATTTAATATCTCAATTTTGAAAGTTTTGATTATATTGTTTGACAAATGGATTTCCACTTTAGGGATATCTCTGCCCCATGATGCTCTATTTTCTAGAAGTTAGTTCATTTACAAAGAGAAAATGAAAAGAGAATGCCAATTGTAACAAAAGTCTGGGTTTGACTTCTGACCTCTTTTTCAGCAACTGTATCAGATAGTACCACTTTTAGTTATTATAAATGTGCTAAAAATAACAAGGTTGCTATGGAGCCATGGAGGAAAATTTCAATAACACTTCACCTGACAGAACTAGACTGTCATTAAGAATATTGACTAACAAAGAAGAAAATAATTAAAATTCCTTTAATTTTTCTAGTTTTTAATGTTCACTATCAAGTACACTTTACTTTTTTGTTTAATAATGAAATAAGCAGCATATAGCACTAGGTATTTACTTGATAGACAGGGACACTGATTTTATGAGAAGCCTTCCTTGTGGTGATATTTAAATGGTGTTTTCTTTCTGCTAAAAATTTTTTTGTTAAGGAAATTTGGTGATTAATATTAATTACACATTCACTATCAAATATAAGTGATTAGTCAGGTGCTGGCAGAGCCTGAGACAGATTCAGATACTTACAGTCAACCATTGGGATGAGCCCAGGGAACCCTACAGAAGAGTTAGAGGAAGGATTGAAAAAGCTGAAAGGGATGGCAACCCCATAGGAAGACCGGGAAGGGGACCAACTTTTGAAATGTGTATTTTAAATGGAGAAATGAAAAAAGAAAAAGCTGTAATGTGACATTATGAGTGGAGGAACCTCCATAGATGCCTTTGAGTTCTTTTTTTTCTCTTGGTTATCTATTGTTGGGTGTTTGGAATACCATTAGTATTGGTTTGTGTTTCCCTTGGAGAAAATAAATTTTTATTTAAAAGTGATTCTGTGTTAGAGGTGGAGGCACGTGTCCTCTTCTCTTAGATATGGGATGACATCTAGGGTAGACATGTGCATCTTTGTGCCTTAGTCTCCTCAGGTTCATGGTTCTGTCAGGCCCATAGCCTTTAGAGAGCTTTATTTATTGGTGTCTTTGGTCTCCTGTAGCTCTTGAAGTCTTTCTATCTCCTTTTCTGCAGCGTTCCCTGAGCCTTGAGATGGGACAGTTTTGATAGAGATGTCCCATTAAGGGCCGAGTATTCCGAGGTTTCTCATTCTCTGCATACTCTCTGTATGTCTTTGTATTTATTCCAATTTGCTGCAAAAAGAGGTTTGTCTAATAATAACTGGATAAGGCACTGATCTATGAATAAAAAAATCTCATTAAAAGTATTTTTTTGCTGTGGTTTCTTTTCTAAAATAGTAGTATTTTTTTGGTTTTACCTCAGGATATCTAGTCTCATGTTCTTGGTCACCTAAGCATTCATTGTCTGGTATTGATTTCTTCTCATGCATTGATCCTTAAGTCAAATCAGATGTTGGTTGGTTATTTTCACATCCTTTATGTCATCATTGCACTAGGATATCTTGCAGGTATTATCTAACAGTTAATAGGTCAGTTGTTGTTTACATTCCTCCTTAACTAACATGCAGAGTACCTTCTTGTACCAAGAACAGTAATCAAGAGGGTGAAGGCTTTGGTAGGCTCCAGATTTACTCTGTGTTCGATGAGCTGTGTAGATGTTCTCTTGGGCAAAGAGAATTGATGTTCATTTGTGGAGAACACTGTAAAGTCTTGGCAACAGCTTCAATTATTTAGGGGTTCCCATGGTATCCCTTTGGCTGAAAGCATTTGATGTACCCCAATCCCATTACTTGAAGCTTCATTTGATGACAGGAAATATTGGGTTGGGGTTCTGTCTCCCTCACTTTTTTGGTGATTTCATTTGGATTGCCTTCATATGTCTATGTATGTTAGAAAGCTTCTGCTGGATTAGCTTTCCATGCTACCCCTCAAATGGCCCTTAATTTTAACTGTCTTTCCTCACATTCCCTACCTCATTTCCCTCATCCTTCTCCTCCACTTCATCATTCCATTCCAGTCAGGTGCCTAATTCATCTATAATTATGTATTCTATTTTGCTTTTCTAGAGGTATTTATCCTTCCCATGTAGTTCCTTGCTTTATATGTTATCCCTGTGGTTTTATAGATTGTAGTTTGCTTCTCATTAACTTAACAGCTAATATCAAAATGTAAGTGAGTATATACCATATTCATAATTCTGTGTGTGGGTTAAGGTAACAACTTTAAACATTGGTATACTTATTTAGTTTAAAATTTATCTTCCTCATCATTTTTGTAAATATGCCTGGGATGGGGTAGGCAGATACATAGTGCGCAGAATGCATATGGAGACAGAAGAAAATTTTCCAAAGTGGAGGTTTTTTTTCTACCATGGCATCCAAGCCATAAACACAGATCCCAAGGTTTCCTCTGCAATCATGTTTGCCTGTCAAGATACC
Source organism: Apodemus sylvaticus (assembly GCF_947179515.1). Taxonomy (NCBI): domain Eukaryota; kingdom Metazoa; phylum Chordata; class Mammalia; order Rodentia; family Muridae; genus Apodemus; species Apodemus sylvaticus. Next base: position 36,783,437 of record NC_067486.1, read on the forward strand.
TCATTGGCAAGACTTTTAAAATATTTATTGTTAAATGTAATCATAAGTAACTACTTTATCTTCATATACCTACATGTTTTTCTGCAATTTTTAATTTATACAATGAAATAATATCATATGTTAAAATTTGACTTTAATGACAATTTGTTCTGAGAAAACTTCAGGTTGCTGTGTTGAGTGATAGGTATATTTTATTTTTCTGATGTGTGTGAGGGCAAGATATTATGCTTAATATTGTCATTTCTATGATTTATTTATTTTCTACTGGCATAACCACAAAAGAAAAATTTTGTATTCATAAAGTAGTGTATATTTTCATTGTGCCTTTTGCCTTTTATCTTGCTTAAACCCTTTTATTTACTTGTGTAGTAATGTATGACTGTTACTATTCAACATAAGAACCTGGTATTTATCAAACCCTTGGAGCTTGTGTTAAGGAAATATAACTGAGAGTCCTGTATTGTTTTATTTGTCCCAATGTGTTGGATTTTCCTTAAAAGAAGGGGAAACCTTTTACTTGTCTCATAAGAAGATGATTGCAATAAAATATGTATTACAATATTTTGTGAAGACTGACTACACACACATACACATATACATAATTTCAATATAAATAATTCCCAGTACACACATTCATGTGTACTGGGAATTATATCAAATTTTTATTTAACTCATAAAAATATTTATAATGATTAGAAAAACATCTAAACAGTATATTGAACTGGGAAAAATAGTTATCCTGTGTGCCTCACTACTTTTAAATGTAATAGAAATGCTGAGGACCAAGAGTTTGACTACTGGGTTTAAGATTGATTGAGGTCTTAACTAATCTTAAAACAGTCATTTAGTTTGTGTACCCACAGGCTCATTTACAGGATGTGGTTATTCTTAAATATTTTAAGTAGTTGCACTGTCAGAATACACACACACACACTCATATTCATGCAGGGGTTAGGTACACTTAGAGGTGAGGGACAGATGCTGGCCAATGCCTTTGCTTGACAAATGGTAGGTTTTATCATTTATGAACAGGAATTTCCTTTGAAAGGCGCAAGTCAGTCTTTTATTTCTTCAGCATTTGAAGGTGGAGTAGGGCTTTGAGCATACTGTACTTTTATTTCAGGAAACAAAAATATATTACCTATGTATGATAATGCAAAGATCAGATCCTTGAAAAGGTGATGGTCACTACTTTGCAGTGATAAATCAAAGGGTTATTTTTACAAGTAGAATTCAATCTCTAAGAGTTTCTTTCTTTTATTTTTGTAGAAAGAAAGATATATTTAGTTTTAAAATAGGCGTTTAGATTGCTTCGTCTTGTAAAGAATTACAATACTGGCTAGAAAAGAAGGCTTTCATTCTCCATGCACAAGAATCAGAGATGGAAGCTGTGTAACCAGGGGCCAGCTTGCTAACCCTGCTCCCCTTCTAAGTGGGATTGAAGTAGCTACACTTGAGCCTTTCTTCTTGTTAAGCTTCCTATGGCTTGTGAGTTTGTGTCAGGAGTATTTTGAACTTTTTGGCTAATATCCACTTCTAGATCATGCCTTTTTATAAAGATATGCTGATGGTTACTCACATTACCCGGAGAGGCCCTCAGGACTACAACTTACAACTTGAAATCTTATTTTTTCTCCCTCAATCTCCTGAGAGAAGCATGCCCAGTCCTCCATGTAAAGGATCTGTAAACCATCCTTCGCTCTCAATCTATTGTAGCCTTTCCCTATCCTTAGACCACGTGCCTGCCCCAATCCTCCTAATTAAAGAGAAAATAGAAGTGTTTTTTATTCATGATGCATATTAATTCAAAGAGTTCCTCAAGACTAAACATGTACTAACATGATTGATGGTGAAAAAATGCATAACCCCTTAAGCGGGAGACCCTGTGTCAGTTCCAAACACATATCTGACACAAAACCGCCACAGCAGCTGGGGATTGATTTTCAAAATTCTGTTAATTAAATATGGATAAAAACACATGCTGGGGAGCTATTATTTAGCACTGGCCATAGTGTACTGAGTTCTGTGAAGACCCTGATATAAGTTGTTTTCCATTGTCATATTTGAAATTATGTGTATTTATGTGTGTAAGTGCAGCATATGAATATGAGTGGAAGTGGCATATAAGCCAGAAGAGAGTATAGTATGTCCTTGAGTTGGAGTCGTAGATGCCTATGAGATGCCCAGCTTTGCTTCTGAGAACTAGATTCAAGTCCTCCACAAGGAAAACATATACTTTTAATTGCAGAATGACCTTTCCAGACTCCTTTGTTTCTCTTTTCTTTTCTTTTCTTTCCTTTTCTTTTCGTTTCTTTTTTCTTTTCTTTTGTTTCTTTTCTTCTGCTCTCCTCACCTTCTCTTTCTCTTCGTTTCTTTTTTCTTTTCTTTTTTCTTTCCTTTTCTTCCCATCTCTTTTCTTCTCTTTTTTCTGTTTTCTCTCTTACCTTCTTATTTTTGACTCTTTAAAATTATTTTTTAGATAATTTCCTACAATGTGCTTTGGTCTGATGCACTTTCCTATCTGAACCTCTCCCAGATCTACTCCTCCATTTCCTGCTTACCCAATACTTTATTCTTTCTTTATATATATATATATATATATATATATATATATATATATAAAACCCATCAAATCCTTTGTTTGCTACCCATATACTTTCAGGTGAATTCACTTCTACTGGACTGTGATTGATCTATTAGTGTGTCACATCCTTTCCTAGCAGCAATCTATTGTCACCAGCTCCTCAGGGCAGGACGGAACTTCTTGCCCCTGTTCCTTTTCTATTCTGGTCTTTTGTCTGGCTTGAGCTTGGGCAGGTCTTGTAGACACTGTGACAACCACTATAACTTCATATGTGCAACTTCCACACTGTGAGAAAATACTATTTTTTGTACCTTTTCTTTTCTGATTTCTACCCATGACTCATATAATGTTTGCGGCAACTCTTCTGCTCTGATCTCTGAGCCTTTTGAATGAGAATTCCTATGGGTAAATAGGTCCTAGGCCCTAGGGGACAGTCCACCACTGCTGAATGCACTTAACATTACTGACTCTGATAACTGTTCTTTATCCCCTTAGGTAAGTGCATTTCTCAAGTCTCAGAGAAGCTTCACACTAGAAGGCAATTAACATACGACTTACAACCGATCACAGTGCAGAGAATAAGGGGTCACAGAATGCACAGGTCTAAAGGAGATGCCAGTAGCACACCTTCTTCATCTTTGAAGGCCCAGGATAATTTTATTAGACTTTAAGAAAGAAACACCAGGACAGAAAAGCTGAGTGCTTGGCAGCTGCTTGGGGTCCAGAAGATGGTAAAGCGGGAGAGAGAACTCCATGCTGCATGTGAGCAGGCTTGGAGTGGGAAAGCATCCTGTGAGTGGAGACTGAGGTTCTGCGTTAGAGATGATCAGAGAAGAAGGGGAAGACAACCCAAAGAACCAGGGAAGTCATGCCTGGGCTTTGGCAGGCATCTTAAAGAAAAACAGGCAGAAAAGAAGTAAGAAAAAGGAAGTCATATTTAGAAAGCAGAGCAAGCTCTGCGCTGCTACACAATGGATGCTGCCCACTCATCTTCCCCCATATGTATTGCCCAGTGGCGATTAACACACCCCTGGCTTAGATTCCTATAAGAATTTCTTTTGTCAACAACCATGAAACACAATAAAATGTTTTATTGAGAATGTCATCTACAAAACCTTAGAATGAAAACTTAGCAGCCATTATGCCAACATTGGCTGAAAATTCTAGGATAGTAGAATAAACCTCAATTCTGATCGACTTTAAGTTCATCTTTTTTTCATTGCCCAAGTTGGTATAGTTTTTTTTCCAAATCTTTACTCACAATATTCTGGACTGAATATCTTCTTTCAGAATCCTTACTACAGAAGACAGCTATTCCTGAATCTTTTCAATTGCAGATGTTCAAGGATTCCTTTATGAAAGCTCAGTGGATGTATTTGAAATTCTGCTCCAATGTGCACTCCTAAAATCTTATGGATAGAGCTTATGAATGGCTAATCTGAAGATAAATTGTCTGGATTTGTATCTTGAGTTTTCCATTTATACTCTATGTAACATTAAAAATAATTATCATTCTTGAATCTCAATTCTTTATCCATATAATAATGACAGGAATAACATCTGCAACATGGAGTAATGGGCTTTAAACAGGAATGTAAGCCTATGTACATATGTGAAAATATACATATATAACATTGAAAGTAGTAAATACTTTTTTGATTTGTATTTCTGAATAAGAGTGCTTTCCTGATATATAGAAAATGATATTAATCTCAGTTTGATTCATACATATTCCTTTAGTTCTTTATTCCTAGTGAATTTTCATCATTGAATATTCTCATCTATGATTTTGTGACAAAGATAATAATTGCTGTGATTTTTATAATGGAACAGTGAAACATTCTAAAGTATGGAATGCCAGTTATAACAGAGTCAAAGATAGGCTCAGATTCTACTTGCCTCAGGCTCCAATACCATATTATCTTAAACTGTTGCTCCATTCTTCATCCAAAGAGTTGTAGTATCTGAACAGAAGGCATTTTTTACTCATTTCTGACCCCAATAAGACATGCTGGTATATTGCAAGTACACTCTATGCCTGTAATCAGTATGAGAAGCATGGGCAATTTACAAAAATGTTCTGGCAACTAAATAATTTTAAAATTCTAATTTTGGAAACACAGTAAGACACATACAAATGTTCCACACACACATACACACATTTCAGCATTGTGGTATAATTTTTTTAAATTAAAAGCTTTTCAGCTAAGTCTTCTATTTGAGGCTACTCATGAAATCTGACATATCTAACTTTCTATAATTATGCTGTCAGTCCCACACTGCTGTTTCTAATTATATTATTTGGCAGCTTTTCATCTTTTTGACATTGACTAGATTACAATAAAACGATAAGGATAAAATATAATTTCTGGCAGATCATATTTCATAGGTTATGTTTTTTATGCCTTGTTTTTGAAGCTGAATCTTAAAAGGAAGTACTATTGAAATGCTGCAACATTTTGAGGAACACACTGTCTTTGTAAGAATCATACCTGATGATGTTGACAGTTGTCATCCCTACAGAAATGACAGAGGCAGAATGTGCAGCTGCTAAAGGCATATTACACTGCTTGTGTGGTTTATTCATCTATTCACCTGTCTCTGACCCAGCACTTCTATTCTATGAAATGGCATTGTGACATTACTTGTAGCCTGATCATGTGGAACAAATTAATTAGTGTATTTGAAGAGTACCTATTACATAGTAAATACTGTATAAAAGATAGATTTAAAATAATTTACAGTAAAGGATATGCCTGGAGTAGCTCTTTCTCTTCTATGGATGAAATAAATACATTTTACATATGAAAGGTCATAAATTTAGGGAGGACATGGATAGAAGACAGTGAATATAGTATCCCATTTCCTTACATTAATATGATTCATTCTTACTTGCCACTGTGAAGTTCTTTTGAGACAAAAACTTTGAGAAATAATTATTCATAACTGCAGAGACTAAACAAATTTAATTTGCAAACTTAGAAGAGTCTTCCAAAAAGACAGAAGACAGGATTCTATCACAGGAGGATACAGGGAGGATACAGGATAAGTCTCTAGAGCTTAGTCTCTCTCCTTAACACTTGACCCCACCAGAACCTGGATGTCTAAAGTACTCTTGGTCCTCAGAACAGTGATGGGTAAGACTCAGGTACTGATAAGACACTCAGTGTATAGCAGCCTGAACTAGGATAGCATTTTCAGATATTGATAGTCATTTTTTTTGTCTTCATGTCTAAAAAGTTATTAAATTCATTGCTTTTAAAAACTAATTCCATGCTGTCTTAGTCAGGGTTTCTATTCCTGCACAAACATCATGACCAAGAAGCAAGGTGGGGAGGAAAGGGTTTATTCAGCTTACACTTCTGCATTGCTGTTCATCACCAAAGGAAATCAGGACTGGAACTCAAGCAGGTCAGGAAGCAGGAGTTGATGCAGAGGCCATGGAGGAATGCTACTTACTCACTTCCTTCTCATGGCTTGCTCAGCTTGCTTTCCTATAGATCCCAAGACTACCAGCTTAGGGATTGGACCACCCACAATGGGCCCTCCCCTGTTGATCAATAATTGAGAAAATGCCTTACAGCCGGATGCCATGGAGGCACTTCCTCACCTGAAGCTCCTTTCACTGTGATAATTCCAACTTGTGTCAAGTAGACACACAAAACAGCCAGTACACATTCAAGAACACCTCACTCCTTTTTAATCTCAAAAATCTCTCCCTTTACCCCCACATCATTGGGCTGATCATCATCATCGGGCTGATATAATAGTGTTAAATTTGATTTCTACATTTTCTGTCATCTTACACCTTAATGTATCCTAAGCACCACTGCGAAATCCATCTCCCAAGTTGAGTCAAGTTGAGTCTGTCACCCTTTCCCTTGGTTTGAGTCATAGCATTAAGACCTGTGGGTACATTTGGCAACCTTGACACATGCTTTGGTCTTCTTCGCATTCTCTTGATGCATCTTCCTTTGCAGATTTTCTTTTGCCTCCCATTTTTATATTTTCTCTAACCTGAAATTTACAAAACAACTTAATATGCACATGTATAGACATTGTATATGTCTGGAAGGAAAGGTTATATGGTTGATTACACACACACACACACACACACACACACACACACACACACACACACACTCACATTTCGTAGCTTCAATCAATCTCCTCCAAATGTAAGTGTTTGCAATTTGAGGTGAAGAAATAAAGATGACTAGTTCTTGAGGTCTCTTCCCCTCCTGAATGGGAGCAAGATCCTTCTAAAGGTGTCTTCCCACATTATTCTTTTGCTTTTGCTCTCTACCGTTTTCCTTGAGTCTATGTGGCATTAAAGCCTTAACAAAACCCCAAAGTTGAGTGTTTTGATTTAGGACTTCACAACTTCTGTAATTAAAAAATAAGATTCTATGTTTTTCCTATAAATTATTCATCCTTGCTGTCTTATTCTAATAAATACAAAGAATAAAAGCAGCCTATCCATGTAATAATTACTCAATAAACATTCTTTAATCAGTGCTTCCTGCCTTGCATTCCCTGGAGCTCTGAAGGGTTTGATTCACACTCCCCTTTCTTGTTTTAAAGGAATGCATTTGAAAAATTAGTGAAGTAGTGTATTTCAGTATGGCACTGAATATTTGATTTGCTATAATTTGACTCTCTCTCTCCTACTGCTCTCCACAGTTTCTCTTTACTTTTGTTTATCATCTCACATCCATCGACAGCCTCTTCTCTGCTTTTGTCACACACCGTGAATCACACTCTTCTGGAGTCCCACCGCCTTAAGATGTCATCTTCCTTTCTCATGATCTGCTTTATCATTTACTGTCTGCATGCACACAATTAAAATGTTTGTTTGTCTCTCTTGTTCTCTTTTGTGAGTCTAGAATGATTCCTTCTTTCATACATTTCTTATAAATGTCATAACTTTGTTTCTATTTATGGGTGGCTATTCTCTTAATCTATTCATCTGGTAGATGAGTGGACTAGTTTTATTTTTTTAGTTATTGAAAGAATCTTTGACAGTACCTAAAGTACATTGATAAATCCCCAAGTACATGATACCTATTTCAGTAGAATAAGTACTGTGCACTTTGATTGTTAAGTTTTGGAGAAATCTCTATTCTTATTTCCTACCAGCTGTCCCAGTTTCTCCTTCCTCCAGCAATGGAGGGACTTCACAGTTTCTCACATCCTGATCAGCACTTGTCATTTGGGTGCTTGAATAGAGCCATTATGACTGGGGTGAGTCAGAACCTCAAAGCACATTAATTTTCATTCCCTGGTGGCTAACATGTGGAACTGCTTTGGTATTTTCTGGACACTTGTGTTTCTTATTTTGTGAATTGTTCAGTTTATTGAGTCATTTTCTTTCACTGAAATCTTTGGTTATTTACTGTTTAAATATTGTAGATTTTATTCTAGATATTCTGCCCTATACAGGACTGGCAAAGACTTTTTACTAGTATGTAGTGTTAACAGCAATGTTAAGAAATAAGTTTTACAAAATCACTTTAATTTGATGTAATAACATTTGCTAACTCTTGGTATTGTTTCTTGAGCTACTGGAGTCCTATACTGAAAGTCTATGTCCCTACCTGTATCTTGCTGTATTTTCTATATGCTTTTTCCAAACAGTTCCAAAGCTTTGGGATCCTGTCAGGTTTTGACACCATTTTGAATTAACATTCTACAGGTCAAAGATATCAATTTAACAACTCGATAGTCAGATGTTCCTGGCATCATTTGTTGAAGACTCTGTCCAATGTATAATTTTCAATTTTTTTCCAAAATTAGGTGATTGTGGTTAGTTGGTTTTGGTACTAGGCACCATGATGTATCTTTCACGGTAGTTTTGTGAAATAACATGACATCAGGTATTATGATGATATCTTTAGTGTTGTCTCTGCTTATTTATTTCATTTGTTTGTTGGTTGGTTAAGACAGGTTTTCAGTATGAAGGCCTGTATGGCCATGAAATTCAACTTTATGAATCAGGCTGACCTGAAACTTACAGAGGTTAACTTGCCTTAGTTCCCGAAGTTCTGTAATTAAAGGCACATCTTGCCAGTACCACTAATTTTAGTAAGGATTACATAGTTATCCAAGGTTGTGTTTCAATATGGATATATGTTATTGTTTTGTTTTGTTTCTATTCTGTGAAGAATGTCCTTGCAATTTTTGGTGGAATTTCACTCAATCTGGAGTCAGTAACAGCTTTCCCCAGTATTAATTCTGCTGACCCATGAGCATGCTGGGGAGTGGGACTTGTATCTTCTACAGAGCTCTTTCATTTCTGTGGTTAGGTTTATATGTAGGAATGTTTTGAGGGTATTGTGAATTGGATTGTTTTCCTGATTTTTTCCCCCTTAGAGTGTGGTCACTATTTGTATAAACAGTTGTTAGGTGATTTTTCTATCCAGCTACATAATTGAACATTTGTCTTTCTCAGTTCTAGGACTTCAGTTGTTACATTGTTGTCATTTCATATTGTGGTGAAAATACTTTCAATTTTCTCCCACTTAATATAATTTTGCATCCTTTAGTTAATTGCAGAGTTGGGGATTTTCTTTCTTATCCTAGTTTCTTTAAGATTTTTTTTTATAATAGACAGTAGAGCTTTATTAAAAAGCCTATCCATTTGTATATTGAGATGCTCCTGTGATTACTGTCATTAGGTTAATTCTATGTTATATGACATTTGACATTTGGCATGTATTGAAACAACTTTGAATTTTGGGAATGATAATAACTTGTTTATGATGATTATTTTCCTTGCTCTTGACTGCCCAGCAGAACTAGAGGGTGAGAAACTACTGCTGAAGATAGAAGACTCTTTGATAACAGGACTTAGAGAAATAAAGCTGGAATTTCTGTAGAAACTCTCTTCCTTTTGGCTTATACACATTGCCTAAGGATGCCACTCAGTATGCTGCCAGAGTAAGCCATCAGTGGTATTTTGTTGCAAGGAAACCCTCATGCTACAATACCAACTTGCCAGGTGAGCTGTATGCACTGGTGCAAAAGTGTCAGGAAGGTTACTGGGATAGCCAACTAACTGCTCTGAAGTTGGATATGAAGCCTTATCCACAGGGTAAAATTCATTCCCGGCACTGTAATCTGGCCAACTCTCTTCCACAGTGTATTAATTTCCTAGAAATGTCTCCTTTGGCCACCTTGCTTTTCTCTATTTTGTTGTTCTTTCAGCTTGTGTGGTTTTGTTAGATATCACTTTCTTGGAAGCTGAGACTAACCTCAGGAAGTCATTAGCACCTCAGTACAGTCAAACACCATGTGACAAATAGATGCTCCTGGCTGCTTCTCCACAGAGGGTTTCCAGATTTCACCTCAGCTTCTTTCTCATATCTCAATTATTCTTTATTATTTCTTTGGTAGGAATACATTTTATATACTTTAATCTTGACTTTTCTTATTCACGTCATCACATAGATGCAGCTTCAGATCCAGCATCGTATCCAAAAGTCCATATTTCCTTGGATGCCGTGTTAGTTAGAGACTAGCTCCCCATAGGACTGTTCAAAAGTTTAACCCATTGCATCAGCAACTCTATCCTATATTGATTTTATTACCTTTATATTCTACTTTTTCTGTGGCCATATCTATACTACACTGGCACTGCATATTTCATATGTGATAGCTCACTTTGTTTTCACAGCATCCCTAGAATTAGGATGATTTATTATTAGACTATATTTTGTAAACCAAGGCTCACAAAGTTAAATTATTTTTTTTATGGAAAGTCAGTCTATATATAAACTGGGACTTATTACTCTCAAGTAATATTGCTTCAATCTAATGAATGCAAACAGGAACTAGGCTTTCTATAACATTGGCTTTGAGCTTATTTCCCAACTGACACAAAATGGAACTGGGAAGCAACCTTAGTGTGGAATTAGGAAACTACCCTGTAAGTTTGTAGTCCTTTGTCTCATTATCTTCACAAGGTTTGTACATTGTCAAATTTAGAAATTAATAAAGACTTCACACTATTGTGTATTTATTTCCTCCAGATGGAAACATTTTCTAGGAGGAAGAAGATTACTTATAAAGAAAGCTTCAAAATGTTATGAGTCTGAGAAAGCTCTTAAAACTTACAAGACTCAAAAATCCTACCTCACTGCTCAGTGAGCTATAGAAAGGTGCTCAAGGAGATGCATCTCTGTTGTGTAGATGTCTATAGAATGGGCAAAAAGCTTCAAGAATGAAGCTTTTCTTATTACATGCTGGAGAATCCTCTGGGTATATGCCCAGGAGTGGTATAGCAGGATCCTCCAGAAGTGACATGCCCAGTTTTCTGAGGAACCACCAGACTGATTTCCAGAGTGGTTGTACCAATTTGCAACCCCACCAGCAGTGGAGGAGTGTTCCTCTTTCTCCACATCCTTGCCAGCACCTGTTTTCTCCTGAGTTTTTGATCTTGGCCATTCTGACTGGCATGAGGTGAAATCTCAGGGTTGTTTTGATTTGCATTTCCCTAATGACTAATGATGTTAAACATTTTTTAAGATGCTCTCAGCCATCCGAAGTTCCTCAGGTGAAAAATCTTTGTTTAGGTCTGTACCTCATTTTTAATAGGGTTATTTGGTTTTCTGGGGTCTAAATTCTTGAGTTCTTTGTATAAATTGGATATTATCCCTCTGTCAGATGTAGGGTTGGTGAAGATCTTTTCCCAATTTGTTGGCTGTCGATTTGTCCTTTTGATGGTGTCCTTTGCCTTACAGAAACTTTGTAATTTTATGAGGTCCCATTTGTCAAGTCTTGACATATGCTATTTCTCTCCATTTAGTTTGATGTTGACTACTGGCTTGCTGTATATTGCTTTTACTATGTTTAGGCATAAGCTATTGGTGTTCTGTTCAGGAACTTTTCCCCTGTGCCCATGTCCTCAAGGGTCTTCCCCAGTTTCTTTTCTATTAGTTTCAGTGTGTCTGGTTTTATGTGGAGGTCCTTGATCCACTTGGAGTTGAGCTTAGTACAAGGAGATAAGAATGGGTCGATTTGCATTCTTCTGCATGCTGACCTCCAGTTGAACCAGCACCATTTGTTGAAAGGGCTATCTTTTTTCCACTGGATGTTTTCAGCTCTTTTGTTGAAGATCAAGTGGCCATAGGTGTGTGGGTTCATTTCTGGATCTTCAATCCTATTGCATTGATCCACCTGCCTGTCACTGTGCCAATACCATGCAGTTTTTAACACTATTGCTCTGTAGTATTGCTTGAAGTCAGGGATACTGATTCCCCCAGAATTTCTTTTGTTGTTGAGAATAGTTTTAGCTATCCTGGGTTTTTTGTTATTCCAGATGAATTTGATAATTGCTCTTTCTAACTCTATGAAGAACTGAGATGGGATTTTGATGGGTATTGCGTTGAATCTGTATATTGCTTTTGGCAAGATGGCCATTTTAACTATATTAATCCTGCCAATCCATAAGCATAGCAGATTTTTCTATTTTCTGAGGTCTTCTTCCATTTCCTTCTTCAGAAACTTGAAGTTCTTGCCATACAGATCTTTCATTTGTTTGGTCAGAGTCACACTAAGGTACTTTATATTGTTTGTGGAGAACTTCAGACCAATTTTCCTTATGAACATCCATGTAAAAATACTCAAAAATATTCTTGCCTACCAAATCCAAGAACACATCCAAATGATCATTCACCATGATCAAGTAGGCTTCATCCAAGGGATGTAGGGATGATTCAATATATGGAAATCCATCAATGTAATCCACTACATAAACAAACTCAAAGAAAAAAACACATGGTCATTTCATTGGATACTTAAAAAGCATTTGACAAAATTCAGCATCCTTTCATGCTTAAAGTCTTGGAAAGAACAGGAATTCAAGGCCCATACCTAAACATAGTATAAGCAATATACAGCAAGCCAGTAGCCAAATCAAACTAAATGGAGAGAAACTTGAAGCAATCCCTCTAAAATCAGGGACTAGACAAGGCTGCTCCCTCTCTCCATATCTTTTCAATATTGTACTTGAGGTACTAGCTAGGGCAATTAGACAACATAAGGAGGTCAAAGGGATACAAATTGGAAAGGAAGAAGTCAAACTATCACTATTTGCAGATGATAATATAGTATACTAAGTGACCAAAAAAACTCCACCAGAGAACTCCTACAGCTAATAAACAACTTTAGCAAAGTGGCAGGTTATAAAATCAACTCAAGCAAATCAATAGCCTTCCTATACTCAAAGGATAAGCAGGTTGAGAAAGAAATTATGGAGGGATGTTTCTTATTGGCTTGCTCAGCTTGCTTTCTTACATGTTTGTTTGTGAGCCTAGCCTTTAAAGACTGAGCCATCTCTCCAGCCCAGAGTTGGTGCCACCCACTAGGGGCCCTCCCAGCCCCTTGATCAGCAACTGAGAAAATACCCCACAGCTGGATATCATGGAGGCATCTCCCCAACTAATGATCCTTTCTCTGTGATAACTCCATCCAGTGTCAAGTTGACACACAACACCAGCCAGTAGAAATATGTATGTATATATTTATATCAATGAGTATGTGTATATATGTTAGAACAAAAGGCTAATATTTCCTCATAAGCAAAAGAGGGAAAAATTCTTATACTTAAAAATTCTGAAGTCTTTGTTTTATGTTTTTGGTTCTTTATTCCTTCTCTAAGTTATCATCCTATCAATACATGTTTTATATTTTGGATTCTTTTGTGAGTTTTAAGAGGTACATTAGCAAACAAGGAAACTGATGTGTTCAACGCTATGTAATTAAAATACTGAGTGAATTATACATGTAGATATGCATAGTTGTTTTTCTTATAAGAGCTACAATTTATGCTGCCTTAGTGCTTTATAGTTTCAAATACATGGATTTTGAAAAGGCCAACTGAAGAGCACATATCCATCAAGATTTTCTGTAATACAGTGTGCCCTCTGGGCTGGATAACTAGAGCAGATGGCCCTCAGTCTCTATTAAAGGTCAAATGATTTGTGCCTTTGGTACATATGTATGGGAAGAGATTTTAAATTCTGTCCTTCTAATAAGTGGCTCACTGCATATTTTCAGAAAATTCTAATTTAATTATATGGTTGTTCCCAATCATCAGAGAAAGTTTGGATATCTATCTTTAAATTCTAAATGAAGTTCAAGTTCACAGTCTGAAACATAGCACTGAAACTATAGGACTGTCCCTGGTCCATTATTTGGTCTATTAACAAATCTCTGCATGACTGTGGAATTGGCCTCACAATGAAACAGCAAGTTCACTCAATTCTCTTAATCTGTAATGGGGCCTAGCTTGGCCACAGAGCACACTGTTCTTCACATAGAGTTGTTATGCTTATGCAAGGCTTTCTTTTACCAGTTTAGTTAATAAAATTGCTCTTTCTTTTGCATGAATTTAGCCCTTGCTGTGAATTTCATTAATTTAACTTTTAACATTTTAATAATGTTAATTTTTTAATGCAACTTTTCTATTCTTCATGTGGTGTGTTAAAATTGGACCTTCTATAATTCCGTATAAAGACAGGGAAGAAATAATTGGGACCCAACAAGCATTATAATCAGGTCATTCTCCTTGTATAGTGGAAGAAAAGAGCAAGCCTGAGGCTTTGGCTTTTTCTTGTAAGCTCTTATTCTTCTAGGGTCTTCATTAACCACTGAACTTTTAGACATATGTCGCCACATAAATTATAGGAGAAGTACCAGTACTCCATCCCCATTTTTCATATGGATCTTATAATGCTTACTTGCAAGTCAAGTTGGAAACTGAGGTGGATGCATGCATGATTTTCACATTGGATCAAAACAATACATATGGTTTTAACTTTTTACTTCTAATGTCCATTATCTGTCTAATACCACTTAGAACAGTGCTTTTCAACCTGTCTAATGCTGCATGGCTTTAAAACCCTTCCTCATGTTGTGATGACCCCCAACCTTAAAAAATTATTTTGTTGCTAGTTCATAACTTCAAAACACTAATTTGGCTTCTGTTGTAAATCAAATTAAATATTTTTGGAGATACAGGTTTTCCAAAAATGTTGCTATGCATAAGCTGGGAACCACTGACTTAGACAAATGAATACTTTTAATTCAAGATCAAGGTCTGTGAAATCATTTTTTCCTAATGAAAACTTTCTGTTTTACTGTGTTCTTACCATATTTGCAAAACTAAAATTGTGTCACTTAAAAAGTTGTTTTGCTTCCCCAGGGATGAACATTTAGAGAGAAAGAATCTACCCACAGAGAAGGCAAAGTAAAGGTTTCCCAGTGTTCCTCAATATGTCAGAGATGATTCTCTGTAATTCTTCTTAATATCTTCCTGCAGATTCAGATAATTTTCCATCGGGGGAAACTCGTACTGGAATTGGGTGATGGGGAAATAAAGTATATAAATACTTATTAGCTATATTTTATCTTATTATCTTTCATTAGGTATTGTTTGTATTTCTCCCTCCTTCCCTCCCTCCCCCCCTCTCTGTGTCTGTTGGAGATAGCCATGTCAATATAATTTAATGAGTATAGTTTTGCTGTTTGCAAATGTATATAGTTTAAGGGTTGACAACCATTTGCTGAGGGACTCATTTTTGGAAGGAGCTAATTATCCTTCTTTCAGAAGTCATTAGTTGCCTGTAGGTCTTTGTCTAGGATTGTGACCCCATGAAAAATTTCCCCTTCCTCATTAGCATATTGACTGATTTTGCCATTGTTCTGGTCTTATTTATGCAACTATTTCTAGGTGAGGCCATTTCAGAGAAGAATTCTTGGTATTCTGGACCTTACAATCTTTCTGTTCCCTCTTCCACAATGTTCTCTGAGCCACTGATATGTGTGTGTGTGTGTTTGTGTATGTATATTACATGTAACCATTGAGGCTAGGCTTCTTACAGTCTATAATTCTTTACTTTGTGACCAGTTGTGGCTTTCTGTGATGCTCTACTTTTTTTTTTTTTAAAAAAGAAATTTCTTTGATGAGTGGTGATAGCTACATTTATTACGGGTATAAAAATAATATCCACATATGATACAGTAATATGTAAAAGGTAGCAAGGGATTGTGTTAGTAAACCAAATTAATAGTATATGTTTTTCTAAGGTGCATGTCCTGATTAGCTCAGGGAAGCTGGCTTGGTTTACAGTCTCTGGCATGACTTCCCTTCTGGTGAGTATATCATAAATCCAATTAGACAGCTGCTGGTTTTCACTGACATGAAAATGCCAGTTCTTGTACCTTTATGCATACCTTGACATATTGACAATTATCACAGATAGTGGGCATCCCTTCTCCCTAGGATCATTGGCCACCGGCCCACAAAGATGAAGGGAGCAGAGTCAACTAACCAGCAGGGTTTCTGTAGACTGATAAGTACAAATGGGAATAACACAGTACCAGGACCAGTTTTGGGGAAACAGAACTACTTTACTTTGTGTGATTCAAGGGCTATACAGTTTTGGGTTAAGGGATTAGGAATATTGAAAGTGAGCAAAGGTCATTGGCTTAAGATACTGAGATGCCTCATTAGCATAAGTCTCTTCAGGGAATCATAGGTGCTTGCTGAAGAGATTCTTTTTTTTTGTTTTGTTTTGTTTTGTTTTTATTCGATGTAATTTTTATTTACATTTCAAATGATTTCCCTTTTTCTAGCCCCCCACTCCCCTAAAGTCCCGCAAGCCCCCTTCTCTCCCCCTGTCCTCCCACCCACCCCTTCCTACTTCCCCTTTCTGGTTTTGCTGAATACTGCTTCACTGAGTCTTTCCAGAACAGGGGGCCACTCTTCCTTTCTTCTTGTACCTCATTTGATGTGTGGATTATGTTTTGGGTATTCCAGTTTTCTAGGTTAATATCCACTTATTAGTGAGTGCATACCATGATTCTCCTTTTGAGTCTGGGTTACCTCACTTAGTATGATGTTCTCTAGCTCCATCCATTTGCCTAAGAATTTCATGAATTCATTGTTTCTAATGGCTGAATAGTACTCCATTGTGTAGATATACCACATTTTTTGCATCCAGTCTTCTGTTGAGGGATACCTGGGTTCTTTCCAGCATCTGGAAATTATAAATAGGGCTGCTATGAACATAGTAGAGCATGTATACTTATTACATGGTGGGGAATCCTCTGGGTATATGCCCAGGAGTGGTATAGCAAGATCATCTGGAAGTGAGGTGCCCAGTTTTCAGAGGAACCACCAGACTGATTTCCAGAGTGGTTGTACCAATTTGCAATCCCACTGAAGAGATTCTTATAGGGAGAAAGGAAGCTGAACCTGTAATCTAAACATCATTACTTGACATTCCACAGGTAGAAGTGTGTGTGGCTTTCAAACTCCCCAGAAAAGGCCAGAAAGGTTAGAAAAGAAACCTGCTTTTTTTTTTTTTTTGACAAGTTCAGAAGGCTATTCCAAAAATGTAAGAATTTGACCTTAACTAGCAGGCAACAGTGGTTCATAGGTGTTGCAACTGTGTAGAACTGTTTAATTACTTTGCTTTCTTGGTTTCTTGCATGCATTGTTCTGAAGTCATGGAAGACAGACTACAGGAAAAAAAAATAGATCCTGCTTGAATGATACTCATCCTGTTTCCTAAATGTGTGGTATCTTGACCAATAGGAGCCAACTCACACTCTGTGTGGTAATTAAGGGCTATATCTCTTATGTCTTGTTCATGAGACCCCCCCCCCCCAAGAGACCACCAGGAACCACAACTCCGATGTAAGCACAGGAGAGTCTTTATTAGAGTTCAGACTAATGTCACAAACCTCCCAGTGCAACAGATTAGGAGAGTGATGCTCCAGTCTAGGGGCTTAGGGTGTATATAGGGAAAAATTGCAAGCAGGGTCTCTTAAGCCTTGGCATTATTGAGTAAATGAGTAAAGGAATGTTAAGCTTTAAACTGACCTGTGTGGTATCTTGACCAATAGGAGCCAACTCAAACTCTGTGTGGTAATTAAGGGCTATATCTCTTATACCTTGACCATGAGACCCCCCCCCAAGAGACCACCAGGAACCACAACTCCGATGTAAGCACAGGAGAGTCTTTATTAGAGTTCAGACTAATGTCACATAGCATTATGTATTGGTACATAGCATTTGTTCAAACCACAAGGAGAGACCACGCATCTAAAAGGGGCATGTTGACTTGGGAATGACTCATATTTTAACTCATCCCGTTACTGTGAGCAATCTTTCCTGTTTTTGCAAGCTAGCCACAAATTTTATGTCTATTTTCAATTGCTGGGAACACTTTGTGATCTCTTTCCCAGAGCACAGGGGCAGTGGCCATGTCACTCTGAGGACAGCAACTAAAATTGGAGTTTGATTGATAAGCTGGAGTCTGTACTGCTGCTTTGGTCTCTTCATACCTGTCCCTAATTCTCCTCCCTATCCTTCTGTATTGACCCCTCCTCCTTCCTAGTGGCCACTTTCCATTAATCTGTTTCTCATTTCACGTCACCTGTATCTTTCTGTTTCTCCCCCACAGTCCAATACCTACAGTCTCTTTATACTTTCCTGATTTTTGTGGTTACTCCATGTTGCTAATTCACATCTGTGGATTTAAACTTAGGAACCACCAAGAAAGGGGAAATGTGGCATTTCTCTTAGTGTGTTGTGTTACCTCTTCAATATAATATTTTCTAAATGTATCCACTCATCTGCAAATTTCATGATTTCATTTCTCTGAAGATGGATGAAATTAGGTGAGCATCTATTACCCTGGACAAAAATAAGAACCAAGTGGATGAAAGACCTCAATTTAAAGCACAAAACCCAAAAACTGCTAGACGGGAAGATAGACAGTAACTTACATGATATAGGTCAGTAGGTGATAATTTGACCTACTGAGCCATTTCCCTTCCCAAGGATGTATTTTTTCTTATTGTAAGTTTGAATAAGAATATACATTTTAAAAATGTATACCAATGTTACCTAAATGATGTGAAAATTGTGAATATACATAATTAATGTTTTAGTTAAATAAGTTTTCCTCAACTTAAAGAAAACTTTATTGAACAAAGGCTAACAATGTAACTGGCTAGAAATTTTTATTCATTTAAAATGTGAAAATCATTATTTGTTCTTCAGTAATTTCAAAAGTTTTAGGTTGTTTATTTTTAGATGTCTTTCAAGAGGAAATGATACTATGCTTTTGTTGTTGTTTAAGGGTAACAGTGGAGCATCATAGAAAACATACTCTAAAGAAGTTATCCACAGTTCGCATCCTCAAAGAAGGTTCTGCACTGCTACAGGGTAAATACACTATTAAAAAGAGGTTATCTACTCTTTTCTTGACTCGATTCTGTCACTCAGTAAAAAGTAACTGCTTTTGGAGAGCCTTTTCTCATTGCACTGACAAAATAGGGTCTTTAAAAGTTTTAGCTAAGGTTGTCATTGAAGTTCATCAATGGAGCATGACATTTTATAAATCTGTATTAGCTTGCATGAACTCATTTCTTAAAACAAACTGGGCATATTATCTGTGACATCAGAGATTTTAAAAGCTATTAGACTGTTCCCAAAAGTAGAGAAGGGGAGATCATTTAAGCTTGTTATATATATTTTCTGAATTTATGTGAGAAACTGAGCACTAGAAAACTAGGTTCATTTTATCCTAGAAACAGTGATGGAATAGAATTATAATCTACAGTTCCTTCAAGTAGCCTTGGGTAAAGACAATGAGCTTAATTTGACTTTTTATATTGTAGTAATTGAGTCATCACTATAGGAAAGTAAGGAAAGTAAGTCAGAGTAAATATTGATTTTTATTGTAAAAGTTAAAGCCAGAAATGAATGGTAAAATATTCAGTTTACAACATTTCTATAATGATAAGACTTCATCACAGTTTACATCTTTATTTACATGAACTACTATGTGAATGCAGGTCAGTCAGTTCAAACAATCCTGAGATGCTATGAAATACTTGAATCTTAACTCAAAAGTTCTATATTTATCTACATGTGTCTGATATTTGTTATTAAATTTGTTTATTCTATTTCCATGGATTCATGAAAATGAACATTTCCATATAATCATCCTGTCTTCTCTAAAGTAGGAGAGACTTGGATTAGCAACATTGTTTTTTCATTATCTTGGTTAGAAGTAAATAAATATATTGATACTATTTATAATCATTATACCAAATTACTTTCATTGCCCAAAAACTAGAACCAGAGAGGCTAGGTATTGTGGAGTGATCTCTGTAATATGTTATAAATATTGAGTGTTTAAAACACCGCCTCCTGGTTAAATAACATAGTTTTTATATATAGCATTGGAAGAGCCAGGGGCTTATTATATATGCTTTGTACTTACCACTATCCCAGAGTCAAGGATATACTAATAGTTTTGTTAATAACTTAGATTATTGATCATATGCACACAAATTAGGTCAAAAATGTCTTCCAAGACATAGCCTTTTCTACTTATTTTGAAAATGTCTCTAACCACATTCCTGGTCACATCTCCTGTTTTCTCCAGTGGCTGGGAGATAAGAAATTTCCATTTCGTAGTTCACTATCTCATCAGTAGTTTTTTCCCATCTTCTAGTATGCAATCTTGGGAGGCCTGGAGACTTGAAAGCATTTAGAGAAGCTAAATGCTATCTCACCATCTCTTTACATATCTCCAGGTTCAATTGCTTCTTACCAATATTTATTCCACCTTTGCAGGCTAAAAATTATTCTTGCAGTCAAAGAGTAGAAAAGTAAAATGGAATTTTCAGAATTACATTTTGTATAACCTGTTTAGTTTATAATATCTTGACAGATATAGTACAGATGACCTGTTTGTTTTTGCTGTGAAATTACAATAGTACCTTAAAATGTTATTTTTCCAGGCACAGTTTGTCCACAAATGACAAATTATTTTTGCTTCTAGACAAAGTATGCACAGGCTCGTGTTTCTTTTTTATTCTTGTTTGGTGATATATTTCTTCCCACCCCCTTTTGTTGCTCATATTTAATAGTCATAATATCTGATAAGTGCTTATGGGGACAGTAGAAGTTTTCAGATACTTTTCACTTTGAGATTATTTTTGTAATTTTATAGGTAGAAATTCAACTTCCCTTTGCTTATAAACCCTCTAAACTTTCCTATGACAGAATTTGAAACCATATTCCGGTTTCTCGCTGTCACTTCAACTATTTGATATCTTTTTATTTAGAGGTTAAAATAACTATTTTTCATGGTCATTATAATATCAGTATGTCTAGAATATTTATGGTTCTCAGTAGATGGTTTTTGAGTGACTGAATTTAGAATTAATCAGGGACCAAATTCCTTTTTCATGAAAATTCTATCAATATTAAAATACTTTTCCTCAAGAGTGAATCATTTGCAAACCTTTAGACACAGTGATGGTGTGACCTCAGTGCCACTCTTTATAAAGGTGGGACTTAGATTTCTAAGTCCCTTGCAGTGCTCCTTTCCTATGTCCTCCCCATACCTCATCCCTCTTCTTCTTTTCACCAGCACCGCCCCCTCCCTCCCTCACCTTCTTCCATCTATCCACAGTGTCTACTCTATTTCTCCTTCCCAGTGAGATTCAAGCATTTCCTTGCTACTTAGCTTCTTTGGGTCTCTGGTTTGTAGTATAGTTATCCTATATTTTATGACTAATATCCATTTATAAATGAGTACATACCATGTTTGTCCTTCTGGGTCTGGGTTGCCTGACTCAAGTTGATCTCTTGAGTTCTTCTAGTTCTCTTTGCCTGCAAATGTCATATTATCAGTTTTTCACGGCTCAGCACTACTCCACTATGTAAATATACCACATTTTCTTTATTCATTCCTTGCTTAAGAGATATCTAGGTTTTTTTCCAGTTTCTGGCGGTTACAAATAAAGCTACTATGAACATAGTTGAGAAAGTGTCCTTGTCTGATAGAACTTCTTTTGGGTATATGCTTAGGAGTAGTAGCTATGGGGGATATAGAATTTGAATCTGTCACTTCCTGTGGTAGGCAGGAAGGAAGGACTTTTAATGAACAGATTGGGACACCAATCCACCCACAAAGCCTTAGACCCACAATCTGTCCAGCCTGCAACATGAGGAGAGGTAAAAAATAGAACAGATACAGAAGGAAATGCCAACGATGACTGTCCCAGTTTGAGACCCATGCCATGAGAGGGAGCCCACCCTAACACTATTAATGACATTTCAATATCCTTGCAGACAAGAGCCTAGCACACATGTATAGAAGCATAATCTAATAACTGATAGAAACGAATGCAGAGACCCACAGCAAAACATTAATTGCAACTGTGGAATCCTGTAGAAGATGGAAAAGGTTTAAAGCAGCCAGAGAGGTCAAGAACACCACAAGAAAACCTACTGAATCAACAAACCTGAGCCCATAGGGACTCACTGAGCATGAACTGCCAACCAGGGAGCATGCACGGGACAGACCTAGGTCTTTTCACAATATAAGCAGGAGCAGGGGCTGCCGGTCTCAGAGTACTTTGCTTGCCTTTGGATGCCTTTTCTCTGAATGGGCTTCCTTGTGTTGCCTCAATAGAAAAAGATATGCCTAATATTTTTGCAACTTGATATGCCAAGACTGGTTGACTTCCATGGGAGGCTTCTCCTTTTCTGAGGAGAAGGAGAAGGAGGAGTGGTGTTGGGTAGGGATAAGAGTGAGGGAAAGGGAGGAGAAGGAGAAGAAATTGGTATCAAGAAGCAAAGTACATATCCTACATACAGGCAATAGCTTTTGGAATAGTCCCTGCTGCAGTAGATTGGAGCCCCAGTTGTTTCCACATGAAGATCAAGTTGAATATCTGTCTTTTGTTGTTGTTGTTGTTGTTGTTGTTGTTGTTGTTGTTGTTGTTGTTGTTGTTTGATAGTCCTAGTGGGAGACGAAGTACCTAGCTTCACAAAGTACAAGGTTTGGGGGATACCCAGGGCTTCCTTCCTGCTCATAGAAGAGGAAGAGAAATGGGGAAAGACTGTGGCAGGATGTGGCTGGGAGGGAGCAATAAGCAGGATGTAAAGTTAATAAATAAAAAGTAAATTAAAAAAAATTAGAAAAAAGATGTGAAGTATTTGACTTAATAATAATTTAAAAAGGAATAACACATCACAGTAAGAAAAAGTTGAGACTTTAAATCAGATTATTTTGAAATTTTCTTATGATCTTCTTTGTGGACCTTAAAAGTTTTTCCTAAAACTCTTTTAACATTCTTTTACTCACTCAACACATTATTAGAGTCAAACTCACATGTTTAATATCCATGTAAAACTCTTGTCATTCTGCAAGTATTTATATGAACTTATATCATTAAAATCAGGTTTGGTTGACTAAAATAAGGAAAGTTCAGAAGAAAAATATATCCATTTCTACCATTATTAAGGGCAAATGATCTTTAAATATCCCTTTTGTATCTGTTCTTCTAAGATTTTCTTAAAGCTAGTCTGCACTGCCTATATAACCACTTTTACAAGCTTAGCTCATTCTTGGCTGAAGTTTGCAAACTTACCTCAGAATAAA
Organism: Apodemus sylvaticus; assembly: GCF_947179515.1. NCBI lineage: Eukaryota > Metazoa > Chordata > Mammalia > Rodentia > Muridae > Apodemus > Apodemus sylvaticus. Next base: position 36,806,501 of record NC_067486.1, read on the forward strand.
AGGACAGGGGCAGAATATAGAAAAGGACAGGGGCAAAATATAGTAAGTTTAAGGAAGTAACTAAGTTGATATTAGCCTTTAGAGGAATAAAGAAGATATCCACAAATTCAAAAACACATAACATTAATTTCTTTCCTTTTTTCTTTTTAAAAAATTCATTAATTTCATGTTTTCTTTAATTTTTTTTCCAATTTAAACGGATGATCTTTGTGTATGAATACAACTGGTTGTCTAGGAAAAAAAAAACAGCTAATACCACCAGTGGTGTTGGGCTTGGTGTATGGAATGTTGGAGACATTAGATGAGCTATATTGATCATGAGTTTCTGGTATGTGGATAGCAAATAGGATATAGAAAAGGGCAGGCCTAAGATCTGGAGGATGATGATGGCCTGGCCCTTAGGAAGACTGCCCAGGATTAGTGTCAAGGTTTGGTGGCTCCTAACCCCTCCACACATAAATCATGTGAGATACACTAGGTCTAAATCTGACTAGGCTATACAGGAGGAGAGTGTTTGTACCTTGTGTTGGAATACTGTAGAGTACTATCTAAGACCTCAGAAAAGGAAACAATATTTTTGAAAAAAGGACACTGGTCATAGAGGAAAAGATTCCTAATTTTCCTTATTTTTTTTGAGAAGAATTATTTTTTATTTAAATAGATTGAGAACAATTTCATCCACCAGTTCTTCAAAATTAGACATGGGAAAAAAGCAATATATTTTCACATTGGTGAAGATTTCTTCTGTTAGCCCTCCTGTTCATGGAAGGTGCTATAGGTCCTGAGTGGTTTTATATTAGTAATGTGAGGATGCTATATGGAAGGAACTCCTCAGAGGTACTCAGTTCCTAATTTCTAGAACCTATAAATTTGTCACTTTCTTTTTTTAATTTTATAAATTTAATCAAATATTATTAATCTGGTTTTTTTGCTGCTCTTTTCTCCAGCCCTTTTCTGACTCTAATGCCAGCTCTGATCAGTTTATCAAGATCTATCTGTTTTTTTAAATTTTTTATTATATTCAACACTATATATTTTATATCAATCATAGAAATTATGGACATGTTATTAAACGCACATCAAAAAACAAAGTCTTTTTGTTTGTTTGTTTGTTTTGTTTTTAGTAGAGCTTAAAATCTTGGCTCTTACTGTGGTGTAAACCCAAAATAAGAACAATTTTTAGATATTGGAGTTTATTGTAATAAGGCTGTACTTCAATGTCCCTCACATCACCAAAGGATTTTTACCTCCATAATAAATAAACTAAAAGTTGACAGTTCTGCTTCACCAACATTAATTTATTTTCATAATATAACTTTTTTTAAATTTAGGTTTAGAAGGCAGACTTCAACCCCATTCTCCTAACCATTTCTTCACAAGCAAGTGTCTGACAATTTCTGGGATGAGATTTAAAAGAAAAATTCTAAGCAGACATACTAGAACTTTTTTTATTCTTCTTCTAAATACTCTATTTCTTGGGTACATATTTTTAATAGCTTACGGAATACTTGCAGTTCAATAAGAAAAAATGCTAATCTGCTAAAAGAAGACTATGAACTTGAATAGATATTTCTCCAGAGAAGACACACAAAGGCAAACAGATAAATGAAGAAATAGACACTCTGACTCCTCATCAGAGAAATGTAAATCAACACCACAGTGACTATCACCCTGCACCTGTCAGCATAGCTATTATAGAAATACAAATGGCATAGCCCCTGTGGAGAACAGTATGGAGACTCCTCAGAAAAACTTAGCACCACTGCCTCAATGTAAAAAACATTCTGTTTATCTAAAAGAGCTGAAACTGAACACCTAGAATAGAGCTGCGTCAAAATGGAATTTATGACAAAAAAAATTCCCAGAACATTTCAAAATAGCCAAGAAATAAACAACCTAAATACCTATTATCAGATGAAAGAATAAAAGGAATATTATGTATGGTTCCAACCTGATAACATTCATCTCCCAATGAAGCACATAGCTTAAGCATGTACTAAAATATCATGAACTCTGCGACATTACAAGGAAGGACATAAGTTCAATAATAAATGAACAACAAACAATATAATAGAACTTTTTGTACAGCTGGATGGATCTGCATGGGTTTACTTATATCCAGACTATACAGCACTGAAATCCGTTTATCGGATAGGAACAGTTAGTGATAGTTGGCAGAGGCTAGGAGAAAAACAGTATGAGACACTGATGATTAAATACAGTTTCAGCCAAAGTAGATTAATGGGCTCTACAGATCAGATATTAAGCATTTAATGTTTGTTAAAAGGCAGATCTCATGTTAATTTCCTTCATGCAATAAAAGAATAATATAAAGAGTAATTTACATGAGAGAAGTGTTGTAATTATAAGAATATGGTAAATGTCAAACTGCTATTATATCAATAAAACAAATATACAGGCACCTTACAGTTTATTAAACCATTTTAATCATAATCCTCAGTTTGAATAATAGTTTGTAATGGTTTAGAAATTGAAGAAAACTTTTTTATTTAAAGGCAGTTTCCTGACACCTAGAGGTAAAAATCAGTAAGTATGAAAACATATTTAGACTTACTGGCTCTGGTCTCCTTCCTAACTAGCAACAAGTAGGATATTTTAAATTCATTGTTATTTAATCAAATAATATTTTTATAATGTGTGATGAATTTTGTTACTATTTACACATTAAGTAGAATTTTTTTGTTAGTCTATCTCTTCTCATTCTTTGGATTTTCTTCCTCTTTCATTTGATACCTTTATACTTTGTAACATGGTAGTTGGTACCATTTGTTGGAAAAGGCTCCTTGAATAGAAAATCAGTTGGAGTCAGCAAGTACTTGTGGGCATCCACAATAGTGTCTGGGATTTGTAACTGTATATGGGATGGATCACTAGGTGGGGTCATCTCTGGATGGTCTTTCCCTCAGTCTCTTTTCCACACTTTGTCTCTGTATCTCCTTCTGTGGGTATTTTGTTCCCCCTTCTAAGAAGTATCAGAGTATCCATACTTTGTTCTTCCTTCTTCTTGGCCTGCATTTGATATATGAATTATGTCTTGAGTATTCCAAACTTCTGGGCTAATATCCACTTATCAGTGAGTGTACACCATGTGTGTTCTTTTGTGATTGGGTTACCTGACTTAGGATGATATTTTCCAGTTCCACCCATTTGCCTAAGAATTTAATGAAGTCATTGTTTTTAATAGCTGAGTGGTATTCCATTGTGTAAATATGCCACATTTTCTGTATCCATTCCTCCGTTAAGGGACAGCTGAGTTCTTTCCAGCTTTTGGCTATTATAAATAGAGCTGCTCTGAACACAGAGGAGCATGTGTCCTTATTACATGCTGAAGAATCCTCTGAGTATATGCCCAGGAGTGGTATAGCAGGGTCCTCCAGCAGTATCATGCCCAGTTTTCTGAGGAACTGCCAGACTGATTTCCAGAGTGGTTGTACAAGCTTGCAATCCCACCAGCAGTGGAGGAGTGTTCCTCTTTCTTCCACCCTCTCTAGCACCTGCTGTATTCTAGGTTCTTGATCTTAGCTATTCTTACTTGTGTGAGGCAAAATCTCAGGGTTGTTTTGATTTGCATTTCCCTGATGACTAAGGATGTTGAACATTTCTTTAGGTACCTCTCAGTCATTTGGTATTCCTCAGGTGAAAATTCTTTTTTTTTTAGCTCTGTACCCCATTTTTTAATAGCTGCCACCTGGGAGGCTCTGTTAGTGCATGACAAATACAGAGGGGGAAACTCTCAGCCAGACATTGAACTGAGCACAGGGACCCCAATGGGGGAACTAGAGAAAGGACCCAAGGAGCTGAAGGGGTTTGCAGCGGCATAGGAAGAACAATGATATGAGCCACCCAGTACTCCCAGAGCTCCCAGGGGCAAAATCATCAACCAGATAGTACACATGGTGTTACCCATGGCTCCAGATACATAGGCAGCAGAGGATGGCCTTATTGGACATCAAAGAGAAGAGAGGTCCCTGGTGCTAGAAAGGCTAGATGCAGCAGTATAGGAGAAGGCTAGATGCACCAGAACAGGGAAGCAGGAGGGGGTTGAATGGGGAACAGGGGGAGGGGAGATGGCTTATGGAACTTTGAGGGGGGAACCAGGAAAGGGGAAATCATTTGAAATGTAAATGAAGAATATATCTTACATAAAAGAAAATCAGAGTTTAGTGTGTCTTCTTTTCATTAGGAATAAAATAATGAACTGGAGAAGGAAGATGGAATATGTGCAAAACTGAAATGTATGAGTGACAATACCTGTCTATTTGGAAATTTCTAGAGCAGATTATTTCCCCCTAGACTATTCTGAGTCAGGTTCCAATGGTTGAAGTTTTCGACAAGTCACATTGCCCGAGCTCTCATTATGTACTACCTGGAAAAAAATATGCAGTCACAAAGCTGTTAACTGATGTTAAGAATTTTTTCTGAACAGATATACTCTAACATAAAGAATTGACAAATGAGACCTCATAAAATTACAAAGTTTCAGTAAGGCAAAGGACACCATCAAAAGGATAAATCGGCAACCAACAAATTGGGAAAAGATCTTCACCAATCCTACATCAGATAGAGGGATAATATCCAATATATATAAAGAACTCAAGAAGTTAGACTCCAGAAAACCAAACAACCCTATTAAAAAAATGGGGTACAGAGTTAAACAAAGAATTCTCACCTGAAGAACTTCAGATGGTGGAGAAGCATCTTAAAAAATGCTCAACTTCATTAGTCATTAGGGAAATGCAAATCAAAACAACCCTGAGATTTCACCTTACACCAGTCAGAATGGCTAAGTTTAAAAATTCAGGAGACAGCAGGTGTTGGCGAGGATGTGGAGAAAGAGGAACACTCCTCCACTGCTGGTGGGGTTGCAAATTGGTACAAGCACTCTGGAAATCAGTCTGGCGGTTCCTCCAAAAACTGGGCACCTCACTTCCAGAAGATCCTGCTATACCACTCCTGGGCATATACCCAGAGGATTCCTCACCATGTAATAAGGATACATGCTCTACTATGTTCATAGCAGCCCTATTTATAATTGCCAGATGCTGGAAAGAACCCAGGTATCCCTCAACAGAAGAGTGGATGCAAAAAAATGTGGTATATATACACAATGGAGTACTATTCAGCCATTAGAAACAATGAATTCGTGAAATTCTTAGGCAAATGGATGGAGCTGGAGAACATCATACTAAGTGAGGTAACCCAGACTCAAAAGGTGAATCATGGTATGCCCTCACTAATAAGTGGATATTAACCTAGAAAATTGGAATACCCAAAACATAATCCACACATCAAATGAGGTACAAGAAGAAAGGAGGAGTGGCCCCTTGTTCTGGAAATACTCAGTGAAGCTGTATTTGGCAAAACCAGAACGGGGAAGTGGGAAGGGGTGGGTGGGAGGACAGGGGGAGAAAAGGGGGCTTATGGGACTTTCGGGGAGTCAGGGGCTATAAAAGGGGAAATCATTTGAAATGTAAATAAAAAATATATCGAATAAAAAAAAGTGGGGAAAAAAAAGCTAAAAAAAAAAAAAAAAAAAAAGAAAGAAAGATCCTGAATAAACTGTTTACTGGACGCTCACTGCAGGTCACCCTTGCTGCAGAGGAACAGTAGGTCCCTCACTAAAAGTTGTTTTTACAATGTCCCCTCTATTTTATTCATAATCACACACATGCACATGCACACACAGACATACAAAGACACACAGATGGACACAAACACATAGATACACAGGTACACGTAGTGTGCAAAATTTGTCAGTAGGCTGAGATTCCGGTTAAAGGGAAAAATAGTCTAACACAGGAATAGAGAAACCTCAGACCCGTTATTGGCAAGCTCGTAACAAAATAGTTTCCTTCATACTTCTATGGCTAGTTGAATGTGTTATTCAGAGAGTCACTTTTCAATATTTCTGTAGTGAGTGCCAGAAGAAGGTAAATTACCTAGACTTTGAGACTATTGAACACTCTGAACTTGGAGCTGGAAAATATGTTCGTTCTTACTCTTGACCATAAAAAGGATTCTGTGACTTCAAATAGCATCCTTCAAAGTAGATCAATACAGATCTAGGGTCAAGAATTTGTGTTGTCAATATATGAAATACATTCAGTCTTTTAGAAATCTGTTGAATTTTATTGGTCTGTTGATGGCACCCACATAAGTCTCTCAAAAAGAAATAAGATTTTATACATTTTTAACTTTCAAAAATTGAAGCTATGAGTAGAACTGGAAAGAAAGAATGGTGAATATGCTAATTAGAACAGAAAGTTTTTTATTTTCACTTAAAATGAACTAAACACTGCTTAAATTGCCTTTTGTTGACAAAAATATTGCATGCATCTAATTAAATGCTATATTTGGAATAAACAAAGTATCAGTAGAGAGTAGAGTCATGGTTTGAAGGATCTGAAGAAAAGCAGATATAGAGATTACTTGTTGAACTGGGCATTAAAGTTCATTTTAGAATGTAAATAAATTCTATATACTGCATAAAGTTATAAAACCTATATGGTGCAGTTAAAAATATATCATCTTGCTAATAATTGCCTTTACTATAATAAAAATAAGACAAAACAAAAAGATTGTATAAATTATTAACATAATCAAAACAGAACAAGATAAGCAGAAATCAAAGTCTTAGGTCACATAGGCAGTATGGCTAATTTTAAGTGATACTACTCTTAGTACATTTTACATAAGAAATCCTTGTAGAACAATTTTTTGATAGTACCAGTAATCGCTAGTTGGATCAAATTGAAAAAATAGGAGCACAATTAAAGTTACTTAGTTTTGTTGCTGTAACTCAAGAACTGAACTTTTCCCTAGTGTTAAGATTGTAGAGATGTGATGGCCCAAGTCTATGTCTGTTATTTAATACAGCAATGACCCTTTCTTGGCTTGTGAAATTTGAGGCTACATTTTGGTATGATTCATCCATGCTTCTTATGTTTTATTGGTAGTAGACAGTGGAGGAAAGTACTTTTTTCTTGTAATATGGGGAAAGAATCTACAATTGCTTAAAATTCTATTGATTTTACTTTTTTGCTGTATGTATTTACTCCACTGTTGTCTTGAATCTCATAATTTCTGATGGCTTAGTAGGTACAGTGAAGGCTCTTCTCTATAGAGATTTGGAGCTGAGTAAACCCCGATACTAGAAATTAAAATCTGTAGCTACCCATGTGGGTTTACCCCTCTGCCACCATAGGCAATGGAGGGCAAGCCAGCAGAGATTTGTTTCTTTGGATATACCACATTTACAATTTTACAAGCTGAAAACAAATCCACCAACAGATGAGAGGACAAGAACAACTGACTGAAACAAGTCAAGAAGGGTAGAGCTTGTGTGACGTATGCAAACACATTTCTTGTGACAAAAGCAGAACAGGAGCTAATGGGAACGGTAGGGATGCCAGAGAGCACAGGGGTCAAGAAAGAGGTGGAGAAATGTGAGAAACTCTCTGGGAGATTAGTATTTCCAATAATTACTTGGGTGCATATATGAGACAAATATATTCAAATGTACACTTGAAATATGTACACTCTATCATACTTCTATACATATAAATAAATCAATGAAAACTTAAAACATCATCATAATAAAATTGCTCATAAAATAAACAATAATAATTTATTTGGCATTAAATACAAGGCTCTAAAAATGAAAATTAAACCACAGCCCATTAAAATATGTGTCTAAAATGCATTCCTAAAATTTTAGAAATATCTCTGTGGAGAAAACTGTGAGACTCATGAAAAGCAGAGGTTTTAAATGTTGCAAAAGTATAAATGTTATGAAAATAAAAATGGAGACAAAATGTTCCTATATGAAGAGACTTAGACTCGTGTAAGAGTTACATTCTCTGGAAATGGGATTTGTTTAGAAGCCAGGCACTCTTTGTGAAGTAATTACTTGATTTAGATTTTATTCCATAAAGTAGTATAGAATTTAACTTAATTATGCAGTGTGAATAATGTTAAATGCCTTTGAGTACCTTGCCTCAGCTGTTAGCAACCAAAAAATGTAACTATTACATATCAATATTAATGTCAGATAGTGATGTAGAAAGGCGTTTTCCTGAGTGTAGTCTTCCACGAGTGTTTCTTTTGTTTTTTCATGTACTTCTGGGCGGTACTAAGTAACAAAGAGGACTGATTTTGTCCTAGGAAAAGAAACTAATTAAAGCTTCAGACTCTTTAGAGAGAGCTAAAAATTGCTCCTATAATTGGTTTTGAAAATATCAAAAATCATTTCTGCATTAAAAACAACAGGTATGACTTTAATTATAAGCTTAATTTAGAATCCAGGTTAGTGTCATAAGCATGTATTTTTTAACAAATATGCCTTTACTATGTTTCTTTGTGCTTATATTTCTGCTAATAAGATAGCAGATACATGTTTACATTTCTTAGTTAAGATGATTTTAAAGCTCTAAGATTAAAAACTCCTACATTTTGAAAACAAGAAACTATGAGAGTTTTATCTTCTTTTTTGAATTTACCAAGTCATTATCATCAGATGATTGAAAAAAAAAAAACTTTGATTTTGTTAAAATTCCTTGAAACACCAAGAATGTCACAAGACATGGGGTCTTGATGTTGCTGCTTTGTGCTTCTTATACCTGTGTGGAGTCTCCAGACAGAAAATTGTCCTACTGTTAAGTGAATGTGCCTTTGCTTCAGAGAATCCATTTTCTCCAAATAAGGATAACACACCAGAATGTCGCAGGAGTAGTTTTCTGGAAGATTATAGCTATCTTACAAATGATGTAGACTATATACTTTTATATTTGATGAACAAAGAGATACAAAGAATAATGCAGAGAAAGGAGGAAGATATTCCTTTACTAACATGGCCACAGGATCAGAACTGGCTACATTTACTAACCATCTGAAAAAGACAAAAGTTTGAATGCTGATATAGATTTGTTTTTCCATATTTCAGAATTTTGAAATATTTATTCACATCCATCTCGTGGGACAATTTTACCTTTTTATGTTTTTCTGCTTCATTTAATGCTGTGCTAGGGAATGGTCCCGGATTCTTGGAATGGTAGGTCAATAGTCTTATACTGACTTATATCACATGTATTAATTTTGGGTCCTCATATTCATTAGTAATTTTGTATTGAACACTTTAGCCATTTAGCACAAATGTACCATATGCAAATTGTCTATGCATCTTGAGATTATTTTAAAGATTATTTCAGTATTTGTCTGTGCAAATTTCACATGGCTATTTTAATTAAACCTTTCAAAAGATTTATTACACTTCAATATTTACTCTATCATTGACCTACCAGGTATTTCCAAATTAATACCCTAGTAGTATCATATGATGGCCATGTGAGGTTTATTTAGCTTGAAATTCACTTTGACAATTAACTGCTTGGGTATCATGACAGATGTGTTTCATTCCTTAGTTTAAATATACTAGAAATATTTATATAACTATTGCTATTAAGTGGTACATGTTTTAATATATCTGATATCTCTCAGAAGCGTTACATCCTAAAATCAAAAAATTTACTCAGGGCTTGTAAAGCTTTTGATAATAGAAATGAACCAAATGCTGGGTGGTGGTGGCACATGCCTTTGATCTGAGCACTTGGGAGGCAGATGCAGGCGGATTTCTGAGTTTGAGGCCACCCTGGTCTAAAGAGTGAGTTCCAGGACAGCCAGAGAAACCCTGTCTCAAAAGCAAAAACAAAAACAAAAAAACAAAAAACCCAAACAAACAAAAAAATAAATGAAGCAAATAAGCATAATTTCTTTGACATATTTGTAATAGTAATATTTTATGAAGAATTATTAGTCTGATTATTTGGCCTTAAATATGTGGCTAGAGAAAAAAGTCCATCTAAATTTCTCACAGTAAAATATTTTAAATCTTGTTAAATAATTGCATATCCATTTCAGTAGCAAACATCATGACTTTATAATTTCTCTTTCATTTTCTCACTTGCTTCTTTCTATATCATCACTGGTTAAACTATTCAAAAAATGGAACACTAGACAACATCCAGGATGTATCATTCACCACTATGTAGATAAAACAATTTTAGCAATACCACATAGAAATGATTTCATAACCTATGCCCAATGATCATTAGTAGGAAACTAAGCAGTATCAGAGTATTGCTCTGTCTCTCAGAGCCTGGGCAGGATAAAGGATAGACCCCCTCTCTTTCTCTTTTCCTCTCCCTCCTTCTCTTTCCCCCTCCTACTCTGTTTGAGTGTGTGTGTGTGTGTGTGTGTGCACGCGTGCGCATGCTGCTTGTGAGATTATTAGTTTAATTTCTTGAATACTGGAAACTTACCTTATGAAAAAGACTCTGTGTTCGCAGAATTCCAGGCAAGTCAAAGGTAATGAATAAGCTTTGTACAGTCTCTACTGTATTTGGGCCTCACTAAGTTTCAATCTTGTACTACATAATCAGTATGAAATAATATTTTGGGGGGGCAGGGGAGAAATGAAAGACATCATGAATATTACATGGCTGACAATAGGAATATATTTTTTACATTATTTATTTAGGAGTGTACAGTGAATTTAAGAGAGTAAGGATCTGTCCTATTGCATTTAAGCTAAATGGTGATATTAAGCATCCTCTTCATAACAGATTGATTCATTTATAAGTGATCTTGAACGTCTAAAGAGTTATGCTTTGACTTCTTTATTCATTAATTAATTTATTTATTCACTTTATATTCTAATCAAAGCCCCCATTCTTATCCTAAACTTTCCTCAGATACCTTCTCTTCATTCCCCAATTCTCTTCTCCTCTGAAAATGGGGAAGTTCCCCTGGGTATCAACCCACCCTGGCACATCAAGTCACTAAAGGACTAGATATATTCTCTCTTAGTCTGGTCAGACAAGGCTGCTCAGTTATGGGAACAGGATCCATAGGCAGGTAACCGAGTAAGTGACAGCCCCTGCTCCACTTGTTGAGACCCATATGAAGGACCAGCTGCACTTCTGCACCAGCCCATGTATGCCCTTTGCTTGGTGGTTCAGTCTTTGGGAGCCTGAACATATTATTTGACTGTGTTGGTGTTCTTGGGGAGTCCCGATCCCCCCCAGGTTGATCAGTTCTTCCACCAACTCTTCCACAAGACTACCCCATCTCTGTCTAATTTTTGGCTGTGAGACTATTTACCTGTTTCAGTCAGCTGATGGGCGGTGCCTCTCATAGGGCAGTCATGCTAGGCTCCTTCTAGAGTATATTATTAATAGTGTAGGGACTGGTTCTTGCCTATGGTATGGGTCTCAAGGTGGGACAGGTATTGATTGGCCTTTCTCTCAGTCTCTATTCTATCTGTATCCCTGGATATCTTGTAGGCAGGACAAACTTTGGGTTGAAGATTTTGTGGGTTGGTTGGTCTTCTTATCCCTCCACAGGAACTGCTGCCAATCTAAGGGTATGACCTGTATATTCCCTACTGGAAATCTCAGCAAGATTCACCCTCGTAGACACCCTGAAGTCTCACCTATCCCAGGACTGCGGTATGTACCAGCGAACCTTGCTCATCCCACGATTTCTGTGTATTGTTCATTCTCCACTGCTATCTCTATACCTGATCGCTGTCCACTTCTACTCCCCATTCCTTCTTCCACCTAGTTCCCTTCCTTCCATCCATAACCCATGGCTATTTAATGTCCTTTTCTGTGTGAGATCCAAGGATCTTTCCTTCAGCTGCTCTTGTTATACATCTTCATTGGGCCTGTGGATGGTTAGTTCATTAAATCTTTGTATCATAATACATGGTTTGAAATCAAGGTTATTATGACCTTTGACAGAACCATTTCCACGTTTCGGAGTAATCATAATAAAATTAACATAATTATTAAATTATTAATTATTAAAGAAAAATATAAAGAACAGAAGTAAGCATAATCAAGTATAACAGGTTACTTGCTTTACTGAGTATTTTTTATCAGTAAAGCCAGATAGCAAACTTTAAAATTTTGTATTGATATAAAAGGAATTGACACAGTCCTGTAAGACAGTAAAGTTACATGATTTATTGGGTCATGTTAATGCAAATTGGCTACTGCTTTTAACTAACTCCTATAAAAAAATAGGTCGTGTTACAAAGAAAGTGTTAAAATGTTGTGTTGGTGGTCCAATACCAAATGGTCATCCCTAAAACTTTTACACAGGAGTACTATTATATACACTGAGCACATACACATATGTATATTAGGGAAAGAAAATGATTATTATAATATCAAAAATACTTTAAGGAAGTTATATTGAATTGGAGCTCTAATACATTGTTTGGATAAAAATCTGCAGTGTATTTCAATGTCCAGTTCAGCCTTCAATGGTCTATAGTTACTTTCTATAACCTGAAAGCAAAATATTTTCAGTGAACTATATAAAGTTTACACTTTTGTTAATCAAATTCTAATTTCACTCTCCCTATATATTGTTGTAATCTGGACATGGTTATGTTGGGAATCTCCTGTCTCAGGTTTATGTAAATAATGCTCATCATTCATTCCCTGTCTTGTCGTTAAAAGTTTGAAAAGCCACTAACTAGGCAATAACATTTATGGGAAAAACACCCATGGTTTTTTTAAATAGCTTTTAAAATGAAGATTTTAGGTTATGTCTGTGTACTATTTTTATTTCTGGTTCTATGGAGGCATACTGGGCATTGGATCCTTTGCAACTGGAGATACCAGTGGTTGTGAGCTACTGTGTTGGTGCTGCAAAAGCAAATTACCTTCACAGGAAGAACAACTGGTGCTTATAACCATAGACCCATCTCTCCATCTCTATTCCTTCTTTTCACTGCTGGTCTCATAAAATAATGCTCTACAAATTTTTCCACAAAATAGAAACAAAAGGAACACTACTCAGTTCACCAATTTGTTCTATGAAACCACAGTTATGCTGATACCAAAACCACATGAAGACTCAATAAAGAAAGAGAACTTCAGACTCAAGTTCCTTATGAACATTGATGCAGTTCAAACGAAGTTGTATCAAACCAAATCCAAGAACACATCAAAATGATAGTTCACCAAGATCAAGTAGGCTTCATCCTAGGGCTGCAGGGATGTTTCAATATATGGAAATTCATCAATGTAATCTACAACATAAACAAACTCAAAGAAAAATAAACCACATCTTCATTTCATTAGTTGCTGAAAAAGCATTTGACGAATTTAAACCTCCCTTCATGTTAAAAGTCTTGGAAAGATCAGGAATTCAAGCCCCATACCTAAACATAGTAAAAGCAATATACATCAAACCAGTAGCAAACATCAAACTAAGTGGAGAGAAACTTGAAGCAATCCCACTAAAATCAGGGGCTAGACAAGGCTGCCCACTCTCTCCCTATCTATTCATTATACTACTTGAAGTTCTAGCTAGAGCAATTAGACAACAAAAGGAGGTCAAAGGGATACAAATTGGAAAGGAATAACTCAAACTCTATTTGCAGATGATATGATAGTGTACTTAAGCGACCCCAAAAACTCCACCAAAGACCTTCTACAGCTGATAAACAACTTCAGTAAAGTGACTGAATATAAAATTAATTCAAACAAATTAGTAGCCTTCCTGTACTCAAAGGATAAAGAAACTGAGAAAGAAATTAGGGAAAGAATACCCTTCACAATAGTCACAAACAACATAAAACACCTTTGTGACTCTAACACAAGTGTTAGATCTGTATGGTAAATATTAGGTTTGTATGATAAGACCTTCAAATGACTTAAGAAAGAAATAGAAGACCTCAGAAGATGGTAAGATCTTCCATGCTTGTGGATTGGCAGGGTTAATATGGTAAAAAATGGCCATCTTGCCTAAAGGAATCTACAGAATCAATGCAATACCCATCAAAATTCCAACTCAATTCTTCATAGAATCAGAAAGAGCAATTTCCAAATTTATCTGGAATAATAAACAGCCCTGGATAGTGGAAAGTATTCTGAACAATAAAAGAACCTCTGGTGAAATTACCATCTCTGACCTCAAGCTATAATACAGAGCAATAGTGATAAAAACTGAATGGTTTTGGTACTTTGATAGGCAGGTAGATCAATGGAATAGAATTGAAGACCCAAAATGATCCCACCCACCTATGGTCACTTGATCTTTGACAAAGGAGTTAAAACCATCCAGTGGGGAAAAAAAGACAGCATTTTCAACAAATGGTGCTAGTTCAACTGGTAGTCAACATGTAGAAGAGTGCAAATTGATTTGTTCTTATACACCTGTAAAAAACTCAAGTCCAAGTAGATCAAGGACCTCCACATAAAACCAGATGGGTGCTTTAAATGGTTCCCCCAGCTTTGAGACCTTTCATGACTAGATGTGGCTAAGGGAGGAACAAGGTCTACATCATCAGATCAGAGACTATCTGAACAGAGGAACCCATCTAGTGCTATCAGTACAACATGTGAGATCACAGCCCAACAAACAAGCTAGTAGTCAGCTTTCCTCATTAGTTCTTGATTATGCTTCTGCTTGTTTTCTAATCCTTACTTCCCTAAAGAATGGATTATGGGGTTTGGAAAGTTGGATCAGTGATTAAGAGTCCTTGCTGCACTTGCAGCAGATCTGGGTTCAGTTCCCACCATCCACATCACACTTCACAACTCTGTAACCCCAGTTCCAGAGGATCCTGATGCTTCCTGACCTCTATGGGACCCAGGCACCTGGGACACATACACACATGCATAAAATCATTCATATTTATAAATAAATAATTATTTGAAAAATAAGTAAAAAACAATGGACTATGATTAGAATATGCAAGCCAACATTCTCCAAACTTTGGTTTTGGTCATTGTGTTTATGTTCAAATTAAGATAATGCTATAGACTAATTTTATGTTTTATAGGACATGAAGACCTACATGGGCTGGACTTGTGCATAATGTTCCTCGAGATTATTGAGTGCTACACCTGCCTCTGAGTCACTCTTCTTAGTCAATGTTACATCCTGTAAATAACTCCAGTAAACCCATTAGTTTATCAAGCCAGAAATGGATAAGATACTTCCAGTGTTTATCATTGGTCCATTCTGTGGTGGAATTTTGGTGAACATTTTCTCGACCTTGCTGTACTTTTGTCCAAGATAAATTATACATTTGAGGAGGGAGTTACTATAGTAGGATATGTCTTCCAAGTACTAGAGATGAGAGTACTTGATAGATGTTATCTCCTTTACAATTCTAATCCCTTAAGAATGATAACATCTTCCTTTGCATTACAAGGGAGGTTTTCAATTTCATTAATTATAACTGTCTATTGAGGGAAGGGTAGGATTTGTCAACCTAGCAGGATATTAATGCCATGCATGGGTGCTCAAGCCTACATATAAATCCTGAAATCAATCTGAGTTCATCCTTGCCAATTAATTAGAAACTAATGAGTCTTAAATTACATCTGTGGTCTAATATACCAAGAGCCAACTATAAAATATGGTCTCATACTCTCACAAGTTTATATTTAAAAGTCATCTAATAACCAAAAATAAGCAACAGTGACCAACTTTCAGAACTGACAGGATTGGGGAGAAGGCTAGTAAGGTACTATAATCCCCAAAATACATGTTATGGTCATAGCACATGGACTTCTCAGAGGAGTACTTCTAATTGTGAAAAGCTCATGTAAGCTGTTTTGACATAAAGCTTATTAGCTATAAAGGAATAATTACAGGAGATGTGGCTCACCTCATAGCAGATGTTGCTTAAAAATGTCCTTATTTTAATGAATTATTCAAATTTTCTGTGACTTGATGAGTCTTTCTAATATATCTTTGCCTACATAATTTTTATTGAAGAAATTCTATGGTCTCTCAATTATATTTTGTTTAAACTTGACATGTATTGTGTGTGTGTGTGTGTGTGTGTGTGTGTGTGTGTAAAATATATTTCATGGATGGATAACACTATTTTTTCCTAGTATAGAACCTGTACCTTGTGATTTACAGTTTGCTGAACTAGAATCACTGTTGTATGTATGGAAGAAAGAATAGAAGTAGATTGCTCTGAAATTAATTTTAGCAGCAAATAAACCTCAGTTTGCCATGTGCAACTACATCTTGAGGATAATCCACTTTTTTCCAGGTAGAGGGAATTATAAAGAAATCTGAAGCTTCAAGATCAACCTCCCACCACCAGTCTCACCTGACATGGGAGATAGACTCATTTGCTATATAGATGGTGGAAAAAGTTCCTCTTTACCTAAGGATTCCAAGCCTTTACACAGAGTTTTCTGGAGTCAGAAACAGTGTCTCACCTCTGAGCCTATGTGCAGGGTATTCATTCTTCTATGGTTTCCAGTGTCCAGACGATGAGACAACACATCACTACTGAGAGCAGGGACTCTAGAAGTCTATGGGAACTGTAACACTTTCCAGGCATCCCTGTGGGATCTTAAGTATAGTTAGTCATTTCATTCTTTCATAACTAAATATGTAATTTATTTAAACTCTTAAACATTTATTATAACATTAAAGATACAATAGGCAATTTCTCTAATGATGCTGCTCAAAAGAATCCATTCGCATATTATCTGTGAAGTTTCTGTAGAAATGATATAATCTTGATTATATCATTTAATTGCTATTAAAAATAACAAATATTTTTTTTTATATATGGCTACTGGTCTTCAGGAGGTGGAAGCAGGAGTATCAGGAGTTTCAAGGTCATTTATTGCCACAGAATGAGTCAGACAGAGAAAAGCAAAACACAAACATATAAAACCAAATAAAAAGAAACTAAAAGATCACTAACAATGGAATAACAATACAGTTTTGTTCTGATGGATCTTACATTTAGAACTATGTAGCCTAAATGTGCCTGCTGGTTCACTTTTGCAAGTTTAAATTCAATGGAGGTGTTAAGATAGTATGAGTAGAAAGATAACAAAGAGCCACTGCCTGCATGGAACTCATTAGATGGACTGGTCTCAAACTCTACCTGCCTTCAAGTGGAGAGATAAAAGGCATGGTTTTAGTAGATTTTGAGCCCTACATTTTTTTCATCATGTGTATTACTTTAAAGAAAGCAGTTATTAAGGAATTGAGAAACTGAATTTCACTTGTATACACTATGTTTGTTTTATAACCTTTTTAGTTTTTGCAGTCATTATAATTACATCATTTTATATTTCCCATTTCAACACCAACTTCCCATAGTCTCCCTTGTCCTCTCTGTTTTTTAAATTGTTGTCTCTCTGCCTTTCTGTCTCACTGTCTCTCTGTCTCTCTGTCTTTCACACACACACACACACACACACACACACACACACACCTACACACACACATACATACTCAAACACACAAATACAGGTGTACACATATGCCTAAATACATAGATAAACTTATTGTGCTGACTAGCTTTCTGTGTCAACTTAACACAAGCTAGGGTTATCCCACAGAAAGGAGCTTCCCTGGAGGAAATGCCTCCATGAGATCCAGCTATAAAACATTTTCTCAATTAGTGTTCAAGGGTGGGAGGGCCCATTGTGGATGGTGATATCCCTGGCCTGGTAGTCCTGGAGAAGCACATTAAATAGTCTTTTGACTGTTCAGGCAGAATGGTAAGAGGTAAAAGCTGTCCATAGTGCTGAAACAAATGCTGTTTACTTAAGTATTTTCTTCTCTGTAGTCTTTAATATTCAAAATGCTTCTTTCCACTACATCCATTTCATGCTATGTTTTTTGAGCTCACACAACATATATTACAATTACACAAACCCTATGCACATTTTCTAAGATAATCCCTCTTTCTGTCCACTGTATAAAATAAGACCTTGATTAACATGTTGTTCCAGTTATTCAGTATTGAATACTAATAAAGTACTTAAAACCCTTAGATGCTTTAAGAATATTGTTGACACAGGAAAGTAATCATTAATTAATAAAATTCCAAAATTTATGCACATTTCTGCTATAGTAAAGAAAGGTATTGGGTCAACTGTCATAGATGAGTGCAAATATAATCATCTAGTCATCAAGTTATTTATAGCACTTGTAACTGAAAATTTTGAATAATATTACAGTGAATATACTGTTGATACTTAGTAGGGAAAATTAAAATTTGTCAGAAACTGATTGAATTGATAAGATCATACCCAAAGTGTGATTCCATATTGTAAAAGATTAGAAGATATTGTGTAAATTTGGTTTTATCATGGAATATCTTGGTTTCTCCATCTATGGTGATTGAGTTTCCTGGGTATAGCGGTCTGGGCTGGCATTTGTGTTCTCTTAGGGTCTATATGAGATCTGCCCAGGATCTTTTTGCTTTCATCACCTCTGGTGAGAAGTCTGGTGTAATTCTGATAGGTCTGCCTTTATAAGTTACTTGACCTTTTTCCCTTACTGCTTTTAACATTCTTTCTTTGTTTAGTGCATTTGGTGTCTTGAATATTATGGGCTGGGAGGAATTTCTGTTCTCTTCCTGTCTCTTTGGAGTTCTGTAGGTTTCTTGTTTGTTCATGGGCATCTCTTTCTTTAAGTTAGAGAAATTTACTTCAATAATTTTATTGAAGATATTTACTGGCCCTTTAAGTTGGAAATCTTCGCTCTCTTCTATACTTATAATTCTTAGGTTTGGTCTTCTCATTGTGTCCTGGATTTCCTGGATGTTTTGGGTTATAAGCTTTTTGCATTTTGGATTTTCTTTAACTGTTGAGTCAATGTTTGAGTCAAAAGAGATCTCCTCTTTTTTGTATTCTGTTGTTGATGCTTGCATATATGACTCCTGATTTCTTTCCAAGGTTTTCTATCTCCAGTGTTGTCTCCCTTTATGATTTCTTATCCTGGATAGTTTTGTTCAGTTTCTTCACTTGGTTTTTTGTGTTTTCCTATAATTCTTTAAGGGATTTTTGTGTTTCCTCTTTAAGGGCTTTTACCTGTTGACCCATGTTCTCCTGTATTTCTTTAGGGGAGTTATTTAAATCCTTCTTGAAGTCCTCTATCAGCATAATGAGATATGATTTTAAATCTAACTCCTACTTTTCCAGTTTGTTGGGGTATCTGGGACTTCCTATGGCGGGAGAACTGGGTTCTGATATTGCCAAGTAGACTTGGTTTCCATTGGTAGTGTTCTTGTGTTTGCCTTTCACCATCTGGTTATCTCTCATGTTTGTTGGTCTTGCTGGCTGGAGCTTGTCCTTCCTGTGAGCCTGTAAGCCTGTGTCCGTACTCCAGGGAGATCAACTCTCATCTGGCAGAGTCTGTGCATGGAATGGTGTGGAGCTGCCTGGTTCCCTGGAGCAAATGGCAGCCTAAAGACCCAGCTTCTCCACTAACAGTCTGCCCTGTGTGCTCCCAGCTGTTCCCCTCCAGAGAGAAGGTGGAGACCTCACCTCCATGCTCAGAAGCAAAAGCATTGCTGAGAGATTACTCTCTCCTGGTGGGCCATGCAGAGAAGTCTGTTGAGCCACCAGGCTTCCTGGTGCAAATGGTAGAAGGAAGACTTCTGTCCCAGCTGCTCCCAAGAGATGATTTTCTATTAATGATAATGTGCTATAGTGAAGGAGAAACTAAGGGCTAAAAATACAGAGAATAGTTCATCTTTACATTAAATTATTAAAATTCTAATCCAAAATGATGAATCATTTGTAAATATGAATATACTTTTAATAGGCCAAATTAGACACATAGACATGATCTTCTTCAACAAAACCACATGTCATCACTCTTCTAGTTTTCTTTTCTGAACTACCTAATCCTTTTTGTAAAAACACTAGCTGTTGTCAACAGGTCAATGAAGATTATTACCACAAGACCATTTCTTATGACCAGTATAGCTATAAAGACACCAACTTGAGGCTTTCTTCATGAAACAACTTCATCATCATTGATAGCGCTATAATGTCTCTGTAGTATACATCTTAGCAATTAACACAGTATTTTACAATGACTTAGAAGATTAGGCTTGATTTATTTTGATTCTGTACAGCTATCCAAATAGAATCTTCATCTGTTGATTGAAACTTGAATTATAATATTTCATATTTTACATACATTCGGTACTATGTTGGAACCTGTTCGTTTGTGTTCTTTTCTAGATAATGTATTGGCATTTCATAATCTAAAATGTATGCAAGTTCATGGGTATGAAGACACCTAATTTAAATTATAAGTTTGAGTTTAGTTGTCATCTGATGTTCTCTGAAAAATTATTTCAGCCTTTAAAGGACTTTAAAACAAGTTAATAATAACTTGTCAAGAAAAAGAATTTTACTTTATGAACAGGATATAACTTGGCTTTACAACTTTAAGTGTTCCTAATGTTCTATTAAGGGATACCACACACCATTCATACACACTAAACATTTTTCAATGTTTTTCAATGTTTTTGCCTAGGTTTTCTTTTTTTTGTAAGATATTTAATTGAACAATTCTAGATGTAACTAGTTATAAGTAAATGCTATTAGGTTACCCATGTTAGCATATGTCACATAAAAATGGAATCATTTTTTTATTATAGATAGTATTCCCCTTGCCCTTCACTTTGGCATGGATGTCCTGAAATGTCTAAAGTCTTAAGCATATATAGTTAATATGACCTAATTATATGTTACATTTATATGACATTGAAAGCCATATTATTTATGAGCTGAACCAAATGTATTGGCAATGGAACCACATCTGGAAGAGTAATTATAACTTGGAATCACTTCTTGATTAATCTTGAAAAGATGTGCTCTTCAAATACTCATTAAGCTAATTTGGAAAAACAGTCAAATATATTCATCTTTCAAGTCTCAATGGTCTGCCATTTTCCCAAGGATGTGGATATACCATCTGATTTTTTTTTTAAATGGAACTTCTAGGGAACTTTCCTTTGCTATTTCTACCATAGTAATCCTTACTCACAGGATGGAAAGTCAAGTGCAAACTCTTTCCACTGGCAAGACTATACTTTGAGAATATAGCTCCATGAGGCTTAAAACATATGATAAATCACAATAGAAAACACCAACTAAATGGTTTTAAGTGTTCAATTTTAAATTATTCCTCATATTACAAAGTTATTTTAAAAATAGTATACTTTGATACCATTTTAATACAAAATCTATTTAATTAGGTGCTTTTATCCGCAATGATAATAAAATCTAATTTTAGGTATAGTCCTGGAATTAATTGGAGATGATATTGGTGGTGGAGAATTAAATGATGTCCTTTTATGATAAGATTGTTAAGAGGGAGATAAATACAGTTTTTATATAAAAGAATGAGCTATCTCTTCAGAAATATTAGAGTCCTAGTAATCGATATAGATTTGAGTTTTTCAAGACTAGTGTCATCTATGTGCTCTAAAAACATGAGAGGGCAAGTCTGGAAATTCAACTTTCATCGTACAATGAAACAATATGTAGGGTTAGTCTTTGCATTTTGGTTTAGAGTCCTTTGTTTGTTACCACAGGTGAAAATAGATGATTTGACACCATTGCAGAAATTGAAGACTATTACTTGAGCTGAAACCAAAGACATCTGACTTGGTACTCTTTTTAAGCTTCCAAATGAAAATTAGAATAATCACTCTGCTGTAGAGTTCATGTGTTTCTTAGTAATAAAGATGTTTGTATATTCTTAGATATGCTGTAAAGATATCACAAAACCAAATTAGCTTAAAAAGCAATAGAATATAGTATATCATAGTTATATAGGACAAAAATTCAAAATAAAATGTCTGGAAGAGAATCACCTGATAAAACCTGCCAGGACTTTTGTCCTTGATTACAACTACCCTCTGGTGGACTGCCAACAGTCTTTACTGCTAATTTATAGCAGAGACATCTTCTCACCTGTTATTATGTCATAGCATTCTCTTTAAATATATCTCTGTCTTTATATAATGCCAGTCAAAATAGACCAGAAGCCTACTCTTCTCTATAATGACTTCATTTTAATTCATCACATGTATAATCATACTATTCCCACACATGTTCATCTGAAGAGGCACCTGAGTTATACAATTCTACCCACTATGTGCTTTATTGCAATTATATAAGCACCAACCCATATTTTTTAAGCCTAGCTGATAATTTAGCTACTAATTTTCTATGCAAAGAGAAGACTATAATAACTGATCACAAGTTTTACTAATTTGGGGGAGGGTAGGAGTGGGGTTAGAGGGATGGGAAAGATAAGGAAAATCAGTAGGTGGTGAATCTCCAGAGCAAACCAGAAACCTGGGACAGGGGAGGTTCCTGGCAGGATATGGGGGAACTCTAGCTGAAACTCCAAGCAGCAAGAGATATGGAACCACTTCCTCTAGCCATGCAGGACTTCCAGTTTAGGGAAGGAGACATCAACTCACCCACAAAATCTTTGATCAAACATTTTCCTGCCTATAAGAGGTGCAAGGATAAAGATGGAACATAGTTTGAGGGAATGACCCACCAATGACTGGCCCAACTTGACACCTATTCCATGGGTGAGAGACAACCCCTGACACTATTAATGATACTTTGCTATGCTTGCAGATAGGAGCCTAGCACAACTGTCACCTGAGTTTCTTCTAGCAGCTGATGGAAATAGATACAGAGATCCCACAGGTAGACATTAGTCAGAGCTCACTGGGTGTTGTTGAAGAGTCTGGGGAAGGATTGAGGGAACTGGAGAGGTAAAGGAAATCACAAGGAGAACTACATAGCCAACTAACCTAGGACTATGTGGTCTCACAGAAACTGAACCACCAACCAAGAGCATGCATAGACTGGACCTTGGGCCCCTACACATATGCAGCCAATGAGCAACTAGGTCTTTGTGTGGGTCTCTCACTGGACACTTTGCCTACATTTGGATCCCCTTTCCCATTGCTGGGCTGCCTTATCTGGCCTCAATAAGATAGGATGCGTTCAGTCCTAATGAGACTTGAGGGGCCAGGATGGATTGGTACCCAAGGGGAGAAGGGGTCTTCAGACCCCTTCGCTGAAGGAAAGGGAAGGGAAGAATGAGAGAAGGGCAGTGGGATGGTGGGACTGGGATGGTAGGTGGTGGCAATAAAGATGTAAAGTGAATAAATAAATAAATAAATAAATAAATAAATAAATGGAAAAAGTTTCACTAATTTTAGTTTCAAATGAGTAGATTGTCCTTGATTTTCTTCATTTCTTTACAAGTCTGTGTCCTGAACCCCATTTCAGGTACTAGTGTCTATAAAAGTGAGATTTTTTAAAAGAGATAACTGGGGCCACTTTAAGATATTTAAAAAACATGCAGATTATTGTTGAGATATGAAAATGCTCAGTTAACCTACAGAATGATGTTGCATGGCACTATTCTTTGGGATATACAAGACCACTGTCTATTTATTCCAAAGAAACTATTGACAACAGACCAAACTAAGGGTGCCTGCCAAAGTCCAACTTGGCAAACCAATTAAGTTTTTTTCTTCTATGATTTTTAGGTTACTTACAGGAGCAAGAATAACTCAATATTAGCTGCATCATTGAAAGCTCGTCCCAGAGAGGGTGACTGCTCAGGAAAATGTGAACTCTGATCCTCTATATATGATTTGCAAGCCAATTGACAGACCATAGTTTTGTAGTAAATATTTAATCTCAAATAGGGTTTCTACCTTGCCTTTGAAGTTCCAGTTTCCAGATAAAAGACACACAATTTATATATTAATCAGCCTTGAATACACTTGACCTGGGCTGTCATCTACCCTCTATGTTATTATTTCTACTTCCATATCAATAATCCCAAGTTAAAACTTGTTATGTTGCATCTGGGTTGCTCTTAACTTCAACTGGCCAACGCTAATGGCCATTGATTTCATGCCTCATCTACCTCAATGTGTCTTGTCATTTCTTTGCCTTCTTTTATCTCCCCCATGTGGTCTCTCCTCAGACCACAAGCTGGAGAACCCCAAATCTGACCTGTCTCCCGCCCAACTATATGCTGTATCTTTATTCACCAATCAGAAATAACTTGGGGTACAAGGCTACATAGCATCAGTTGTATATGTGCAGATTCTCTTGTCCCTGGGACCACCAGGCCTTAGGGGCTAGTATTTAGCATTATAATTCATGGCAAAAAAAATCAAACCTCAATAGCACAGAATAATTTACCCTCAGTGAGACAAATATTTGTATTCTCAGCAGCCTTTACTTCTTATATAAAAAAGAGAGAAGCCTTATGTATCTGGACAATTTCTGGTATTTCCTGAACTTATCAGATGCTTGCTTCCTGAATCATAAGAAACTCACTGGTCAAACTTTCTGGATGTTAAGGAGCTTTGGAAGAAATTACTATACCAGCTAGGGAAAATGAATCTCTCTTCTCTTTCTCTCCCTCTCTCTTTCTCCCTCTCTCACCCTCCCCACCACCACACAGGTTTTATACTCTCTTCTCATTTTCATCCTCACCTGTACCACTAATCTACTTTACTCTGCCAACTCAAGAGATAGATTTTTCCTTAATGTGGTTAGCTCAGCAGTATGCTTATAGCCCAGTTTTTCCAATCCAAATTACCTGTGGTGTCTTATAATATAGTAAACATAATCTAAAAATTGGCAGATTTCTTGTTTTTCTACATTTTTCCTGTCACATTCATTTTGAATCAAGAAAAAGAGCCAATAAAACTTTGCACTGTAGGAAGGCGTGAAAGGGTATACAAACCAGTACACAAAGACATTGCTTACTATTTTCTGTAACAGATATTTTATTTGGTAGAGAAGGAGGCAGCGACTTGAGGAGTACAAATGATACACTTCAAGTTAAGCTTATTAAAATGCTGAATTTAAAATGCAATTGCATTGTGACTGTAATATTAGATGTTTGTTGTACACTACACTTCTCTTTGGTGCTTACAAAGTGGGGAAGTTTTGAGTTGACATTTGAAATAATTCAACATTGAAACACACATCAATATTTCCAAGAAAATAGATCTTTCCAACTTCAGCTATGCTGAAAAGCTACCCAGAAAATTTCTTCCTTTCTATTAGCAAACTTATAATAAAGTTCATATGGAAAGACAAAAGACAGTAAAATAGGTAAACAAAACAGCACACAATTCATAAACAGACCTGGAAATACTAATTTATCTTGGTAAAGAAACAAAGTCCATCCTATGTTATAGAAGTATTTTTATTATAGTTAGCAGCTATGTTTGAAATAAGACTTGTACATATACTGTAAATCTTACAAAACCAGTCTGAATGGTTTAAAATCCATACATAAATTACACAAGTGTAAAAACTGTAGAACATGATGTATTTGAACATGTGGCTGAATTTTGGTAAAAATGAGAAATTTTCTCAATGTAACACTAAATTAGCTGCTCAGAAAACAAATAGCAATATGTAGGCCTTCACCGAAACTAAAAAATTCACCAAGAAAAAAATCACTTTACACAAATAAAAAGGACACATTCTGTGAGAAAAATGTTCACAAAATATGAATCTCTTATAGCACTGGTATTGAAAATACAGAAAGTAGTCTTAAAATTTAACTATAAGAACATAACTTTATTTTAAAAGGGAATGTGGATTTTTTAAAGATTTGAGGAATAACTCTCTAAAATATGTCTTTATATATATCTTAATATATAGCAACATTCACATTTATATCTTGATATATATATATATATATATAGTACATATACATATATATCCATACACATATTCATATACATATATATCACATATATTTCAATCCATATGAACAAAGAGGTTGTCTTTGTCTTGTCACCAGGAATCTGCATACAAATAACACTGTGACACACCATTGAACATCTATAAAGAAAGACCAAAATCCTGCCTATAATAATAAAAGCAAAATAAATGATTTCCAGAAATTCCAAAAGTATGTTACATACTAGATATATTACAGTGGATATTTAGATTTTATGTGGTCTAAATTTGGGTTTGTTTTTAATGGACACTAATTGTGCATACATATATATTTGACAAACATAAAATCCCATAGATTGTTCAACAGAGATTAAGTCATAATGGAAAGTTATTGGATTCAGTTAGCTAACAATAGTTACAATCTGATTGATTATAAAATGTGTGTTAGATCAATGCAATATGCTGATGTTAGAGTGTTCAGTGATGTATGGTATAGGAGAGCTCTTTTATGCTTGACATTTCCTATAATTGTAACACTAATCTAAATATGTTTATCAATTAAAGTATGTAGATACAAAGTACCAAGACCATATTGTTATACACAGCCAAAAAAATAAAATAAAAGGAAAATATAGCCAGCAGATAAACTCAAGTGACTATGTGAAATACATGGCTATTTTAGAGCCAAGTGAAAGGATAGTTCTCACAGCAAAGTCGGACCACACAACCTTAATGTGAAGATAAAAGATAAGGGCTAGAGAGCAGACCTGGTCCAACAGAATTTGGAAGATGTCTGCTAGAGATTTCTGATACATTTAGAAACATGATATCTCAAGTTAAGATACCAGCCTAATTAAGAAAAGATTCCAGATCATAGCCATTCACCTGACCTGGAAGTAATATCTCTCAAGATGCCTCCTGTGGAAACATACTTTAAAAATGGTGACAGAAATGACATTTTTGTCTCTGCCCATTTCCAGTGTCTTTTTGACTTAGTACAGAGCTAAGTTTCCATTATCTTCAACATACAGGCCGCTTTCTCTTTTTAAGAGATATTTTGCTTTGGTTCCACTGCTTCCTGTCTATCCCCTCCTACCCCTCCCCGCAAAAAAAAATCACAGGCTACTTTGCAGCCTTAAAATTTACATTTTTCCTAATCATGTAAAATATTTATTCTCTGACATTTAAATTTCTAGCCCCCTCTGACTTGATCTTTCTTATGTGATGTGTGGTGAGGTCTACTGTCATTCTGTTGGAAATGTGTTGGTCTGTAGCTTCTTCAGCACTTCTGTAGAAACTTCTCCTTGCTTCTGAAAGTTTGTTTTTGTTGTTTTTACTTATTTGATAGTTTCATATTTATGTATAATAAATTTTATTTATTCTCACCACTCCTTAATTTTCCTCTCTCATCTTTACCCCCACTCTTTCTAAAAACTTTTCCTCTTCCCAACAAATCTACCCACTCTCTTTCATGGCCTTTCTTTGTGTGTAGTTCATTGAGTTTAATTACGATTTCTTATCTGATCATGGATGGATGAGAGGTTATTTCTTATTACAAAGATGCTTTATCTGTGGCTACACCACTGAAGACACCAACAGTCTCTCCTAACTCCCATTAATGCTCATTAGTGTCTCATAGAGCATTGGCACCTCATGTGCTTCCATATCTACCCACAATTATTAGTAACATTAAATATTTTGCATGTAAGTTTTCCATCTTTGAAGAGATGTCTGCTCAAGTTCCTAGTACATTTATATGAGGGTCAATTATTTTAAATAATAACATGTATTTACTCCTTAAATATTTTGAGTATTAACCCCTCATCTGCTTTATACTTTGCAAATATTTTCTTTTATCCCATGGGTTGTGTGTTGACTCTGCTGGCCTCTTTTGGCGTTTTTGAAGCTTTGTAGTTTAATGGAGTGTGCTTCTCTGTTTCTGATTTATTATCCCATGCTTTCTGTGCATTGTCCCTGAGAAAGAGAACTGGCACACTGGCATTATATCTCTCTGCTTCTTGATTGCAGATGCAATGTGATCAGCTGAGTCATGATTCTAGCATACCAGTGAGAGATGATAGCACTTCATTTGCTCCTCTATGGTAGACTGTACCCTCAGAATCTGAGCCAAAATAATTCATTTCTCCCTTAACTTGTTTTTGTTAGGCATTTCATGATGACATTAAAAATGTACTCAATTCAGTATATCAATTGCTCTGAAGATTCTGAAGGATTTTTTGGTTGTTCTTTCTTTTAATAAGTTTCTAACATCTTTCACCTTTCTTCATCTTTTCGAATTCATAGAATGGTTTTTTTGTCTAAATGTTGACGCATGAGTATTTTTTGAGTTCATAAAAATTCCCCTCTGTGTAATCTGTGGTTGACTCTCCTTGTTGTACTTTCCATTTCATGGACTGAGGCTTTTATTTTTCATAATTTATTACTTCATTTTTTTGTATTTTTAAATCTGTTTTCTGAATTTTCCATTATGTTATGAATTGTTTTTCTCATTTTTTGGTATATTTATATATCTCTGTAAGCAAACATACACATGTGGGGGCAGATTTGTGGAACTAGCCTTGTGAGTCAGGCTTTGGTTGCAGTTTTTTAAAAAATCCAGTTTCTTTCTCAGTTTTTACAGGTATGCGTATCAGGCAACTTGGTTTCCAAATTTCTATGTATTCTTCTGTCTCTGCTTTCCATCTCAGCCTAGAAAGACTGAGACTAAAGATGTATGTTAGTGTCTTGACTTTTCAAGTCCTGTGGGGATTTTAATTAGGATCTTTATATTGTGCAGCAAGCACTTTATCCACAGAGGTCTACCTCAACCTTTGTATCCTTGTATTGAAATATTTATCTCTACACTTACATATCACTGAATTTCTTAAGTGACATTGGAAGTCACTTGGTCAGTGTTTTGTGGTTAAAGTGTATAAACATTTTCTCTGTGTTAGTATTTCATCTCTGAAATCAGTAGCATATGTGATTGTATTGATAATCTAGATCGTGAATGTTTATGATTTTTATAGATCTTAGAAGGTGTTGGCAATTGATGGTGCAGATTATTGCAGTGGTAGTAGGTTTGAGTGAGCTATGAAATATGCACGGTATCTTCACCATTGCCAGGAAATAAGCCCAGATAGTGCCAAAAATTTTTGGCAAGAGTATTTATAGACTGAATTCTATTTGCTTTAGAAGAGATGTATCAAAAGTTTCCTGAAGTATTCTGAAGGTAACATTTAATAACCATATCCATGTTTTGTAGGATTGTGACAAGCCCATCACTAAGTTCCAAAGGTTGCTAAAACTTTAAATAAGGCACCCAAATTCATAGATTGAAGGATATCTGTGTGTAAGTTCCATTTCAAATAAGAAATACTTGGTCAAGACAAACACTAAATATAGCCTTAAGTAACATGGATGGACTTTTCCCCAAGGTTTCCCCAAGGTGTAGCCCTGTGAGTTATGTTCAGCACTTTTACACTAGGAGATTCAGTCAACGAGACATGATGTAGGAAGATCACTAGATCTTGCACATAAGCATAGTGTTTTACTAAGGATGGAACAGATTCTGGTACAGTACTGCACTTACTGTACTCTGTTGTATGCCTTCTGAACTTCAGAATGACCATTGTGAGCAAAGTCACGAATTAGAAATAGTGCATAAATATCAAAAGCCATGTGCCCATAAAGGGGTCTTCTGCATTCTATAACTTTCTGATCACTCTGAACCTCATAAGTTTAAGTTCCTTAACTTATTTTGACTTCCACTTTCACTAAGAAGGGAATGCTCAGCTTTAAGGAAATAGCTATACAAGCACACATTTTTAAAAACGTCATTTACAAATATGAACAAAATTATATATTTCCAAAGAACACATACTTGTTTACTGTAAAATTTGGTTCTTTAGATATTGACTGTTGGTCTTTAACTTCATTTCTTTAAAAAACATTTTATCAGTCTAAAGTACAAGTATAAAAACATCATGCTTTTACACATAATCATCTGTCCAGTGTCACAGAGATTTAGGTACATCATGAGCACATACTTGGTAAAAATAATAGCTGTTACATAAAATGCCAAATATACTTTTAATTACTTATAAGATTATGAATATATGCATGGTTTTAAAACAGACAAAATAAAAGCTAAAATACAATTATGAATTGAGTTATCTGTACTCAGACAGCATAACTGATTCAATGAAACATGACTCTATGTACTTCATAGTTCTGAGAGTTAATTACAACTATTACAAGAAAATTATCATTGCAATGTAATAGTACAACCTAAGGGGCTTTTTTACCTTCAGTAATTCTAAGTGTAATGGATGCTGAAAGCTTGTTTATTCAAATAATTATAATTCTTCATTTGTTAAAAATGTTTCTGTAATCTATAACATAATAATATGATGCAAGTTAATTTTCATTCTTTGAGCCATAAGAAATGGTGAAAATATCTTAGTAAAAGAGTAGGTTATTAATATAAGAAGCAGGAAAAGTCATTTCGAGGGTGTGTTGACTAGTTTTATGTCAAGTTGACACAAGCTAGAATTCTTAGATAGAAGGAAGCCTCTGTTGAGAAAAGCCTACACAAGATTGGACTCTAGACAAGCTGTAGGACATTTCCTTAATGAGTCATTGATGTGAGGGCCCAGCCCACACTGTAGGTGGTATACCCTAGGTTGGTCATCCTGGATTCTATAACAAAACTGGATGAACAAGTCATGGTGAGCAAGCCACTAAGCAGCACTCCTCCATGTCATCTGCATCAGTTCCTGCCTCCACATTCTTTTGCCTTGTTTGAATTTCAGTCTTGACTTCTTTCAGTGAGGAACACTGATGTGGAAGACTAATCCAGAAGAACTCCTTTTCTCTCCATGTTGCTCTGCTATGGTGTTTCATCTCAGCTACAGAAACCATAAGAAAGACATTGGTATGAGGGTAAGGGAGTATTGTTGTCACAGACTTGACTGTATTGTTTTGGGGGAGGGCTGTGGAAGGACTTTGGAAATTTGGGCTAGAAAAGGTATTAAGTGTTGAGAGTTCAGTGACCCAGATGGTAGGATAAAGGACATGTGTTATTCCATGAAGTAAGTATGCAACTCAAAACAGAAATGAAACATTTTTGTTTCCACTCTACTACTATTTCAGGGGAAGGGGAGTTTAGCTATTAGCCCATTGTCATAGTTATGAGGAATAGGTGATGATGTCCACATAAGAACGTACAAAACAGAGTCTGACATCCTGCCAGTGTTAGTTGTTACACTTTGTTTACAGTGATCAGAAAAAGTAACTTTGAATGTAAAGGGAGGCTCAATGTTAGAATAAAGGACCTATTTTCATAATAATTGAATTTTGTGTCTTATTTTATTGTTGTACTAAAATAAAACAAATGAAAAGAACATACAATAAAGAAGGAGGGAGAAAAGGAGAGGGAGAGAGAAAAGGAAGAAGGGAGCACAAGGGAGGAGTTATTCCCTCTACTGAATTATGGTAACATTGAGATTATAGACAAAGTTGCCTAAAAACATTAAAGTCTGAATTTCTCACCTGGCCATCAATAGACTTGATTTTCATTTGCCACAAAACCCTTTTCTCTCACAGTGTACCCTTTGTTTCAGCTCTAATCCACTGCAAAATACTAATGAAAACACAGTACAGACTGTTTGATTCTAAATTTGTTCACTCTGGTGAATTAAACACATGACTAAATGAGTATTAACAATTGACCTGATAGTTATTATAATAGAAAATAACATTTTTTCTGGCACAGCACATAAGAAACAAATACAGGAGAATGACAGTTCCCAAAGGATATACAAAACTTGATCCAGGGAAAAGAAACTGTAGAAAGAAGCTTATATGCACTATTTGTACCATTATAACTCTGGGTAAATGATGAGTTAGTCCACATTTCAAAAGTATAGAATAGAAGGTTTTGGTTGTTTTCATCTCAAAGGAATTATAGGTGTGTGGATATGTGTGTGTGTGTGTGTGTGTGTGTGTGTGTGTGTGTGTATGTGTGTGTATGTGTGTGTATGTATGAGACAGAGTGTATATATAGATATATGTGAAATATTATATACATTGTATTAAAACATTGTACTGAAATATATTATAAAGTACATCATATATATGAAGAATGTTGTCCTCAAGTATTATTTTTAAAAAAATCTAAAACAAAGGGAATAAACTGATTACAGCTCTGGGAGCCCAGACTACAGGACAGACTACAGTTGATTGAACTTATCAAAGGAAACTACGGTATCTTCCAGGATCTGACAGAATTTTTCCATGATCAGGTCATCAAGTATATTAAAGAATTACTTTAAAAATAGTTGGGAAGGTAAACTGATCATGTAAAACCTTGTAATGTTTATTAAACAGATTATATATTCTTACTGGATGAGGGATAAGATTCATCCTGATAAATGAGGTAATTAGATTTATTTTAGAAAGATCATCTGGTAAGCATCAAGTGAGTGGTACAATGATGAATAAGATGGAATATTTGGAGATCTGTAGATGCAGCTGAGAGTCAGAGACAATGATGAATTGACTGTGGCAGTTTGGCAAGAAGTCTTTTAATGCTTATTTTGCTCTCTGATGTTCATAAAGTAGACGTCATGGAATTTCAATGATCCCAAATTTGTCCTGCATACAGAGAATTCTTTCAGCAATGAAGTTTTAATTCATGAATTAGAAAATTGGAAAATATTATAAACAAAAAAAATGTACCAACAAAACAGCAAGTGTGATTGACTGGTGAAATGTAATTTCTCCATCAGAGAATTTAAGCCTTGTTAGAGCATATCTAGGCACGTTTATTGTGGAGTGGCTCTCAGACAGATTCATTGGTCCCAAAGAAAGGGGTCAGGAAAAATGCCATGGGGAGGATGACAGAGGGGAGGGGGAAGGGAAAGAAAGAAAGCACACAGGCAGAGAAAGAAGAGAGGGGGAGAGAAAAGAGGAGAGACGAAAATATGTAGATTATATAGGAAAGAGTCTCTGGGGTAGGGAAAGCCCAGCCCCTAGGACAGTTCAGGATAGAGAACAGAGAATGCCAGGTAGGGACTGAGGAATGCTTGCAGAACCTGGAGTCCAGGTCTGCTTTGGTATGGCAAATATGTACTTCAGTTCCTTGTCCTGGGTCAAAATCCAACAACTGGAAATGGGAATGGTATAAACACAGTTAATGCTTTATTCTATGCAAAGAATGCATATAGTTGATATCACTAATAACTGAGAAAGAACTCACTAAAAAAAACAGGAAAAATAAATAGAATTAGCGTGTAAGTAGTATATATATATATATATATATATATATATATATATATATATATTGCCTTTAAGAGAACTGAGGTGCTCTAACTTGTTTCATGTATATGTAAGTATGTGCTTGTCTGTGCACACACATATCTGTGTGTGGATGTCAGAGGTTAATGCTAATATTCCTCAGGAAATGCATACTATGGTTGTTGAGACAGGGTTTCTCTCTGAGCCACAGAGCTTGCTATTTATTCAGTCCCATACTCTGGAAAAATCAATCTAAAAAAAGACTATGTCAGTTTGTAGAGATGCTTATAAGGTTGAAAAGGAGATTGAAATTTGAATTCAAATATAACTGAAACATATTGACAGGAGAGGAGAGACAAGAGCACCACAAGTTACACAAGGCAAGTTACACAAGTTAATGCCACACATTCACAGGTTGGCAGTTTCAATAGGTAAAATAGTTTTCCTAAACCATACGATGAAAATTAATCAAATTTGGAAAACAGGTTATCTCTAACTGGAAAACATGTAAGATCTGGAGTTAAAATTGAAAGTTGTGGAATTGAGGTAGGTTTGGATTTAAGGATTTATTTCTGGATATTGTATGTACTTAAAGAATACAAAGGTATCATTTCTAGTCACTTTTGGGTGACCAGAAAAGCAACAAGTGGCTAAAAATATTTTTAAAAAGGCCTTAGGTGAACTTCATCTCTTTGGTTCTAGGGCCAAAGGAGGTACTGGTCCTTCACGTATTTGGTAGCTGGCTCATTTCAGCACACACACACACACACACACACACACACACACACACACACACACTTTTGTATATAATATATAGTTGGAACCTGATTTTATGATGTAAATTAGTTGATTCATGAGAATTGCCACGTATTAATATCCTTTCAAACCTCAATTTTAAACCAATAAGTCATAGCCATATGGTGAGGCTTACATGCATTCATACAGTCAAGACATATATAATAGCGGCTGTTAGGAAAACAATAAATCTTAACTGGTTTAGCTAATTTGCTCTTTTCCATTTTTTAGTGTAGAAATCACACAAATATTCACTTTGACTGAGATTCTTAGATTGACTTACTGATTGCTTATAAAGTAATTCTTCTCACTACAATCAACTTTACTTAGGTCATGTGCACAGATACAACCCTAATCCTCACCATTTCAAGGCCAACTGTGTCATGTTAAAATTGAAGATTATCATGAAAAATAATGCAGATAAAATGGTAGACATAAAAAAATACTAAATTAATTGAAAGAGGAATTACAAACATTTTCAAATAAAATTGAAGACTTACATGAAAAATAAAAAAAAAATCATAAAATTAGAATAATTTGTTACTCAGGACTGGAGTAGCATGTGAAATTATATATCCATCAGATGTGGGCAAACTTGGAATTGAAATTATAAGTCTGCAGCTTGACAGATCTGATGAATGTATATTCTCGATTAGTTTAAAACACCCAGAATTTATTTCTTACAACTTTCATCTTTCATTAAAAGCAAGGAAAAGCTCACTGGGGGTGACTTTGTGCCTGGGAGAGCTACATGTTTCTACAATTTTCATTCATTCATTTCTTCCAGGAGAATATTACTCAGTTGAACTAGCTTAGCATCTGTAATAACCTAGGAGAGACCCCCAGGGCAACAGAATCCACAAAATTCATTGCAATCAAGACATAAAACAGCTTGCTTCTTCCAAAGATTGGGTAATTCAATCATCTTCTTCCAGAAGGCCACCAGCAGGAGAATGATAGAAATGACATATTTGCTGTTCGTGGAAGAAAAAAAATGTAATTGGAAGGAAATAAGACAAGATGTTCACAGATAAAAGGAGGAAATATCTTCTGGTCGAAAACACTGTGAGCTAGTTTACTCATGCCAACAATAAATCTCCGTTTTCATCATCATCGAAGATGGGCTACAATTAAATTTGAACCATTTTTTTTTGCATTCAGCAGGATGGTAGGTATTTACTTATTTATAATGTCTGGAGATGGATCTATAAAAAATAAAGGTTAGTCACTTTAGCAGAACAAGCAGAATTGTTTATCATTTCACAAACCTAATAACTAATTTCCTAAGAACAGGGCTGAGTACTTGGGCTGTAATGATAACTCCACCCCACACATGCTGGCATCTTGTAGTAACTTCGATTTTGTGATTAGCAAGCAGGCTGCCTAGCCTGTGCTTATTGGACTATACATTCTTGATGGGCTTTGGTGCTTTGGTCTGTAAAATCTTTTACAGGCGGTATTAATCACAATTTCTTATCCAAAGTATGTTTTGACATCACAAAAGAATCAATGTGAGTAACTAGATGAGGGCAATGTCTAATGCGATGTTTACACTCGATTTGTTAAATCATTGTCATTCTGAGTTAGGAAGATGAACAGCTAAGTTCACATGCTCCTGTGGACATGTTTAGAATTGTTTTATTTCTTAATACTGTCATTTAAAATCTGAGCATATTGGTGAAACCTAAAAATAAAATAGTTTTGTAGTTTATAAAAGATAGGGATTATAAAAGGTTGATTATAGTTGTATGCTTGGTGGGAGAATGTGTGCACATGAAAAAGGAATATTAACAAATAACATAACAGGTTACTAAAGGAACAGAAAACCTTCCATGGGAGTTAACCTATATTATTTGTCATGTCCATTTGAATTACAGTTTTGAGTATGTCAAGCAAGACCCTGCATACTTACTGTCCCCACAAAACCCTTTAAGGCAAGCCAGTGTGCAACTTGAAAGTTGACATTGTTCATTTTTTCATTTAATATATTTTTAAAAATAATATTCAACAGAAACTGTCTGACTTAATATCTGTCTCTTTTCAGGAGTAAAGTTTTGGGTGACCTTTCGCCACTGATAGGTAAAGCATGTTGCTGAATAATGCAGTTTAAGAAAATTATGTATATAAAGATCAGTTTTCTTTTTTTTAATATTTTTATTTTCTATACTCTTTATTTACATTCCAAATGATTTCCCCTTTTCTGGATTCCCCCTCCCCATATGTCCCATAAACCTTCTTCTCTCCATCCATTCTCCAATCACCTCCCTCCTTTTTTTTCTCTGTCCTTACATTCCCCTCCAATGCTAGATCAATTTTTTTCCAGGATCAGGACCTTCTCCATACTTCTTCATGGGAGTTATTTGTTATGCAATTTGTGCCTTGGGTATTCAGGGCTTCTGGGCTAATTAATATCCACTTATCAGAGATTGCATTCCATGAGTATTCTTTTGTGACTAGGTTACTTTACTTACGATGATATTTTCCAGATCAAATCATTTGCCTAAAAATTTTGTGAATTCATTGTTTCTAATTGCTGTGTAGTATTCCATTGTGTAAATATACCACATTTTCTGTATCCATTCCTCCTTTTTTGAGGGGCATCTGGGTACTTTACAGCTTCTGGCTATAATAAATAAGGCTGCTATGAACATAATGGAGAATGTGTCATTATTGCATGCCGGGGAATCCTTTGGGTATATGCCCAGGAGAGGTATAGCAGGGTCCTCCAGAAGTGTCATGTCCAGTTTTCTGAGGAACCTCCAGACTGATTACCACAGTGGTTGTACCATCTTACAGCCCCACCAGCAGTGGAGGAGTGTTCCTCTTTCTTCACATCCTAGCCATCACCTGCTGTCTCCTGAGGTTTTGACCTTAGCCATTCTGACTGGTGTAAGGTGAAATCTCAGGGTTGTTTTGATTTGCATTTCCCTAATGACTAATGATTTTGAGCACTTCTTAAGGTGCCTCTCGGCCATCCAAATTTCTTCAGGTGAAAATTCTTTGTTTAGATCTGTACCCCATTTTTTAATAGGGTTATTTGGTTCCCTGGGGTCTAACTTCTTGAGTTCTTTGTATATATTGGATATTAGCCCTCTATCAGATGTAGGGTTGGTGAATATCCTTTCCCAATTTGATGGTTGCCGTTTTGTCCTTTTAACAGTGTCCTTTGCCTTACAGAAACTTTGTAATTTTATGAGGTCCCATTTGTCAATTCTTGATCTTAGAGCAAAAGCTATAGGTGATCTGTTCAGGAACTTTTCCCCTGTGCCCATGTCCTCTAGGGTCTTCCCCAGGTTCTTTTCTATTTGTTTCAGTGTGTCTGGTTTTACATGGAGGTACTTGATGCACTTGGAGTGAAGTTTAGTACTTGGAGATAAGAATGGATCAGTTCGCATTCTTCTGCATGCTGACCTCCAATTGAACTAGCACCATTTGTTGAAAAGGCTATCTTTTTTCCATTGGATGTTTTTGGGTCCTTTGTTGAAAAGCAAATGACCATAGTTGTGTGGGTTCATTTCTGCATCTTCAATTCTATTCCATTGGTCCACTTGTCTGTCACTGTGCCAATACCATGCTGTTTTTAATACTATTGCTCTGTAGTATTGCTTGAAGTCAGGGATACTGATTCCCCCAGAATTTCTTTTGTTGTTGAGAATAGTTTTAGCTATCCTGGGGTTTTTGTTATTCCAGATGAATTTGAGAATTGCTTTTTCTAACTCTGTGAGGAACTGAGTTGGGATTTTGATGGGGATTGCATTGAATCTGTAGATTGCTTTTGACAAGATGGCCATTTTAACTATATTAATCCTGCCGATCCATGAGCATGGCAGATGTTTCCATTTTCTGAGGTCTTCTTTGATTTCTTTCTTCAGAGACCTGAAGTTCTTGTCTTTCACTTATTTGGTTAGAGTCACACCAAGATACTTTATATTGTTTGTGGCTATTGTGAAGGGTGTCATTTCCGTAACTTCTTTCTCAGCCTGCTTATCCTTTGAGTATAGGAAGGCAACTGATTTGCTTGAGTTGATTTTATAACCAACCACTTTGCTGAAGTTGTTTATCAGCTGTAGGAGTTCTCTGGTGGAGGTTTTCGGGTCACTTAAGTAAACTATCATTTCATCTGCAAATAGTGACAATTTGACTTCTTCCTTTCCAATTTGTATCCTCTTGACCTCCTTATGTTGTCTAATTGCTCTAGCTAGAACTTCAAATACTATATTGAAAAGATATGGAGAGAGGGGACAGCCTTGTCTAGTCCCTGATTTTAGTGTTATTGCTTCAAGTTTCTCTCCGTTTAGGTTGATGTTGGCTACCGGTTTGCTGTATATTGCTTTAATGATGTTTAGGTATGGGCCTTGAATTCCTGTTCTTTCCAAGACTTTTAGCATGAAAGGATGCTGATTTCAAGACTAAAAATTTCTATGACAAATAATTATGCACTTGTTTATAGTTCTAGAGATTTAAAGTCTGAAATCATTGTGTCTTTGGGGTTATTTCTCTTGATTTGCTCTGTTTGTCCTTTTGGCTTAAAGGTTGCTAGATTCCTTCTTCCCATATCTCTCAGTGTGTCTTTCTGCCCACATTTTCTTTTACAAATAAGCTACTTTTCTTGCAGCAGTAATGAACATACTTTAACTTGGTTGCCTTTGAAAACACTCTCCAAATAATGTTGCCTTTCGAGTTTCTGAATTTTAATTCTTTAGCACTTGAAGTTTGGAAGCTAATAATTTAGCTTACAATGAAAATGCTCTATTATCTCTCACATGACAACTAAAATTAAAAAAATCATAGGTAGATTTTACATATATATATATATATATATATATATTCCACAGTTAAATGGTAAATAATCACAGAAATATAATTGAAACCCACTTATTCCTAGTCTGTCAATTATATTTTTTGTTTTTACCCATATGCATTTTAGATCTCTATTGTATGTCATGCATACTTACATAAATAAATAATATTCTTTATAAGAAAAAATAAAATATACAAATGTCTATATAAAAGATGAGAAGTCATTAACTGATTTACAAAATATTAATGAAGTTAAGCCATATTTCTTATCTTTAAAGTTCGGTTTGCATCCAAATTGTTTACAGCTTCTAATATGTTTTCCTACAGGAAAACCGGTAAGATTCAGATGTCCAGATCTTCCCATGTTGAAACTATGATTCCAACTGTGACTTTTCAGGATCCTTATCGCCCAAAACAAATGTTGATAATAGTGTAACTCCACTGTAAAACCAGTTATTGAAAATAGTTACTATAGCTCTAATTTGGCCATTTTAATATAACAGAAAGTAAAATAATAATGAAATCTACGTGATACAAAGTATCATGATGTATTTGATACTTGACAAAAAGTATCAAAAATTATTAGAAGTTTATACAATAAGTTAACAGGGAAGAAGAAAGTTCTTATTCCTTTTAAAACACCTTTTCAGATATTCACTTTGTGTATTCTTGTTCAGTTTGGGTTTTTCACTACTACTATAGTTGCCTTTCTGAACACCTTATATTAGTTAGTGCAATCTCTTTTTCTTTGTTACTATTAATTTACAATTGAGCTTCCTTGATTCTATGTGTTTTCATCAAGGTCCTTAGTATCCATGACAGGGAATTAATGGCATCAGGGGAAATAATTTCTACAAGTTTACAATATTTATATGTCCATCTGAATCTGTCTCAATTGATCCAAAGTGTGATGATGTCTACAAAATTCTGGCTTCTGGCCTCCCCCCTTATTTTTCTCCTCTGAGATAAGGACTTGTCACCTGCTGAGCTAAGCTATATGGTAGGAAGGTTTTTATAGCTCTTCAATTTTGGCAAAAAGAGAACAGCTTTGAAGTTAAATCTAAACTGTGAAGTCTCTTCCACTGCACAGATGTCATGGATTTAATTATATCTCCTTTGATAACAGAGTGAATGTCTCCTCTAGTCACTACCTTGTAGAGTTTTGTTGTCTTAGTACAGGGGGCTTATAATAGAAATATCTATGATTTGCAAGTCCTTTTTTATTTTTAATAAATTATATAGATAAAGCAGATTTCAAATGATTGAGAAGTGAAAGTTGACCAGGTTTATCCCTTTACTTGAATTTAATCAGTGACCAGCCTTTCTTTGTTAAGGTTTTTAGAGATTCTAAACAACTTAATGTGTAGACTAAACTCTTTTCCTTGAATTTTACAGACTTTAGGTCCAAATACAACCAAGAGATGTCAAAAGTCTATTGTTACTTGGTAGACCTAAGAACTTCTCTTCCATCTGAGTAAATGTCTTTTGTACACAAATGTAAACATTTTTTTCATGGCTCTTCCCCTTTTCTATCTCAGTAAAAAATTAAACTGTTTGTTTAATTTAGTGAACTGATTTGTTTAATGCTATTAGTTTCAGGTGCAAAAATACTGCTTAAGTTTGTTCACTATGTGGGTTTGCATATGGTAATTTATGCTAATCAGTGCTCTTTTGCAACTATGAGTTTAGAAACACAAAATAATTCTGTGCAGAATGACATTTTTCTTTTTAATCCTAATTCTAGTCACTCCGCAGGACTCTAGAGTAGTAGAAACAGATTTTTCTTTGAAGATTCATGTTGAAACTAAATAGACCAGCGGGAGAAGAATATGAGACTTCTGCCTTTGGCACTGAACATTTCAGACTACCTTCTACATGAAAACCTCATTCTAGAGACTGTGTCTATTAGTCAGATTTCTAGCATAGTGGCAAAACACCTGAGCAAAAAACTGAAAGGAGGAAATCACAGCTGGTTTCATGGTCCCAGAGATTTCAGGTCATGGTCAGCTGGCCACATTGTCATTGGCTTGACACCTGGTGAAGCAAATCAGCTTAACACGTGGCTGAAGGGAGGCAAGTACAGAAACAAAACAATACAAACAACAACTACAATAATAAAGAAAAACAGGGCTGACAACAAGTTATGAAACCAGGGTTCATGTCCCTCTAGACCCAGCTCTTTGAAGTCTGCCTTTAAATGTTTTCAAGGATCTGAATTATGAACCTAACAATGGATAAACTTATTGATGGGTCCAGACACTTCGATAGAGACATATACTCATGGGTACAATCAAAAGCTAATTAATTCCGTTATCCCTAAGGTTTTGCTCAGACACTGTAATTAATGCATGCCTGCCTGATTCCCAACCACAGGAAATAGGTGTTTGCTTATTTGCCATACTTTTCTGATCAGCTTGTTGCAAAGCCTTATTATTTTTCTAAATTGTTCATTCAAATAGTTTATTTATTCGTTTTTTTCTTAATAATCATTTTAAAATTACTCTCTAGTATTCCAGATATAAGTCTTTTGTCAGGTACACAGTTTAACATATTATCTATGAAGTCATCTTTTAAGCCTTTTCTAACAACTTTAACATATATGACTAGAGGAAGTATATTTTGAAACATGTAATTATTTAAGCCTATGTTAGTCTGTTTACCCTAACGTACCGA
The DNA here is from genome assembly GCF_947179515.1 of Apodemus sylvaticus. Classification (NCBI taxonomy): domain Eukaryota; kingdom Metazoa; phylum Chordata; class Mammalia; order Rodentia; family Muridae; genus Apodemus; species Apodemus sylvaticus. Next base: position 36,847,651 of record NC_067486.1, read on the forward strand.
TGCCTAACAGGCAGGTATGGCCATGTTACAAGATAAAATGCTGTGTGTGAGTTCCTTAGTGACCTTTCTGATATCAGATATAATTTTCCTGCCCTTGGAATTAAAATAAGTCTTGATTTGGTGTGCCAGTAACTATTGAAAATACTCATTTCAATGTAAGTTTCCCATTACATGTTTTCCTTTACTGATCAATAATATGTTTGAGGTTTTTATTTCAACATTAAAAATTATTTCTGAGTTTTTTTTACATTTCTCCATCATCTATCATTCCTCCAAACATCCCACAGATGCATACCACTGTCTTTCAAATTAATGCCTCCTTTTTCATTAATTGCTATTGCATGCGTTTATGTATAAACATATATATCCCAAAATATAGCTTGTTCTTGTCTTCACCCCTCATCAAGGAAACTTCTCTTTGAAACAGATGGCAACCACTACAGAAAATCCCAATAAATCAAAATGCAGAACTGTGGAGTTCAGCCTCAATGGACACTTAAACAAAACAGTCCCCCACCCCTATCTTCAGGAACATTAGGGAAGAGATTATAAAATAAGAAGGATTGTAGAGAGCCTTATTGAGGTGCCATGCCACCTGGCAGGAACTTGACATTGACCAATGTAAAGTTCCTCTCCCAGTGTTTGAGCAGGAACTTCTGTTAGCCATAATCCCCTCTACCTAGGGTGGAGTGCTCAGACAAAGGTGAAGCACCTGCAGTTTCCTGAGAAACACTAGCCACCTGTGGAGCAACTTAACCAGTTCTGCTGAGAAGCTTCCAGCCTTTGGGAGAAGGATTTTCCCCTGTTATATATTTGGAGTTCTCCATTAAATTTTGAGACCTTTTTTTTTTTTTTTTTTTGCACTCTTATTTTTTTCTTCAATATATTTTTTATTTACATTTCAAATGATTTCCCCTTTTCTAGACCCCCACTCCCGAAAGTCCCATCAGCCCCCTTCCCTACCCCTGTTTTCCCACCCACCCCTTCCCACTTCCCTGTTCTGGTTTTGCCCTATACTGCTTCACTGAGTCTTTCCAGAACAAGGGGCCACCCTCCATTCTTCTTGTACCTCATTTGATGTGTGGATTATGTTTTTGGTATTCCAATTTTCTAGGTTAATATCCACTTATTAGTGAGTGCATACCACGATTCATCTTTTGACTCTGGGTTACCTCACTTAGTATGATGTTCTCCAGCTCCATCCATTTGCCTAAGAATTTCATGAATTCATTGTTTCTAATGGCTGAATAGTACTCCATTGTGTATATACACCACATTTTTTTCATCCACTCTTCTGTTGAGGGATCCTGGGTTCTTTCCAGCTTCTGGCAATTATAAATAGAGCTGCTATGAACATAGTGGAACATGTATCCTTATTACATGGTGGGGAATCTTCTGGGTATAGCAGGATCTTCTGAAAGTGAGGGGCCCAGTTTTCAGAGGAACCGCCAGACTGATTTCCAGAGTGGTTGTACCAATTTGCAACCCCACCAGCAGTGGAGGAGTGTTCCTCTTTCTCCACATCCTTGCCAACACCAGCTGTATCCTGAATTTTTAATCTTAGCCATTCTGACTGGTGTAAGATGAAATCTTAGGGTTGTTTTGATTTGCATTTCCCTAATGACTAATGAAGTTGAGCATTCTTTAAGATGCTTCTCCACCATCCGAAGTTCTTCAGGTGAGAATTCTTTGTTTAACTCTGTACTCCATTTTTTAATAGGGTTATTTGGTTTTCTGGAATCTAACTTCTTGAGTTCTTTTTATATATTGGATATTAGCCCTCTATCTGATGTAGGGTTGGTGAAGATCTTTTCCCAATTTTTGGTTTCTGATTTGTCCATTTGATGGTGTCCTTTGCCTTACAGAAACTTTGTAATTTTATGAGGTCCCATTTGTCAATTCTTGCTCTTAGAGCATAAGCTATTGGTGTTCTTTTCAGGAACTTTCCCCCTGTACCGATGTCCTCAAGGGTCTTTCCCATTTTCTTTTCTATTAGCTTCAGAGTGTCTGGCTTTATGTGGAGGTCCTTGATCCATTTGGAGTTGAGCTTAATACAAGGAGACAAGGATGGATCAATTCGCATTCTTCTGCATGCTGACCTCCAGTTGAACCAGCACCATTTGTTGTATGACAAGAACTTCAAGACTATGAAGAAGGAAATGGAAGAAGACCTCAAAAAATGGGAAAACCTCCCATGCTCATGGATTGGCAGGATTAATATAGATAAAATGGCCATTTTGCCAAAAGCAATATACAGATTCAATGCAATACCCATCAAAATCCCAACTCAATTCTTCACAGAGTTAGAAAGAGCAATCCTCAAATTCATCTGGAATAACAAAAAACCCAGGATAGCTAAAACTATTCTCAACAATAAAAGAAATTCTGCGGGTATCAGTATCCCTGACCTCAAGCAATACTACAGAGCAATAGTGTTAAAAACTGCATGGTATTGGTACAGTGACAGGCAGGCGGATCAATGGAAAAGGACTGAAGATCCAGAAATGATCCCACACACCTATGGCCACTTGATCCTTGACAAAGGGGCAAAAAACATCCAATGGGGGAAAAAAATCTTTGAGACCTTGAATAGCAGGTGTTGTCTTGGTCTCCATCTCTTTTTGCCAACTTCCCATACATCCCCAGCTTCCCTTCCAGGTAACCCATTCAGTGTAACTGGGGGCAGTTACAGAGGATCAGAAAGTTTGCTGTGAAACTATGGCTCCCAGTAATATCAGAGGCTAAACTTTCAAATTCTCACCAATATGCCAATTTCTAAGTATACTAATTAACCAGGATTTAAATACCCAATAGGTGGGTGTGGGGCCCAATGAGTCACACTGACTCATATTTTAGCTATAAATTATTTTGTTATCTGGTGTCCATCTTTAGTTTTTAACTGATATGGTGCCTGATAATGTTTTCAGTCACTGCATATCACTGTACTTCATTCCACAGTGTTTGTACTACCTATGTATTCCCCCTTCCGCAATGGATTCAAACGAAATCAAAACAAAGAATAAGCACCATCCTACATTATGCTCTTGGCAAGGTTCAGATGGCTCAAAATGGTACCACCTTCAACTAATGGTTTCTAGATGCAAACTTTAAATTGATTTTGAAAATTAGCATAGGTAATCATAGGTAATACTAAGTTAATAAATTTCTTCTTCATTTTGTTTTTTGGTTTTATAGTGCTTTCCTCCTCACAGGTGTTGGATTTTTGTCTACCCCAAACATGTATCAGCAAACGTTTCTGAAGATCAAGTTTTCTTTTTGTTGCTATTATTGTTTTTGGTTTTGTTTTAGTATCCTTTTTACTTTGCCATTCATTGCAGGAATCAATGGCCTCTCTTTCCTGACTCCAGGTCCAATCAACTCATGCATGAAAATGAGGGCAGCTCTCTCTGGTTCCCATTTCTGTTGGCCCTGACTTAGTGAATGAATCCTGCTGTACTCAGTGAAGCTGAGTCTTCTTTCATCTAAGCATGTATGATGATCTTAATGACTGTTCTGAGAACATTCTATGAATTCTTCTCTTAGTATCCATAGAACCAAAACATTTCTGAACTCAAATTGGTTTGTGTTACACCACTCAGCATTGGAGATAATTTATCAATTGATTTCAGTTTAGCTGAAACCTTAAAAAGTCTCATATATCTACCTCTGCCACCTGAGAAGATTGAAATATTGAGTACGGTAGAATATAAAGCCGTGACCTATATTCTTATGGCTCTGCATTTCTTCAAAGGAAAGGACCACATTTGATCTTGCCAACAGAATTTTCAGGAACCCGCAATTGCATCCTATATACATTTTGAAAGTAACTATAGTAATTAATGTGTGGTGTCTGAGTTCTGTTTTCTCATTGACATGAATCCCTTTGACTGTGGCCACTACTGATTCTTCTGTCACTTAAATTTTACAGAGCAGACCACTAAATTTTGTCAGTCCTAAGCTTACTTTCAGTTTTACAGGTCTTTTGTTGTTGTTGTTGTTTAAGGTTTTAGCTATCTCAGTTAATGGTTTAGGGGTAATTAATTTTTTTCGTTGTTTTATTTTTTTAACCTTTTGGATCTATTTCAATATGATTGTGTAATTTGGGCAGTCTTTAATATATTATAACAGGTTAAAATAATCAGTGTGACATATTTTAAATCACATCTTGAATGTTCTCTGTAAATTTCAAGATTATTGAAATTTACAGAACTAACTGTAGAAATTGTTCTGTTTCTACCAATGATTTTCATGCACTGACTCCTTGGAATTTAATATATTAGTTTCTTTCTAGTTAAGTTGACTGTTGAAGTAAATTTATACAATGATTATGAAGATGTATTTATTTCTGAAGAAGTGCAATCTGAATTAAAGTGGTTACAGTGTCTAGATCGCTAGTATCCTGCAATGTCGCATGCAAAAGACATAGGGGCTGATTTTGTTAAGCACTGAGAAGTATAACAGCATTAGGATAACAAAGATAAGTCCAGAAATAGCATTCATCAAGTCATATTTTTAAATTACATGGCAGGAGTGATGAAAAATACAAAATCATGATTTTGTTTTGATACTTGTTAGAATGAGATTAATAAGTATACTTCTCAGTATAGGCCCTTGAAGTAAGGTCACCTATTTGAATTACTGTACTGGCTAATTTTGTGTGTCAACTTGACACAGGTTGGAGTTATCACAGAGAAAGGAGCTTCAGTTGGGGAAGTGCCTCCATGAGATCCAGCTGTGGGGCATTTTCTCAATTAGTGATCAAGAGGGGAGGGCCCATTGTGGGTGGTACCACCTTTTGCCTGGTGCTCTTGGGTTCTATAAGAGAGCAGGCTGAGCAAGCCAGGGGAAGCAAGCCAGTAAGAAACATCCCTCCATGGCCTCCGCATCAGCTCCTGCTTCCTGACCTGCTTGAGTTCCACTCCTGACTTCCTTTAGTGATGAACTGCAATGTGGAAGTGTAAGCTGAATAAACCCTTTCCTCCCCAACTTGCTTTTTGGTCATGATGTTTGTGCAGGAATAGAAACCTTGACTAAGAAAATTACCCACTTTTATATCATGTATCTGCACACTGATTTATGATAACGTTCTGAATAAACCCAAGTTTTCTTTTAACAAAGGCTAGAAAGTGCTTATTAAATTAGAATGAATCCTGCTTACAAGACAAGGGAGGGTAGAGTATGTCCTTCATTTCTGTGATTTTTCCTCATCTGTTCTTTTGAACAGTTTGATTATTATTTTGCTCTCAGTTCATAGCTGCCAGTTCTGCGACACTCAGCAGAAGGCTACAGCCAGAGAACACTTTTCTTAATTTTTTTAACTTAGTCTAGGCTTTACATAAATATGATTTCTGATGGAGTTATTAAAAAGCTATGAAACTTAATGTATATAATCTCTGTCTTTTGAGGTTACTGAGGTGGGGATAGTGTTATAGAATACTGAAACTGAGGTGTTGTGCATGCTAATGCAGCATTCTAACACTGATGTGCATAGTTCAACTAGAAAGGAATATTGTTTGCATTATTTTGTTGAAAGCTATGTGGAGTATAAATCAGAACTCAAAACAAAATAACGACTAAAACCTAATCAACAAGAAAACAGGCTACACAATTATAAAACTGGCTATGGAAGAGGGTAGAAAGTTTGCAAATGAATAAATGCAAAGGGTTAATAAACAGTAAAAAAAAGTGCTCAACATCATTAGTTATCAGGAGAGTACAGATTTAAACTGTTTTAAGAGTCCATGACATTCCAGAAAGAGAACACTTACACAATGTTGTTGGCAGTGGAAGCTAGAGCAGCCACACGATACCTCTAAAATTGAGGAAAATCGTTCTAACACATCATTTCCTATATGATCTGATATACTACTAGTAGGCATGTTATCAAAGGACTATATCTTATTTTTCACAACTAATTCACAGAGGCTCAATTTACAATTCAGGAAATAAAATCTACATAGATGTCCATCAACAATAAGATAATGAAATCGTAGCATAGATACAATGCACAGTTACTCAGATGTAAAGAAAGAAAAACAAATTTGAAGATTTGTGTTGCTCCTAACATAACACTTAGGGTGGAGTTGTGTTACCTTTCAAATTGCCAAGAATTGGACCATGAGTTCTCAGCCTTCATTTGCACAATCACATCAATCCTAACCTGGCAAGGTTGAGGGGACAACACAAACAGACAAAGAAAGAATTTAAGAGCCATAGGATTAGAAGAAGGGCCAAGGAATGCTGTCTTTTGAACATAAGATGGCTGTCATATTACCTGTGCAATATCTACGCAACATTAAGCAATGTAAAATTCCCTGCTTGGCATTGTGGTAAAGCCCAGGAGAACTCAACTCTACACAAATAACTATAGTGTTTCTGAGGAAGACAACACTAGCTGATTATCCAATAGCAAATATTCAGCCTTGAGAAAACACATACAAGTGATATTATACAGAGTGATCAGTATTTAGGGATATGAATGCATATATATATATATATATATATATATATATATATATATATGACAATATAAAAGAAGTTATGAATATGAATTTGACAGAGAGTAAGGAGGAATGTATGGAAAGGTTTGGAGGGAGGAAAGTGAAGGAGGGAATGATGTAATTATAATACAAAAAAATAAAGAAAATAATTAAAGAAACTTCCCACTTGTATAGGAGAGTCTTCTAAGTCTCCACCTACACCTACGGAGCTAAAGTACATTGATAGCTTTTGGAGAGTGGAGAGTGAGTTCTTTGTGAGGATTTGGATACTGCTAGGTTCTCTATACTCCAATGAATAAATCCATACCCATGTGCACTCGGGTGGCATGAACTGGACTCTGGGGGTTAGAAATAAATAATCTTTGCATCTTTGTGTGGCTAAGTGTGATCTCTTTGTCTCTAGCCATCTGCTGTCATGCTATTTCAAGCACTATGGACTTTTCCTCCAAATAGTACCAATAAATAAATAAACTCTTTCTTTTGTAGGTGCAATCTTTGAGAGATAATGAGAATCAGATATGGCACAGAAGGTAGAACCTTAATGACTGATACTGACTTTACTACTGAAGGTAGAGAGATTGGATTCACATATGTATAGGAAGGATGGCTGGGCTCACTGACAAAGCAATGGCCACATTCACATAAATGTATGGGTTGTGTAGCTGCAGAGGCAACTTCCACATGAGGAGATAATTGAAGACTACCTGAGAGCCTAAAGACTGGTGACACAGACAATGCCAGCCAATCGGAAACTGCCACTTGGAAGACAAGCTTACTCAGGAACAACATGAGTGGAGTGTGTGAAGGACACTCCCTGGTTAATAAATGTGTTTGCTACAGCATTTTCATTTGCTTCCAGTGTCTGAGCTGTTGAATCAATGCCACCTCATCCTCAATCACCACGGGCAAATATCATCCAATGGTGGACAGTCTAGGGCATAAAGCATCACATATGCATACCCCCTATCTCCTGTGTTGTAGTCTCTACTGTTTTGGAACCTACCAACATAAATCTTATCCAGATGCAACCAGTTGATCTTAGACCTCCACAAATGATCCTACTTGGCTATTTTATTTAAAACTAAAGTTATTAGTCTGTGGGATATGCCTTCAGAACACAGACGAATACCTATAGATGTTATATCTTACATAGAAAATACAACTCTACTATTTAATTTTATTAATATTCTAGAGTGAAAGCTAAGGAAAGCAAGAATGAATTAAAGAAAGAAAGAAAGAAAGAAAGAAAGAAAGAAAGAAAGAAAGAAAGAAAGAAAGAAAGAAAGAAAGAAAGAGGAAATAATACTTGATTAGAAGATTTGTAAATTTCATAACACAAGTTCTTCCAGAGATGTTAGAATCTACCTTTTCCTATGAAACACTGGTGGAGACGGGGAGATATCAGAATAATCAGCTCCTAAGAGTCAGGATAATTTACAGTTGCTGCTTGTTTCTTTTCCCTTGTCCTGCATAGTTCACTGATATGTTGTGATTTCATACTGCTACTTTCTCGATCTCACATCCTAACGTTTGTGTTCACATGTATTTCTATTCTACCTGAGCTAGAAATAACAATAATTTTTTTCTCACAACAAAATGAAAACAACAATTAAACATAGCTAGTGGATAAATTAACCTTGGGGCCTATTTGGAGTCTGTGTCCCTTACTAGCAGGGTTAAGTTGTAGTCATCCAAAGTGGTGAGGTTTGCTGAATGTAACATGTAGTCATTTCCCTTTGTTGATTTTCTACACCTTTACAAGTGTTTTCTTTGATAAACTTATAAAACCATTTGAATCTTTCCTATGTGAAGAAACATGGTGGATTTATCTTTCTGTCATCTTCAATTATTTTTTTAGATAAAATCACTTTTGTATAGTGGGTTTGCTCTGATAGTAATTTTCTGTACACTTCTTATAAACCTGAATGTTTCCTTTGTCTTCTTTTGCTAAACTGGTTTTTCCAATAAAATTTTGCCAAATATCTATGGTTTTAAAAGTTTATTTTCGCTATATGGCTCCACTGTTCAATAAAGAGTATGTGTTCACCAAGATATCGAAAACCAATCTGCTAGAAGAAAACCACATGGGATTGTGGCTTGTATAAAGAGAGCAACGCCACCTACCTAGCTTTTTTCTTATCTATAATGAGGATTACCCTCTCTACAAGGGGCAACATGACAGCAAAAAGAAATAGAAACAAGGATGCAAGGAATACACAGGAGGAAATGTTCAACTCCACACTCTCCCTGGTGATGGGCAATGTGCATTTTGTGTTCAACTGTGATAAAACAATGACATCCATATTATTTCTTCAGAGTGCTGTCAAATCCCACAGCAAGTAGTTGCAAAAAAATTATAGGTTTACTTTAGCCTCTCAAAACAATTTTGAGCATTGTGCTAGTATAAGGAGAGGTTCTGCATTTACACATGTGTCCAAATGTCACTATATATCTTTTGAGTTCAAAAGTTGAGTTTATTGGTACTTAAAGAAAAACCTTTTCCTAAATAGTAGCGAAAAGCAAACAAGTGTACATCGATTTGGTCAAAACTGAATCTTGAGATAGAACATGTTTGTCAATGAGTGATTTTCTCAGTCAGCTGACACCACAGCACTGCATAAGTGATAGTGTGGATCCCACGTCAGGCTGGCCACCGGTTGGCCATTCCTTCAGACTCTGCTCCATTTCTCCTCCATCCTCTTCATTTCTTTTAGACAGGAACAATTGTGGTTCAAAACTTTGTAGGTGGGTTGGTGTTCTCATTCCTGTATAGAAAATGATAAAGCACAGATTTTAGCATCTAACAAAAGTGCAAAAATACCTAATTTTAAAATTAATGCGTGAGAGCTTTGAGCTTCAGGCTAGTGACAGTATATGCATGAAAAATCCCATTCTGAGTTAAATTTGTATTCTCCTATAGTTGTCTTATTCAAGATTACTTTTTTTCTTTTATGTTCACTTTAAATATGGCTTTGTGTAATTACTGCCCAGATAATTCACTATATAATACTTGTTCAAATATTATTTTTTGTCCGTAGACAGGTTTCTTTCCAACCAATTTGCTTCAAATTTATTTTTCCCCATTGGTTTCTGTCTTCCTTATGGCTGTAGAAACAAGGAAAGGTCACAGTTTATGCCCAGTTTTTCCCTTCCATCTCTCTTTTTCCAAAATTTCATTTCTTTGAACTCATTTTTCAGGACATTTATGTCCTGAAAAATGAGGCAAACTGTGTTAAGCACTGCTCATTACCACTGTATTCTTCTGTTTTACCATTGTAAGATTACTGAATGCCATGTTCTATTGTGGATATGTCAACACAAAATGAAATAGCAGTTTAAGCCCTCTGTTCATTTTCTTTCTTTTATCCTACAAAGTATTTCGTATTTTGAAATACTTTCAATTCATGAAAGAAAATTAAAAGGCTGGATCATTTTCTCCTTTCAGTAAAATAAGACAGTAACTTCTCATTTAACCCTCTTTTCTATTAAAAAAAAACAAAACCTATATCTAAAAACAAGTTTTATGGTTCTATGTGTTAAGGACCAAAAACACTGTGATACAATACCTGCTATTATCTTGGGAAATTAGCTCAACAGCCTTCAAAGGCTTCCTTCCAAGTGTTCTGAAGTCCTTTCTTTGAATTCTGAATAGAGTTTGTTTGGCCAAGCAGGTGTATGAATCACAGAGGATATATATTTTTCAATCAGAAATGATCCTTGACACCCCAAGTTCTCTCTCTCTCTCTCTCTCTCTCCCTCCCTGTCTGTTTGAATGTGAATAGCTATAGAAATTGGCTTCATGGGCCCAGAAGAAGAACAAAGAAAACTACCTGCCTCTTCTTTTGGAGTCTTGCCAAAATCCTTAAAGAAACTGTTTATGCAGGCAAAGTGTAGTCCACTGGGCAATGTGTTTAGGAAATAATCACAGCAAGGAGAATCTTATTAACAATGTGACTAGTAGTACAGATGTAGTATTGTGGCCAATGAAAAAGAGAAAATGAGTTTCAAACATGACCATTTGAAATACATTGTAGGCTCTTCGTGTGCTAAATGAATCTAATTGAATCAGAACTATGCTCATTACTGCATTTAAAACTACCTTAGCTTTCGATGAAAAGAAACACAAGATTTGATTAGGAATTTCAGTTTGAGTGAGAAAATAAACTTTTAATACAGAAAAATATGAAAAATAAATATATCTGTCATTATGGTCATACACTGACAGGATACCAAATGAATGGCTGCAAATCCTCTGAAACTCTCAGTAGAGCAGTGTAACGTCTGTTGACTCAATCTGGCACTCTAATTGTGCCTGGCTGTAACTTTGGTCAAGTTGAAGATATTCCGTCAATCTCTGTTTTCTAAGCCAAAAATCACTCGAGGTAGAAATATCTGTCTGGTGAACTAGTGTAAAAGACTTTGAGCTTGAGTAACTATAACTTCACAGTGATCACTTATTGAGATAGACAGTTCTGCAGAAAGACTCGGTGTCAGGTATAATTTGCTTCAAGTGCTGCAGTCCTGAATTTGTGTGTGTGTGTGTGTGTGTGTGTGTCTGTATGTGTATATGTGTGTGTGCAAGCATGTGCTCATGCACACACATGGGTACTCACACTGTTGGATTATTAATTTTTGAAATAAAACTAGTCTATTTTTAAGTTTTGTTTCAATCTATTCATATCTATGTTCTCTAGTAGCAGCTTCTGGTACCCATAATACGTTTTATACAGCGCCTCGTGATTTACTCTCTCGTTTTCCATTTAATCTTTCAAAAAGGCAGTATGTTTTTAAATCAAAGCCTTATCAGGTCTTTTCTTTGCACAGAATCTTCCACAGATTTCTAGGTGAAAGTGTTGATACAAATTACAAAGTCTTGCAAAACCAGGACACTGGGTCTGCAGAGATAGTGTAGTAAATAAAATGCTTGTCCTAAGCTCAGCAACCCGAGTTTCATCATCAGATCCCATTGTGGAAGGAGAGAATGCACTTCCAGTAGTGTACACTTCCCATCATGCATATATTACATGTGTACTTGACTCACAAATGCATCAAACACATCATACCAAACTCACACAGGATCACAGAGTGGTAATGATGATAAATGGTTTGGCCATTGACATTTTTCCTTGGCCACTGTGTCATATGAACCACTCTGTTCCTTCTCGGGTTTTAAAAAATTAAATTAAATTTAAATTAAAACTAAACTCTTTTCCATGTATTTGCCTGTCACAGATTCCTGAAAATTTAAGATACTACTTACTAACTTAATTTGATATAAGTGCTCTTTATCATACATACAGAGGTGTCCAACATTTTTATATTGTCATACAACTTTATCCACAATGTTTCCAATTGAGAATCACACAATAAAGCCTCCCCACCACCGAAGTAAAATTACAAATAGTCACCCGTTCCATAGAAGAAAACTCAAACCTGGGGTCAATACCTGCGCCAAAAATCTTTGTCTAGTTAGGCTAAAGGCACTAGAAGGGAACCTAATGTGAGTGTTCTGCAAAACAGGTATGGTATTAAACTCTTCCTAAGCTAATTTCTTTATATCTACAGATTGGTACATTTCTCAGCCCTTCTCAGTGAAACATCTTTTTTTTGCAGTGGATGGTAATTAATTCAGAAACCAATAACTAATCAATATGTAGAGGATAAGAAATTATGGAATTCTCCCTTTAAAAGAGGTTACTTGTTAAACACCCTTGCCGTAAAGTATGATGAAGCACTGTGAATGAGGCAGAGAAAGGATTGTAAGACAAGAGGTTGTCAAGATATAAAATGTAGTGAAACTTACAGACATAAAAGCCTTCACACACATGAACTGAGACACTGGATAAGAACTGCACTAGATCAGCTAGCTCAAATTATAACTTGGAAGAGAGAACCACCCTTATTTATACTACATTTTTTTTATTCGATATAATTTTTTATTTACATATACTACATTTTCATATTAAAAATTGAAACACGGAGAAGTCAGTGTGCTCTGGTGAATCCAGCAGGCCCCTGCTGGAGCCTTCAGGTGTCTACTTCGGGATCTGAACAGCCTGGGCCACAGCACTCGGTCTCCAGGAAGTGCAGGAGACCTGGTTTGCACCTGGAGGCAGTCTGGGAGCACACAGCTTGCTCCGGTGTCACTGAGTTTAGGTTCCAGTCCTGAGGGCTCTGGCAGGAACCCTCAGATCTCTCTGCTTCCAGAACCACATCAGCCTGGGCAGCAACGCCACATCTCCAGGTCCTGCAAGAGGCAAGAGTGGCTTCCAGGAGGCCAGCTGGGAGGAGTCAGTGTGCTCTGGTGAATGCAGCAGGCCCCAGTGGGAGCCTTCAGGTGTCTGCTTTGGGATCTGAACAGCCTGGGCAACAGCACCCTGTCTACAGGTAGTGCAGGAGGTAAGCTGTGCACCAGAGGCCACCTGAGAAGAGGCAGCTTGCACTGGAGAGTCCAGCATTGACAAAACCAACTAACACCAGTGAGAACTAGATGGCAAAAGGCAAATGCACGAACATCACTAACAGAAATCAAGGCAATATGGCAACATCTGAACCCAATTCTCCTTTAACAGCATGTCCTGGATACCACATCACACCAGTAAAACAAGATTTGGATTTAAAATCACTGGTCATGATGCTGGTACAGGAACACATGAAGGACATGCTTAAAGAAATTCAGGAGAAAATGGATCAAAAGTTAGAAGCCCTTGCAAGGGAAACACAAAAATCATTGAAAGAAATTCAGAAGAATACAAAAGCCAATATGGAGGAAACGAAAAAAAAAAAAAAACACTTAAAGAAATATAGGAGAACTTTGGTCAACAGGCTGAGGTCATGAAAGAGGAAACACAAAAATCTCTTAAAGAATTACAGGAAAGCACAAACAAGCAAGTGAGGGAGCTAAGCAAAACCATCCAGGATCTAAAATCAGAAGTAGAATCAACTATGAAAACTCAAAGGGAGACAACTTTGGAGATAGAAAGCCTTGGGAAGAAATCAGGGGACATAGATGCAAATATCAACATCAGAATACAAGAGCTAGAAGAAAGAATCTCAGATGCTGAAGATTCCATAGAAACCATGGACTCAACAGTTAAAGAAAATGCAAAATGCAAAAAGCTTGTAACCCAAAATATCCAGGAAATCCAGGACACAATGAGAAGACCAAACCTAAGGATTATAGGCATAGATGAGAGTGAAGATTTACAACTTAAATGGCCAGCAAATATCTTCAATAAAATTATGGAAGAAAACTTCCCTAACCTAAAGAAAGAGATGCCCATGAATATACAAGAAGCCTACAGAACTCCAAACAGACTGGACCAGAACAGAAATACTTCCTGTCACATAATAATCAAAACACCAAATGTACTAAACAAAGAAAGAATATTAAAGGCAGTAAGAGAAAAAGGCCAAGTAACATATAAAGGAAGACCTATCAGAATCACAGCAGACTTTTCACCTGAGACTATGAAGGCTAGAAGGTCCTGGGCAGATCTCATGCAGACTCTAAGAGAACACAAATGCCAGCAAAAACTACTATATCCAGCAAAACTCTCAATCACCATACATGAAGAAACTAAGATATTCCATGACAAAACCAAGTTTACCCAATATCTATCCCCAAACCCAGCCCTACAAAGGATAATAGGAGGAAAACACCAATACAAGGAGGGGAACTTCACCCTGGAAAAAGCAAGATAGTAACCTTTCATCAAACCGAAAAGAAGTTAAACACTCAAATTTAAAAAATAACGTCAAAAATGACAGGAAGTAACAATCAATATTCCTTAATATCTCTTAACATCAATGGACTCAATGCCCCAATAAAAAGACATAGACTAACTGACTGGATACATAAACAGGACCCTACATTTTGCTGCTTACAGGAAACACACCTAAGGGTCAAAGACAAACACTACCTTAGAGTAAAAGGCTGGAAGAAAATGTTACAAGCAAATGGTCTCAGGAAACAAGCTGGAGTAGCCATTTTAATATCAGATAAAATTGACTTTCAACACAAAGTCATCAAAAGAGACTCTGAGGGACACTTCTTGCTGATCAAAGGAAAAATACAACAAGAAGAACTCTCAATCCTGAACATCTACGCTCCAAATGGAAGGGCACCCTCTTTCGTAAAAGAAACTTTATTAAAGCTCAAAGCACAAATTGCAACTAACACAATAATTGTGGGTGACTTCAACACTGCACTTTCCTCAATGGACCGATCAGGAAAACAGAAACTAAACAGGGACACAATGAAATTAGTTGAAGCTTTGGACCAATTAGATTTAACAGATATATATATAGAACATTCTATCCTAAAGCAAAAGAATATACCATTTTCTCAGCACCTCATGATACCTTCTACAAAATCGACCATATAATTGGTCACAAGACAGACCTCAACAAATATAAGAAGATCAGACTAATCCCATGCCTCCTATCAGATCACTATGGAGTAAAAGTGGTCTTCAATAGCAACAAAAACAACAGAAAACACACAGACATGTGGAAACTGCACAATATTCTACTCAATGATACCTTGGTCAAGGAAGAAATAAAGAAAGAAATAAAAGACTTTTTAGAACACAATGAAAATGAAGACAAACATACCCAAATCTATGGGACACAATGAAAGCAGTTCTAAGAGGAAAACTCATAGCCCTGAGTGCCTCCAAAAAGAAAATGGAGAGAGCATACATTACCAGCTTAATGACACACCTGAAATCCCTGGAACAAAAAGAAGCTATTTCACCCAGGAGGAGTAGAAGGCAGGAAATCATCAAACTCAGGGCCAAAATCAATCAAGTAGAAACAAAGATAACCATACAAAGAATCAACAAAACCAGGAGCTGGTTCTTTGAGAAAATTAACAAGATAGATAAACCCTTAGCCAGACTGACCAAAGGGCACAGAGAAAGTATCCAAATTAACAAACTTAGAAATGAAAAGGGAGATATAACAACGGAAACTGAGTAATCCAAAAAATCATCAGATCCTACTACAAGAGCCTGTACTCAACACAACTGGAGAATCTGGAGGAAATGGATAATTTCCTTGACAGATACCAAATACCAAAATTAAATCAGGACCAAATAGATCATCTAAACAGTCCCATAATGCCTAAAGAAATAGAAAGAGTCATAGAAAGTCTTCCAACCAAAAAAAGCACAGGACCAGATGGTTTCAGTGCAGAATTCTATCAGACCTTCAAAGAAGAGTTAACACCAATACTCTTCAAACTATTCCACAAAATAGAAACAGAAGGAACACTACCCAATTCCTTCTAAGAAGCCACAATTACGCTGATACCAAAACCACACAAAGATCCAACAAACAAAGAGAACTTCAGACCAATTACCCTTATGAACATCGATGCAAAAATACTCAATAAAATTCTTGCCAACCGAATCCAAGAACACATCAAAACGATCATCCACCATGATAAAGTAGGCTTTATCTCAGGAATGCAGGCTTGGTTCAATATACGGAAATTCTTCAATGCAATCCACTACATAAACAAACTCAAAGAAAAAAACCACATGGTCATTTCATTGGATGCTGAAAAACCATTTGACAAAATTCAGCATCCTTTCATGCTTAAAGTCTTGGAAAGACCAGGAATTCAAAGCCCATACCTAAACATAGTAAAAGCAATATACAGCAAACCGGTAGCCAGCATCAAACTAAATGGAGACAAACTTGAAGCAATCCCACTAAAATCAGGGACTAGACAGGGCTGCCCCCTCCCTCCTTATCTTTTCAATATTGTATCTGAGGTACTAGCTCGGGCAATTCGACAACATAAGGAGGTCAAAGGGATACAAATTGGAAAGGAAGAAGTCAAACTATCATTATTTGCAGATGAAATGATAGTCTACCTAAGTGACCCAAAAAACTCCACGAGAGAACCTCTACAGCTGATAAACAACTTCAGCAAAGTGGCAGGTTATAAAATCAACTCAAGCAAATCAGTGGCCTTCCTATACTCAAAGGATAAGCAGGCTGAGAAAAAAAAATTAGGGAAATGACCACCTTCACAATAGCTACAAACAGTATAAAGTATCTTGGGGTGACTCTTACAAAAATGTGAAATATCTGTCTGACAAGAACTTCAAGACTCTGAAGAAGGAAATGGAAGAAGACCTCAAAAAATGGGAAAACCTCCTATGCTCATGGATCAGTAGAATCAATATAGTTAAAATGGCCATTTTGCCAAAAGCAATATACAGATTCAATGCAATACCCATTAAAATCCCAACTCAATTCTTCACAGAGTTAGAAAGAGCAATTATCAAATTCATCTGGAATAACAAAAAACCCAGGATAGCTAAAACTATTCTCAGCAACAAAAGAAAGTCTGGGGGAATCACTATCCCTGACCTCAAGCAATACTACAGGGAAGTAGTGTTAAAAACTGCATGGTGTTGGTACAGTGACAGGCAGGAGGATCAATGGAACAGGATTGAAGATACAGAAATGAACCCACACACCTATGGCCACTTGATCCTCGACAAAGGCTGAAAACATTCAATGGAGAAAAGATGGCCTTTTCAACAAATTGATCCATCCTTGTCTCCTTGTACTAAGCTCAAATCCAAATCGATCAAGGATCTCCACATAAAGCTAGACACTCTGAAGCTAATAGAAAAGAAACTGGGGAAGACCCTTGAGGACATCGGTACAGGGAGAAAGTTTCTGAACAGAACACCAATAGCGTTTTCTGTAAGAGCAAGAATTGACAAATGGGACCTCATAAAATTACAAAGTTTCTGTAAGGCAAAGGACACCATCAAGAGGACAAATCGGCAACCAACAAATTGGGAAACGATCTTCACCAATAGAGGGCTAATATCCAATATATATAAAGAACTCAAGAAGGTAGACTCCAGAAAACCAAACAACCCTATTAAAAAATGGGATACATAGTTAAACAAAGAATTCTCACCTGAAGAACTTCGGATGGCAGAGAAGCATCTTAAAAAATGCTCAACTTCATTAGTCATTAGGGAAATGCAAATCAAAACAACCCTGAGATTTCACCTTACACCAGTCAGAATGGCTAAGATTAAAAAGTCAGGAGACAGCAGGTATTGGAGAGGGTGTAGAGAAAGAGGGACACTCCTCCACTGCTGGTGGAGTTGCAAATTGGTACAACGACTCTGGAAATCAGTCTGGCCTTTCCTCCGAAAACTGGGCACCTCACTTCCAGAAGATCCTGCTATACCACTCCTGGGCATATACCCGGAGGTTTCCCCACCATGTAATAAGGATACATGCTCTACTATGTTCATAGCAGCCCTATTTATAATTGCCAGATGCTGGAAAGAACCCAGGTATCCCTCAACAGAAGAGTGGATGCAAAAAATGTGGTATATCTACACAATGGAGTACTATTCAGCCATTAGAAACAATGAATTCATGAAAATCTTAGGCAAATGGATGGAGCTAGAGAACATCATACTAAGTGAGGTAACCCAGACTCAAAAGGTGAATCATGGTATGCACTCACTAATAAGTGGATATTATCCTAGAAAACTGGAATACCCAAAACATAATCCACACATCAAATGAGGTACAAGAAGAAAGGAGTAGTGGCCCCTTGTTCTGGAAAGACTCAGTGAAGCAGTATTCGGCAAAACCACAATGGGGAAGTGGGAAGGGGTGGATGGGAGGACAGGGGTAGAGAGGGGGGCTTATGGGACTTTCGGGGAGTGGGGGGCTAGAAAAGGGGAAATCATTTGAAATGTAAATAAAAAATATATTTAAAAAAAGAAATGCAGATCAAAACAACCTTGAGATTTCACCTTACACCAGTCAGAATGGCTAAGGTCAAAAACTCAGGAGACAGCAGGTGTTGGCGAGGATGTGGAGAAAGAGGAACACTCCTCCACTGCTGGTGGGGCTGTAAGATTGTACAACCACTGTGGAAATCAGTCTGGAGGTTCCTCAGAAAACTGGACATGAGACTTCCAGAGGACCCTGCTATACCTCTCCTGGGCATATACCCAAAGGATTCCCCGGCATGCAATAAAGTCACAAGCTTGATTATGTGTCTTAATAAATAAGCAGCCTTATATATAATAGCCAGAAGCTGGAAAGAACCCAGATGCCCCTCAAAGGAGGAATGGATACAGAAAATATGGTATATTCACACAATGGAATACTACTCAGCAATTAGGAACAATGAATTCACAAAATTTTTAGGCAAATGGTGTGATCTGGAAAATATCATCCTAAGTGAGGTAACCCAATCACTAAAGAGTACACATGGAATGCAATCTCTGATAAGTGGATATTAATTAGCCAGGAAGCCCTAAATAGCCAAGGCACAAATTGCATAACAAATGACTCCCATGAGGAAGTATGGAGAGGGTCCTGATCCTGGAAAGGATTGATCTAGCATTGGAGGGGAATATAAGGACAGAGAAAAAGGAGGGAGGTGATTGGAGAAGGGATGGAGAGAAGAAGGTTTATGGGACATATGGGGAGGGGGGATCCGGGAAAGGGGAAATCATTTGGAATGTAAACAAAGAATATGGAAAATTAAAATATTAAAGAAAATTGAAGCACTTAGAAGCATCCACAGTGTATATTTTTGAAATGTTTTATAGGCACATATGCTTATATTTATATATTGTTATATGTTTTTTATCAAATCATTTTTTATTCCAGTTATTAGTAGTATTTTGTTGTTCTTCTTGAGAGTGTTGGAACATAGGAATATATTAGATAAGCTTGCAACTTAAGTGGATTCTGCTAGGGTCAGTATATTTCAGGGATCACTAATCTTTTACAGAAGTGAGAATAGTTCTTGACTGAATTTGGAAGGCCTCCTGCCATATCCCCAAAGCCTCTCAGTAGATGAGACATTTGTGCCACCCTTTCAATAAAGTAGCCTCATTTCTGTTTGACTGCAAGGAAATATGGAATAAAGGCTGCAGTAGAGAGTAATTATTAACATTATTTTTTTAAAAATGGCCTAGACCTTACTATATATTACTGGCCTCAAACCTTTTCTTCAGCCTCCCAAGTGATTATAGGCATGATCCACCATTCCTGACTCTTTTCTTCTCTTTAGCATACCAACTCTTAGTTTATACCTAACCAACTTAAACTTAATGATGAGAAGAAACAATAATTTTGTTAGCCCCGAAATGATGGTAATTCTGAATTTTTGTGGAGTCTAGTAAGTGTGACTTGCATTTGTTTCATAATGAATGGAAAATCAAATGCTGTGTGGGTTGTAAGCTGCTAGAAATGCACAAAGAATTCTGCAGCATTATTTTGGTGGTCCAATAAATCTCCTAGTCCTACAATTCATCTGTATACTCTGAAAGCAACATTCTAATCATTTTTTCAAATCATTTGATGCTTGTGACAGGAAGATTAAAAGTACTTATGTATTCAAAAAACCTTCTCCATGTAATCAACCCTATTCCACAGGCTATAATAGAATAGCAGGACTTCCTACATAGGTTGATTGATTGTCTTCTGAGGGAACATTCAGACAAACCCAAGTGGACCGTGAAGAGCCTCTTCCAACCTTGGAGTAATACATTACTTTTGCCCATCCATACTGCACACATAAGAAGAGTCCACACTCTGGAGACACAACGTGGGTACCAAGTTATTTTATTTAGGAAAAGAAAGCTTTGCAGATTATCGACTACACTGCTGATAGCTTTGGGTCATTATTCTTGTCACTTAATGTATTTTTATGCACACTTATTCTTATATAGTGCTTGGGATCCCAAAAAGTATTTCCACCTTATTATCATTCTTGAAAATAAAAATGTGTTTAAGGTCTTTGTTTGGGGAAAGTTACATTAACATTGTAAAAATCTTTGGTAGAACTATTAGTATAATTTTATGTGCTCTCTTGAGTTTTGCCACTTAGATTTAAATATTTACTACTCTAAAACAAATATTAATATTTAATATTCTACAGCATGATTGTAAAGTTTAGAATTGTTATCAAACCAAGAAAGCTATAGAAGTAGAATATTCAAATTATTCTCTCAGTTATGAAAATACTATCCTACTATTGAACATACTAACTGCAGTTTCCTACAAATCTTTATTCTTTGTATTCCCATTGAATTTCAGAATAAAAATAGTGAAAATAAATTTTTCTCATGTTTCTTTGTTTATAAAACTACTTCCTGAAAGGGATACGACTATTCAAGTGCATGAATGCCTCATTATAGCCCTACTAGATGTACAAATGATGAATTTAACTGATGAAAATTCATGCAGACTATCAGAAAGAATAGAAACATAATATTCCCTGATCTATTACAGTTTTTGTTTTTCTTCTCCTTGAGAGGTAAATTGAAGTTTAAGCTATACTTGCATAACATAAAGACAATGTTCTAAAGTACGGAAGAAGACAATCTCCATAATATTTTTTTTTACTGTGAACCAAAGACAAATAAATCACATATCACTATGTGGATGAACTAAAACAAGTATGTAACTATTCACCGAGTGCTTACGACTTATCAAGAAAAATATCAAATCCTGGAACTCTCAAGGTATATGACATCTAACACATTTTAGTCCGGAATTGGAGATAGATGTGCAAAGAAATAAATAGTACACACTGTACCATTTCCTCTTTGGTTGCCTAGAGATCTGGGTAGAGTAGGTAGAGGAGTTCTATTTTTTTAAAAACAGGCTCTGAGCGATGAGTTCCTGTTACGATGGAAGGTGTGAAATAGATTGGCATTATTTTTTGTTCTGTACATAAAGAAGAAATACTTAAAATATTAAGAAGACTTAACTGCCAACTATGACTGGAAAACTTACAGAGAAGGTCCGAATGCAAAGGTTACATTGTGATGCAATGTTGGATGCTTGTCTATACCAAGGGCATTGCATTATTTCTCTTCCTTTTCCTCATCTCATTATTAGGCCTGCACCCTTTTCCTATGGGCAGCAGGGGATGCAAGAGCCAGTTTCTTCTCAGCAAACAGTGTGATCGGCTCCTCATTTCTTCCTGTCTTTCAATCACACCATTGACCTTCTGAACAGAGCATAATTTTCTTACCTAGTGTGTTGTCAAGAAAAGTCTTGTGATGGATCAGGAATTAGTTTGAGTGACAAGTTGACAATAATGTAGTCCTTGTTCAAGAATGTTGTGCTTAGTGCCTGAGTAAGTCATAATAAATTTGAAATATCTTTCTGTCCTCCTCCCATCACGTGCCAAATGCTCCTGAAGGCATAATCACTCATGAACCCATTGCATAGGCAGTGACATGTAATTAAAATGGTATCACAGAAATAGGATGTGAAAGTGCGAAGTCCCACCAGAGAATACTATCTTGTAAAATATTGCAGGGCACATGTTGTTTGGTTTGTTTTAAATTTTAATCAAGCTTGATTGATCCAATGTTTATGGAAGAATTCAGCAACCTGCTTAAATAAATATTTTAAGTGTACTTCCTATATGTATTCATTCTTCATTAAATACATAAAACATTTATTGAACTTTAACTTACTAGTAAGCACTGTTGACAAGCTCATGATCATAAAACAGTCTATAATGATTAACTTTAGAAAGAGAGGCTTCATTTTTTTCATGTTTATTTATTATTTGTGTAGCATGTGTGTATGTATGTGTGTGTGTTTGTGTGTGTGTGAGTGTGTGTGTGTGTGTGTGTGTGTGCATGCGTGCTCACGCGTGCACCATTGCACAAGTATTCAGAACAGAAGACAACTATCCAGGTGAACACTGACTTAACATGCCATGTAGATACCTAAGATTGAATTTCAGGAAACACCTGGGCAGTCTCACAATGCTTAAATGACTTTTAAACGTATAGTTTTTACTTCTAGGGTTTTATAGGAACTTTTAGTACTCTTGAATATTATTTAATTTTTAAAAACACAAACTTCAAAAATTATAATATGTCCCTCATTTCAAAACTATTAATTGCCTGTTGAATACATCAAAGGAAGCAACAATGAGTGCACGTTTATTAATAACATTATATGTTAACATCTGAAAATAAGTAAGACCTATCCATATAAATTACCACATAATAATGTTATAGGGATTTAAGATACTTACACAATGGTAATTTTACCAATCCTTTCAAGTTCTATTTTATTTTTTTCTTAAATTATTTTATTTATTTACATTCCAAATGTCCTTCTTTCTTGTCCTCCTTTTCCCAAGTTTTCATCCTGTCCTCCCTCCCTTTAGCTTCTGAGAGGGTGCCCTCCCTCCCACCCACATAGCCCCACCTCACTTTCACCAGCATCCCCTTTCCCTGGGGCATCAAATTTCTACAGTATTAGGCTCATCCTCTCCCATTCAGTCCAGACAGGGCATTCCTCTGCTACATGTGTGCTAGGTGCCATGTAACAGCCCAAGTATACTCCTTTGTTGGTGGCTTAGTCTCTGGGAGCTTTAGGGATTCTGGGTTATTTGATACTGTTGTTCTTCCTATGGGTTTGCCATCCACTTCAGCAGATTCAGTCCTTCCCCTCACTCTTCCATAGGGGTCACTGACCTCAGTCCAGTGTTTGACTGTGAGTATCTGCATCAGTCTCAGTCATCTGCTGGCAGAGCCTCTCACATGACAGCCATGCTAGGCTCCTATCTGCAAGCCCAACATGGCATCAGTAAAAGTTTCAGAGTTTAGCGCCTCTACATGGGATCGATCCCAAGTTGGTCTGGACTCAGGATGACTTTTCCTTTAGTCACTGCCCCAGTTTTGTCCCTGCATTTCTTTTAGACAGGAACAATTCCAGGTCAAAAATATTGAAGATGGTTGGGTGGCCCCATACCTCAACTGGGACCATGTCTGTCTACTGGAGATGGTCTCTTCAGGTTCCTTCCCATATTGCCATCGCTGGGCATTTTGACTGATGTCCCTATTGAGTCCTGGTGCTTTTCAAAATTTCACCTCTAAGTGCTACATGTTGTTTACACCAGTTTTTATGCCAGGGTAAAAGATGAAAGTCCTTGATATAAAACTTTGGTTAAGGAATTTAAAAGGGTTATGGTATTGGGTATCTTAGATTTGAATGAAACTGCCCATTCTTTAAAATTCAATATTACCATAAAATTCATATTTACCATAAATAAATCATCTCAAATCAAGCCATGACTATTCTTACTATCACTTTCTTTTCATAATATATAGGTGATCAAACTCTTGTCTTTATGATTATGGAGCAAGGACTTTATAAATTGAGCTATACATTTCTTCATTTATGACCCCCTATAACTTTCAAATCTTAACTTTTTGATCTATGTTTCCAACACAATCACTTATCCATGGCCAATAAGAAATTTTCTTGCTTATAGCCTAATTATATCATGACATTGATGTGAGTAGATGAAAAGAGACTCTTCTAGTTATTTATGTATTGTCTTATATTAAGAATTTTAATATTATATTAATATAGTGTTGAGTGAAAGGGATAATTTGGGTTTTTTTGGTATATTTGTTGTCACAGATATGGAATTATTTTCTCATAATATGAGCAGTATTTGGTGTGTTAATGATGAATTATACACATTATAAAGGGTTTACCAAAGATATTAGTTTTCAAATGAATGTTGCTTAAATACACCTGCTTTCCTGTTCTTCAAATTCTGTGTGTGATTGACAGTTTTAATCAAGTTCGTAATGCTCTGGTTTTGCAAACATGTCTGCTCTTCAATGTCACTTTCCATATGATGACAGAAGAAACAAACACACTTTTTAAAGGAGTGCTGTGGCAGTAGGTTTCGCCATGCTATTGCAAAAGTTAAATTGGCTAGCTTTAGGCTAATGGATATTTTCAGAGTAGCAACTTTGACCATAGCTCATTTTTGTGACATTATTTTTAGGAGAAACAATGACCAAGATTACATACAACACCTGAAATTGTGATGTATACCTTTTCAGGTCTACATCAGGTCTATATAAAATCCAGAGTAACTACCTTAGTTAATGTAATCTTGAATATTCAATAATGAATAATTATAAATGAGTAAAAGGGATTTCAAATGTCAGGGTTGTCTCTGGCCCACCAATCACTTGAAATTTTATGTTAGCTCTACCATCTATTGTCTGTGATTTCCAATTAACTTATCAGTTGTTAGGCAATTTTTTTTATTATTCGATATAATTTTTTATTTACATTTCAAATGATTTCCCCTTTTCTAGCACCCCACTCTCCGAAAGTCCCGTAAGCCCCCTTCTCTCCCCCTGTCCTCCCACCTACCCCTTCCCACTTCCCCGTTCTGGTTTTGCCAAATACTGCTTCACTGAGTCTTTCCAGAACAAGGGGCCACTCCTCCTTTTTTCTTGTACCTCATTTGATGTGTGGATTATGTTTTGGGTATTCCAGTTTTACCTAGAAAACTGTTAGGCAAATTTTGTCTGCTTTAGAATATTTCACTTTTCTAGAAAGTAGCTGGAATTTGCTTCATATTATTTTCATTTATTTGTCTGATTCTTTCACATAACATACCTTCAAATATATAACTCTTTCTAATCACATTTTATAACAAATATCTTTGAAAAATTAATATATTGAATCTTTTATTTCTAATATTAAGTTGAATAGTGAAGGAACGAGTTTCCTAATCTCTTTATATTAATATTCATTTTGATATTTGTTATTCGTGATTACTAAAAATTAAAAATAACTAAAATAGAGTAATTAATATTTAATTTTATATCTTTATGCTTAAGATATTTTGGACTAGATACACACACACTATAGTGTGTGTGTGTGTTTGTGTGTATGTGTGTGTATGTGTTTGTATTTATAAATGTAACCTGTTAAGTACATTTAATGCAATTGCATGTGTGTTTTGGGGGTGGATCATTTGTCACTGGACAACAAATTGAAGTAACCTTCCCTGAGGAAGGCCCTATCTCTGTTTCCTAGCTTTGGTATGCCTACAGTTCGTTTAATAGGTTTAATCTTTTATAAACATTAAACTCAGGATAATAATAATAGCAAATTCTTATTATTTCATCATTGGACTCATAGATTACATTAATCAAGTGCTATATGGAAAATGTATCTAGCAGTAAATCACTCATCACATTTGTATTCATATTCTAGTATTGAAAGACCTCAGCTTTCTTTAACTTCCTGATGTTGGGCATTTTAAATTTAGCTACACAACATTATTATATCTTGTCTTATAGACATATTGTCTATCTAGCCTCCATGGACACTGTCTATGGAGAGTTCCAGATAATGCATTTTCTGGAAGAAATAATCACAATATCATATTAAATTCTTCAGAGCACCATGCTGGATTATACATATAACTATTTCCATTATGTACTGAGTTCCCATTAATTCCTTGACTAAAGTAGCAAATGGCAAGTATTCAACATAAATCACTATTCTTCCTTTTCTGAACAATTACTTTCAATCTATTTTAATTTCTTCTATATTAGAACATTAATTAATTAAGTATAGATGGATACATTCTTTATTTAATGAATATCGATTTACATTTACATTATATTTGATATGACTAATAGTTTTTTTTAAATTTTTTCCCATTTTATTTTAGCATGTAATTGGACCTAGAGCTTCATTAATGCCAGGCCAACTGTTCACTGAGTTAAATGTTTCAACCACTCCTTCTACAAATTACCAGTGTTTGTGTCTTTACAGTTTTTATTGCTTGCATGTACAAAAAATCATGTTCAAGTTGAAAAGAACTTTTGATCTTTGTTCCAGAAGTTTCAGTCCATGATCAGCTGACTTCATTCTGTACATATGTTGTGAGACAGAACATGATCATGTGGTCCACACAATGTGCCTGAGGAAACAGCATCACTAAAGGATGCCAGGATGCACAGACAGAAACAGGGCCAGAAACATATACCCCTTTTAAGTCATTCTGATAACGTATTACAACTCGGCCTTGTGTCTTGAAATTTTCAGAACCTTTTTTTATTGTTCTGGAATTACATTTTCTATGACATTGCAGATTCAAACTCTAACTCTGGTTTGAGAAGTTCCGTGCTTATTAGTCTAACAGTGATTTCAACTTCCTCTTGTGATTTTTGTGTTTCTGTACTAAAATAAGGCAATTGTTGCTTATTTTTGTGGAAAACTGCATTTAGAAGTCAGCACACTTCATTGAAGCATGTTCATTGAAGACTAGTAACTCATATCCTCTCAGTCATGAATTGAGAGACACACAAAATTTGTGTGTGTGTGTGTGTTTACATATACATACACATATACACACATATATATTATTTGTGTAATGTAAAATGCTTGCATAGATGCAAAAACATGTTGAAGACAGTTTTACAATTTTTTTTATTTCCCTATCAGACAAAATATTGAACTTACATTGCTGTCTCTTATTATAATATAAACACAAAATTCACTATAGGTTTCTTTCTTTTCAGAGTTATAACTCTAGTTTTCATTTGTGACAAGCCTGCTTTTGTATATAAAATATAGTCATAACTTACTCCACTTTCTCTATAGAGTAAATCTCTAGTCTTTATTTGCACATTCTGCTCCACAATGGTGCCCTCATTAATGACTAGAGCAATAGTTCTATTTTTATTAGGGTTTCATTGCTGTGAAGAGACACCATGAACACATCAACTCTTACAAAGACAAACATTTAATTGGGATTGGTTCACAGTTTCAATGGCTTAGTCCATTATCACCATGGTAGGAAGCATGACAGCATTCAGGCAGACACAGTAATAAAGAAATAGATGAGTGTACTTCATCTGGTTCCACATGTAGCAGCAAGTGACAGTCATACTAGACATGGTTTGAGCATTGGAGACCTCACAATCTGCTTCCTAGTGAAGTACTCCCTCCATCAATGCTATACCTTCTCCAACAAAGCCTCACCTCCTAACAATGTCAGTCCCTATGAGCCCATGGGAGCCATTTTTATTATAAACATGATAGGTTCTTTAACCTGTGTTTCACAACCACTGTGGGTTGCCCAACACCATGGGAAATCCCAGATATTTATATTGTTATTTATAACAGAAGTAAAATTACAGTTATGAAACTGCAATAAAAATAATTTATGATTCTGAGTCATCATAGCATGAAGAACTAACTGTATTATAGGGTCACAGTAGTAGCAAGTTTGAGGAACACAGCAACCAGATCTTTGCAAAACATGTTGTTTTCATAAGCAGACAACCTCCATACTCTTAGTGAGCCCAAAAATCTTCTTGGTGAAGAGTACACATGTGTGAAAGCACTTTCCTTCTTTGCTTCTGACATCATTATGAGCTGTATTCCCATCTTTCATCAATGGGAATACATAGTGCTCCATCTCTGAAAACAACATCAGGCTATTTTTTGGGAGAATAATATTTATAGAAATTATACTTGAGCATCAGGGGTTTACTGGGCTAGTCCACCATTTCTATCATCTAGCTATTTTCTTCGCTAAGTAACTCCATGCAGGTTGTCCCTTTGCAATTCCATCTTTGCAAAGATGACTATATAAAGGTAAAATTCTTCAAAAGATTCTGTCCATGTCTTCATGGCTACAGTATAGGAAAACTACAATGTTCTGCCTTTCTGTACTTCTGTCCAAAATAATTAGAGTTGAGAACCATAGGCTCAGAAAATTATGAACCTGCTAATGTTCACAGGAATTTATAATGCTTTTCCATTCTAGTATGGATTTTCTACTTGTTATTTGATTGTTTTATATGAAATTGAAGAGAAATACATATATTTGATTGTAGGTGGAATTAGAAGTATTGGTTAATGAAAATGCTTATTGTACCTACAGTGAGGATATTCTATGCCTGATTTTAATGCTGAATCTTTCCATTACCAGTTGGCTAATTGGTAAGATCTTTTTTCATTTTTCTATTTATTTTTATTTCTCCCTTTTTTTTGCTTTCTTCTTCTATTATTGTGTCATGGCTAGCCATTCTTTTTTCCCCCCATTATTGACAATGTGACATTAAGATTGATAGTCACTAGGCCCAGCAGGATGGCTTATTTGGTACAGGCACTTCCACAAGTCTGACAGTGATCTCAGTTAATCCCTACTATCTACATTTGGAAGGGGTGTAGAACAGGGTTCTGCAAATTTTAACCTCTGATATGAACACAGGTTCAATGGCGTGCATGGGCTTACATTCCCTGACCATCACACAATGAATGTAATAAAAAATATATAGGTTCTAAGAAGTGAGTAAAGATGCCTGAATCAATTTTCTGTGCTTCACAGTAAGAAGAGAGAATCATCAGTAATAATTCTAGAATATATAAAGCTATGGTTATTGTCTGAAACATGCCTGACCAGGTTTGAGTTTCATCGAGTACCTCTTTAAAATTCATATGTGTTTCATGGTCTTTTGATGACAAAAGCAGTCAATGATTTAGACTATGATGAACTTTGCATTTGTCAGATGTTCCACTGAATGATTTGATCGGACCACTGGTTTTAGTGAAATAAAGCCTGCCCTCCATATCTCTATACACTGAATCTGTTTCTCATATATCTTGATATATAAGTTTATCACAATATCATGAAGAAGACCTGTGATTGAATAAGACTTTAAATTTGTTGTTGTTGTACATCTCTCTCATTTTGTGAAGATGTACTTTTTTACATACAATCATTAAAGGAATTATTGTGATTATATAATGATATCATTTTCAAGCCTTAGGTCTTGATTTCATTTCCACTTACCTACAAAGTAACCCTGGGCAAATGACTAATCTCATTGTCATGTATGTGAAAGTCATAACTGTGAGGCCATATGATGAATGTTACAATACTTTAAGTGCATTATTCACAATCATGCAACTTCTTGGAGTTTGGACTATTATTCGGGTCTATCCAAGCGGAACGGTATATCCTTCATTATGTAAACTTAATGAATTGACTAAGGTGTGACACTTTTCATGTGTATGCTTGTGTAAGATAATATACATTTACATAATCTTTCAAAATCAAGAGACTTTTATTGATTATAACTAGGATTTATGATAACAGTATACAAATGTGCTAAAAATAAAATGCAATTTCTTATTTAAGCTAAAATACTTTTGATATCATTATGAACAATTTTTATAAATATTTAATAAGTAGAATAAATATTCATAAAAATTTATTGGATATTTTATTTATTTACATTTCAGATATTATCCCTTTTTCCAGTTTCCACTCTGGAAAGCCCCAACCCATCTTCCCTCTCCTTATCCCACATGCCCACTCCCACTTCACAGTCTTGGCATTTTCCTTCCCTGGGGAATCAAACCTTCCCAGGACCCAGGGCCCCTCCTTCCACTGATGAACAACAAGGCAATCCTCTGCTACATATGCAGCTGGAGCCATGGGTCCCTCCATGTGTACTCTTTGGTGGGTGGTTTAGTCCCTAGGTGATCTGGATGGTCTGGTTGGTTGATATTGTTTTTCTTCCTATGAGTTGCAAACCCCTTAGCTTCTTCAGTTCTTTCTCTAACTCTTCCATGGGGGACCCTGTGATAATTTCAAGTGTTGACTGTAAGCATCCACCTCTGTATTTGTCAGTCTATGGCAAAGCCTTTCAGGAGACAGTTATATTAGGCTCCTGTAAGCAAGCACTTCTTGGCATCTGCCATAGTGTCTGGGCTTGACATCTCCATGTAGGATGGATCCCCAGGTGGGACAGTCATTAGAATAACACAATATACATTTATAAACATGAAAAATACCTTTATTTCTAAATAGTTTTGTCTAAGGATTTTTCGTCTGGTTGTCCAAAATGACATTTTATAATGTTATCCTATTTTCTTGTTTATTTACTGGTAACATGTAACTTAGCCGTATAATTACTATGAGTCACTATCAATGGGTATTTTATTAAGTATGCTGTTTTTAATATATACACATAATATAAACATGTTGAAAGTGCATTAAATTTAGTATTTACTGAACCTCTTCCTAACTTAGGAAGACTAGCCAATAAATTAAAACAATTTTCATGTCTCTTCTTAATGACATTTTTATTGTCACTTGAAATCTTCTCTTATCTTATATTTGTATAATGAAAAAATTGCATGTCTATTTATCTTGAAAGTTAAATTACCAATGCTTTACATTTTCTAATAATGCGATTTTTATAAATACTACACATCTTTTGCTATAACATGTTTTATCTTCTCTTTTACCAGACACATAAATGTATACTGTATTTATTTTTTAATCTCACATTATATATATTGAGCCTAAGATTATTTTAATTAATGTTATCCATAGCAAATAACATTGAAATGTTATTTCAAATGTACAGTATTTCCCAGAGTAGGTAACCAGTGTGTTGCAATTTTGATAAATGAATAAAGACTATTCTAATATTGTTAAGATTGGAATAGTACCAGAGGATAAATAAAGGACATGGAGCCTGAACCAGCCATCCACTATAATCACTCTATGATCCCTATGGTGGGCCAGGCATACCAACACAGACACAAAACATAAAAATCCAGAACCTGCCCTGCCTGTAGTATGTAGTCTGGCTCCAGGAATGGTGGATCAAAGCATGCGGGAGTAGACAACAAATGACTACTCTAACTTGAGGTCTATGCCACAAGAGGAAACCCATTCTACATCACCTAGATGACCATGGCCTTGAAGATGAATGGCTCAGAGATCTAGGGGTAGACCCAAAAACTATGAAAAATAAACATCACCCTCATCACCATCACTACCACTACCACTACCATTACCAACATCACCACCATCACCACCATCACCCCACTACCACCATCACCAACACACTACCATCAATACCACTACCACAAAACCAATAGCAAACCAAGAGCTACAGTGATGGCAGCAGCAGCAGCAGCAGCAGCAGCTGCAACAATAACCAATGAAATGACTCCTAGTGATAGTCTGCTACACTCACAATCTCAGTGCTAGCCCAATCCTCATCATTAGGGAGAAGTCAGGAATCCTGATAGAGGAGCAGAGGAAGGATTGTAGGAACCAGGATGGTGAAAAATACAAGAACACATCTCACAAAATCAACCAAGGGGACTCACAGAGACTGAAGCAATACATGCTGTAGTTGTTTAGCACGGGATTTTTGTAAGATTCCTAAAATGGAAGTGAGTGTGCCTCTGACCATTTTGTTTGTTTTTGGGAGCCTTTTCTTTCTACTAGGTTGTCTTGTCCAGTCTGAAATTGAGATCTTTATGCCTAGTTTCATTGACTCTTGTTATACTACATTTGGTTGATATCACTCTTCTTTCTGATGGAAATTGGAGGAGCAGTGGGTCTGGAGGAGAGGGGAAGGTGGGGCTGACTGAGAGGATGGGAAGGAGGAAGGGGAATACTATAGTCTGGATATACTGCATGAGAGTAAGAATAATTTTAAAACAAATTGAATTATTTTGACTTATGGTAGGAATAACTTTAAATGTATTAAATAAAGCATTATTATTTATAAAAAAGTTATAAAAATTGGCACCTAGAGAATGACTGACTGTACTGTTGAAAATATATTTAACATGGACATATTCTAAAATCATTTTTGCATATCTTATAAGATAAAGTGATATCACCTTCAAGCTTTGATTTATGTGGCTTTGACGTCAAAATGAATGGGCTGCCCTCTTATTTTTTTCTGTGATATATATACTGGTTGTCCTTGTGCATTTCCATTCTTTAGTTTAAAGGCGGAATTGTTTCTTATGCATTTCAAGGTTTCCTTTATGTACTCTGAATGGAAATGTACTATCAGCCATACTTGTAATTTCATGTTCTTACCCTTATTGAGTTTAGATGGCTCTTCATCAACAATTTCTTGAAAGTAATATATTTGAAAATACCAGATTTGCAGTGTCTGTGATTTATAATTTCATCTTTAAGAAATTTTTATTTGAGATCACAAAATATATTTAAAAATATTTTGTAGTTTTATTTTCCATAAATAACATTTTACAGTATCTAAGAACCGTCATTTAGAATAGTGAGATAAAATTACAACTTAAATGAATTGTTTGCCAGTAGGTTTAATACTTCTGATTCGACTGAAACCTATTTTGATGGCTGTGTCATCTTTTACTTGTTAGCTGATTTCAAGAATGATTTTTAAATGTACATATATTATTATGAAGTTTTAACTTTACTGGGAAATTTAAGTTATTTATATCATGGTCAAAAATATGTTCTATATTTCAGTAATAGTGTGAAAGGTTTAAAAACTGTACTTATTATTATAACTATGGTTATTGTTCATGAGATCGAAACCAGGCCTATATGAATATTAAATATGTGCTGTGTTTATGAATTACCTTCACGTCCTAGATAATAATTAATAACTCAGATGGATACAGCAGTGTAACACACAAACATGTATTATATAGCTAAAATTATTTCTAGTTGTATCTGTTAGGATGATTTTGGATCAAAGTAGAACATGAAATTACAGGCAGAAGAAAGCCTTTCCAATGGTGTGGGTATCATTGTGTACATTGAGCATTACACAATGACTTCATAAAAGATAGAATAGTGCTTACCCTGATAAACTACTTACTCTATAGTATTAATTTTATCATACATGGTACATCCAGTGCTCAGGCCTATACACTGTAATGATAATTTCTACCACTGGATTCAGATTTCAGGATATCTAATAACATATTCAATTTCTACAGGTCATGATGATATGGGTAACATCTCACGAACTTCTCTCAGCCTCTATGTACTTTAAGCCAGTACGTCATATCTTCACACATGCATATATGCAAGCATGTGCATGTACATGTAAGCGCGCGTGCACACACACACACACACACACACACACACACACCATCCACATCCACACAGAAACACACTGCAGGCTCCATTTTTCTGGAGAAAATCAATTAATATAATGATCAAACTTTAAGGATATTCTGATAGCTAGAAAGAGAGAAGAAAAATATAGTGTTGCATGAGTTATCAATAACTCAATAGCTATCATCATCATCATCATCATCATCATCATCATCATCATCATTATGATTATTATTATTTACTTTTTTTACAGTCCAGCCATTGCCTCCCACCTGGTCCTCCTCCATCAGTTCCTCATCTCATTCCTCCTCCCCCTGTTTCCAAAAGGATGTCTTACCTCCCTCCATCAGACCTCCCTACTCCCTGGGACCTCAGGTCTCTTCTAGAGTTAGGCACTTGTTCTCCCACTGAGGCCAGACCAGGCAGTCCTCTGCTATATATGTCAGGGGCCTTGGGCCAGCTTGTGTATGCTGTCTGGATGGTGACTCAGTGTCTGAAAGATTTCAGGGTTCCAGATTATTTGAGACAACTGGTCTTCCTATGGGCTTGCCTTCCTTCAGCTTTTTCTTTTTTTTTTTTATTCGATATAATTTATTTACATTTCAAATGACTTCCCCTTTTCTAGCCCCCCCACTCCACGAAAGTCCCGTAAGCCCCCTTCTCTTCCCCTGTCCTCCCACCCACCCCTTCCCACTTCCCCGTTCTGGTTTTGCTGAGTACTGTTTCACTGAGTCTTTCCAGAACCAGGGGCCACTCCTCCTTTCTTCTTGTATCTCATTTGATGTGTGGATTATGTTTTGGGTATTCCAGTTTTCTAGGTTAATAACCACTTATTAGTGAGTGCATACCATGATTCACCTTTTGAGTCTGGGTTACCTCACTTAGTATGATATTCTCTAGCTCCATCCATTTGCCTAAGAATTTCATGAATTCATTGTTTCTAATGGCTGAATAGTACTCCATTGTGTAGATATACCACATTTTTTGCATCCACTCTTCTGTTGAGGGATACCTGGGTTCTTTCCAGCTTCTGGCAATTATAAATAGGGCTGCTATGAACATAGTAGAACATGTATCCTTATTACATGGTGGGGAGTCTTCTGGGTATATGCCCAGGAGTGGTATAGCAGGATCTTCGGGAAGTGAGGTGCCCAGTTTTCGGAGGAACCGCCAGACTGCTTTCCAGAGTGGTTGTACCAATTTGCAACCCCACCAGCAGTGGAGGAGTGTTCCTCTTTCTCCACACCCTCTCCAACACCTGCTGTCTCCTGAATTTTTAATCTTAGCCATTCTGACTGGTGTAAGATGAAATCTTAGGGTTGTTTTGATTTGCATTTTCATAATTCAACCACAGGGGACCCTGACTTCAGTGAATGATTGGGTGTAAGTATCTGCATCTGTCTCAGTCAATTGCTTGTTGGGCATCTCAGAGGACAGTCATGCTAGTGTCCTGTTTATAAGTACACAATAGCATCAGTAATAGTGTAAAGCCTTGGATCCTTCCCTTTGAGAATTCCAAGTTTGTCTGGTCACTGGACTGCCTTTCCTTCAGTCTCCTCTCCATTTTAGCCCCTGCAGTTCTTTCAGAGAGAAACAATTCTGGGTCAGAGTTTTTGACTGTGGAATGACAACCCCATCAATCCACTTGATTCCTGTCTTTCTAGTGGAGATGGAATCTACAAGTTCCTTCTCCTCACTGTTGGGCATTTCATCTAAGAACGGTCTATCAATCTGTGTCCTGAGGGTTTTTCTCCTCCCAAGTCTCTGGTACTTTCTAGAAGGTCCCACCAGCCTCCCAATACCCGAAGCTGCATATTTCCATTCATTCTGCTGGCCCTCTGGGCTAATCTCCTCTCTCCCACCAAACCTGATCATGTTCCCCCTCCCAGCCACATCCCTCTCTTCCTCTGCCTCCTGTGATTGTTTTCTTCTTTCTCCCAACTGGCATTGAAGCATCCTTCCTTAAGCCCTTCTGCCTGTTAACCTTCTTGAGTTCTGTGGATTGTATTCTCCACATAGGCATTCTCTACCATTTTGAATAATATCCATTTATTAGTAAATACATACCATGCATGTAGTTTTGGGTCTGAGTTGCTTCATAGAGGATTATATTTTCTACACCCATCCATTTGCCTGCAAAACTCAGAATGTCCTCATTCTTTTTTTTATTTCTTTTTTTTATTCGATATATTTTTTATTTTCATTTCAAATGATTTCCCCCTTTCTAGCCCCCCACTCCCCGAAAGTCCCGTAAGCCCCTTTGTCTCCCCCTGTCCTCCCACTAACCCCTTCCCACTTCCCCGTTCTGGTTTTGCTGAATACCGCTTCACTGAGTCTTCCCAGAACAGGGGGCCACTCTTCCTTTCTTCTTGTACCTCATTTGATATGTGGATTATGTTTTGGGTATTCCAGTTTTCTAGGTTAATATCCACTTATTAGTGAGTGCATACCATGATTCACCTTTTGAGTCAGGGTTACCTCACTTAGTATGATGTTCTCTAGCTCCATCCATTTGCCTAAGAATTTCATGAATTCATTGTTTCTAATGGCTGAATAGTACTCCATTGTGTAGATATACCACATTTTTTGCATCCACTCTTCTGTTGAGGGATACCTGGGTTCTTTCCAGCATCTGGCAATTATAAATAGGGCTGCTATGAACATAGTAGAGCATGTATCCTTATTACATGGTGGGGAATCCTCTGGGTATATGCCCAGGAGTGGTATAGCAGCATCTTCTGGAAGTGAGGTACCCAGGTTTCAGAGGAATTGCCAGACTGATTTCCAGAGTGGTTGTACCAATTTGCAACCCCACCAGCAGTGGAGGAGTGTTCCTCTTTCTCCACACCCTCTCCAACACCTGCTGTCTCCTGAATTTTTAATCTTAGCCATTCTGACTGGTGTAAGGTGAAATCTCAGGGTCGTTTTGATTTGCATTTCCCTAATGACTAATGAAGTTGAGCATTTTTTTAAGATGCTTCTCCGCCATCCGAAGTTCTTCAGTTGAGAATTCTTTGTTTAACTCTGTACTCCATTTTTTAATAGGGTTGTTTGGTTTTCGGGAGTCTAACTTCTTGAGTTCTTTATATATATTGGATATTAGCCCTCTATCTGATGTAGGATTGGTGAAGATCCTTTCCCAATTTGTTGGTTGCTGATTTGTCCTCTTGATGGTGTCCTTTGCCTTACAGAAACTTTGTAATTTTATGAGGTCCCATTTGTCAATTCTTGATCTTAGAGCATACGCTATTGGTGTTCTGTTCAGAAACTTTCTCCCTGTACCGATGTCCTCAAGGGTCTTCCCCAGTTTCTATTCTATTAGCTTCAGAGTGTCTGGCTTTATGTGGAGGTCCTTGATCCATTTGGATTTGAGCTTAGCACAAGGAGACAAGGGTGGATCAATTCGCATTCTTCTGCATGCTGACCTCCAGTTGAACCAGCACCATTTGTTGAAAAGGCTATCTTTTTTTCCATTGGATGTTTTCAGGCTCTTTGTCGAGGATCAAGTGGCCATAGGTGTGTGGGTTCATTTCTGGATCTTCAATCCTGTTCCATTGGTCCTCCTGACTGTCACTGTACCAATACCATGCAGTTTTTAACACTATTGCTCTGTAGTATTGCTTGAGGTCAGGGATACTGATTCCCCCAGACTTTCTTTTGTTGCTGAGAATAGTTTTAGCTCTCCTGGGTTTTTTGTTATTCCAGATGATTTTGATAATTGCTCTTTCTAACTCTGTGAAGAATTGAGTTGGGATTTTGATGGGTATTGCATTGGATCTGTATATTGCTTTTGGCAAAATGGCCATTTTAACTATATTGATTCTACCGATCCATGAGCATGGGAGGTTTTCCCATTTTTTGAGGTCTTCTTCCATTTCCTTCTTCAGAGTCTTGAAGTTCTTGTCACAGGGACACAATGAAACTAATTGAAGCTTTGGAGCAATTAGATTTAACAGATATATATATATATATATATATATATATATATATATATATATATATATATAGAATATTCTAACCTAAAGCAAAAGAATATACCTTTTTCTCAGCACCTCATGGTACCTTCTCCAAAATCGACCATATAATTGGCCACAAGACAGACCTCAACAAATATAAGAAGATCGAACTAATCCTATGCCTCCTACCAGATCACTATGGAGTAAAAGTGGTCTTCAATAGCAACAAAAACAACAGAAAACCCACATACTCTTGGAAACTGAACAATATTCTACTCAATGATACCTTGGTCAAAGAAGAAATAAAGAACGAAATTAAAGACTTTTTAGAACACAATGAAAATGAAGACACAACATTCCCAAATCTGTGGGACACAATGAAAGCGGTGCTAAGAGGAAAACTCATAGCCCTGAGTGCCTCCAAAAAGAAAATGGAGAGAGCATACATTACCAGCTTAATGACACACCTGAAAACCCTGGAACAAAAAGAAGCTATTTCACCCAGGAGGAGTAGAAGGCAGGAAATCATCAAACTCAGGGCCGAATTCAATCAAGTAGAAACAAAGAGAACCATATAAAGAATCAACAAAACCAGGAGTGGTTCTTTGAGAAAATCAACAAGATAGATAAACCCTTAGCCAGACTGACCAAAGGGCACAGAGAAAGTATCCAAATTAACAAACTTAGAAATGAAAAGGGAGATATAACAACAGAAACTGAGGAAATCCAAAAAATCATCAGATCCTACTACAAGAGTCTGTACTCAACACAACTGGAGAATCTGGAGGAAATGGACAATTTTCTTGACAGATATCAAATACCAAAATTAAATCAGGACCAACTAGACCATCTAAACAGTCCCATAATGCCTAAAGAAATAGAAGGAGTCATAGAAAGTGTTCCAACCAAAAAAAGCACAGGACCAGATGGTTTCAGTGCAGAATTCTATCAGACCTTCAAAGAAGACCTAACACCAATACTCTTCAAACTATTCCACAAAATAGAAACAGAAGGAACCCTACCCAATTCCTTCTACAAAGCCACAAGTACGCTGATACCAAAACCACACAAAGATCCAACAAAGAAAGAGAACTTCAGACCAATTTCCCTTATGAACATTGATGCAAAAATACTCAATAAAATTCTTGCCAACCGAATCCAAGAACACATCAAAACGATCATCCACCATGATCAAGTAGGCTTTATCCCAGGGATGCAGGGTTGGTTTAATATCCATCAATGTAATCTACTACATAAACAAACTCAAAGAAAAAACCCACATGGTCATTTCATTGGATGCTGCAAAAGCATTTGACAAAATTCAGCATCCTTTCATGCTTGAAGTCTTGGAAAGAACAGAAATTCAAGGCCCATACCTAAACATAGTAAAAGCAATATACAGCAAACTGGTAGCCAGCATCAAACTAAATGGAAAGAAACTTGAAGCAATCCCACTAAAATCAGGGACTAGACAGGGCTGCCCCCTTTCTCCTTATCTTTTCAATATTGTACTTGAGGTACTAGCTCGGGGAATTCGACAACATAAGGAGGTCAAAGGGATACAAATTGGAAAGGAAGAAGTCAAACTATCATTATTTGCAGATGACATGATAGTCTACCTAAGTGACCCAAAAAACTCCACTAGAGAACTCCTACAGCTGATAAACAACTTCAGCAAAGTGGCAGGTTATAAAATCAGCTCAAGCAAATCAGTGGCCTTCCTGTACTCAAAGGATAAGCAGGCTGAGAAAGAAATTAGGGAAATGACCCCCTTCACAATAGCCACAAACAGTATGAAGTATCTTACAAACATGTGAATATCCTTATTCTTAATAGCTGAGTAGTATTCCATTGTGTAAATGAACCACATTTTCTGATACATTTTCCTGTTGTGGGATACCTGGATTTTTTCCAGCGTCTGGCTATCATAAGCAAGGCCACTATGAACACAGAAGAACACATGTCCCTGTGGCATGGTAGGGCATCTTTTGAGTATATGTCCAAGAGTAGTAGAGTTGGATCTTCAGGCAGACCTATTTTCATTTTTCTGAGGTATCTCCAGATTGATTTCCAGAGTGGTTGAACAAGTTTGCAATCCCACCAGCAATGAAGGAGTGTTCCCCTTTCTCCACATTCTCACCAACATGTTTTGTTTTTGATCTTAGACATTCTAATTGGTGTAAGGTGGAATCTCAGGGTCATTTTGATTCTCGGTTCCATTATTACTAAGGATTTTGAACATTTGTTTAAGTGTTTCTCAGCCATTCAAGATTCCTCTGTTATGAATTCTCTGTTTAGCTCTATACCACAGGGTTTTTTTTTTTAATTGTATTATGGATCAAGGACCTCACCATATAACCAGATACACTCAATATAATAGAAGAGAAAGTGGAAGAGAGCCTAAAATTCACCGGCAAGGACTGTGAGGGAGTTCCTAAACAGAACCCCTGTGGCTCAGACTCTAAGATCAAAAAATGATAAATCAGATCTCAGGAAACTGAAAAGCTTCTGAAAGGCAAAAGATACCGTCAATAGGAAAAATTGGCAACTGACAGATTAGGAAAAAATCTTCACTAACCCCACATCTGATAGAGGACTAATATTCAAAATATATAAAGAACTTAAGAAGCTAATCTTCAAAAAACCAATTCACGGTAATTTTAGTTCATTTATTGTAACATTATATTGTGGTATCATATCATTCTGACTACTGCTAGCCCCTCTCCATATTTCTGCCTAATTCACATTTAATATATAAAACTAACATCTTGTATTGGCTATAGAATAAAAGCCAGATGATTGAGCAGTGTACTCACAGCTGTCCACAGAAACTGTTCAACTCCTCATGATTTTACTTTCTGTGGAAAATTCGTCTTAGCTCCTTTGTTACATACATGCTCCAATCTTGTGTATTCCTCCTTTCTATTATATAAATCCTCAGGGAAGTTCAACTACATTCATTCTACATACAGTTTAATTATTGTTTTCTCTAAGAACAGTCTCATTATTCTATCCCAGGCAGGATTGATTTTCTCTTCTCTAGAACTTTTACATAAAATATCGTCTGCTACCATTCTGTATAAATCTTTACAATTATTTACTCTCTTATTAGAATCCTTTTATTAAAATGAGAAGATGCTTCTTCTTCTTCTTTGTTTTCTAAGGACTCATCAAACCACTGGATATTATTGAAAGAATGGAGAAATGGTGAATCAGTAAAGCATTCCATTCCAGAGAGAAAATTCAATATTAAATCATAGTAAATATCATGTATTGTGTGGTTAAAGGGGCAGATGCTGTAAACGTTACATGAGGAACAGTGCATTTAATATTAGTTTAATTTTTTTTCGAGTAGTCATTTATTCACTTGGGCATCTATTTACTATTACAACATCACTAGGAATTTGTTCATACCTTTCAGTGGAGTTTAGGATAAACTTCCTATGGCAAGAGAGTACAGAACATTAATTGTGACCAAAAACCAGAATGCTGCTGCTGGCAAAAGATTAGATTACAAATAGAGCATTAGCCTTTTCCCACTCCTTGTCAAGCAGAGGGAACCAATATTTTTTAGCTTCTAGAAGAAAGCAAAAGCTTGTAACAGGAGCATGGTGAGATTGTAAAGCTATAAATCATATTCCAAGCATAGAGACGTAGTGAAGAATTGACTTCTTTTTAATTTATATTTATTTTGGAATGTTGTAATGCCAACACAAGCTCCGAAATATTAGAACACCCAGGGGTCATATTAGATAATAAAACAGAGGAATGGAAAGGAGAAATTTTGTTAAACGATAATTACTTTGTAAAACATTGTTTCTTAATTCTTTTAAAAATCCATACAATTTATCAGGATCATTTTCATC
This sequence comes from Apodemus sylvaticus, assembly GCF_947179515.1. Taxonomy (NCBI): domain Eukaryota; kingdom Metazoa; phylum Chordata; class Mammalia; order Rodentia; family Muridae; genus Apodemus; species Apodemus sylvaticus. Next base: position 36,888,728 of record NC_067486.1, read on the forward strand.
AATCCAGTCATCCCCCTAATTCTCTCCAGACCTACCCCATCCTGCTTAATTCTGCTGGTGACCATTGTGCTTCCTTTCTTTTTAATTCTACTTTTTTTTTGTTTTTTGTTCTTTTGTTTTTAATTTTTTTCGAGACAGGGTTTCTCTGTGTAGCCCTGGCTGTCCTGGAACTCACTTTGTAGATCAGGCTGGCCTCGAACTCAGAAATCTGCCTGCCTCTGCCTCCCAAGTGCTGGGACTAAAGGCGTGCGCCACCACTGCCTGGCCTTTTTTTTTTTTTTAATAAGACCTCAACTCATTTTGATTTTGCCATCATACTTCTGAATAAAGAGTGCATGGTCAACCACTGGAGTCTAGACATCTTATTTTGATCCACACCCTTAAACTAACACTCCATTCCCCAATAATCATAGTGTCCAACGTTGCTCATTAAAAGTAATGTATTTTATGAACCCAATCGTACTGCATGTAAGAATGTCAATTGGAGTGATCTTGTGCAGGGCTCATTGAGACAACACTTCAGAATCTTGTTGAGCTATGTTCATTCTCATTTTTTCATAATGTTTAGGAAGTGGAATCAACAAAATGTCCTTCAACTGCTTGGTGCATAATGACAATGTATATATGAACAATGGACTAATATTCATCTTTAGAGGAAAACAAAATCATAAAGTTTGTATGTAAAGTTGAAAGTATTATTCAGTCTGGTAATCAGACCCTGAAAAATAAATATCACAAACTATCATCTAGTGTTAATAGATCGAAATCTTCTTGAACTAACTGCAAAAAAAATCAGGTAAGGTAGAGAGGGCAATGGCATGATATAAGAGACAGGAAGTCCGAAATGAAAGAAGAAGTGGAGAAAAGTCTCAGTTATGAAAAGTGTTGTCAATGAAGACCTACACAGAGAAAGTACGGGAATAACACTGTTTTGTAAGAAAAACCCTGGTTTTGTAAGAAAGTTAATTTTTTACATAAAATTAAATTCACACACACACACACACAGGCACACACACACAGACACACACACACACACACACACACACACACACACACACACACACACTCCTGATTCTTCAATTCCTGATCCTTTTGTCTAATCTTTCTAAGTGTTGGCATTAGACACTTTACTTCCTCAATTTATTTAAGCAGTCGCTAACTTGTTGATAGAGTTCAAGTTTCCTTTCATTATTCTCTTTTATTCCTGGATGGGAAACTGATTCCCATGGCAGCTTGGGAATCCCATCTTTTTCTAAATATTAGTATTAGACTGTTAATTCTACAAAGTTTTAGTCCAGAAGTTTCACTGACTAATTCACACCTGGTACTTTCATATCATATCATTTTTTCTGTTTGCAATCCTAATTTCCTATATTCTATTTAGCCAACCTTGTAAATTCTGACCACATAATTTTTTTTACTTTATTTTTTTCTTTGTACTTTATTATTGGTTATTGTTTTGTTCTTATTTTATGAAAGTTCAGAAAATACCAATTCTACTGAATTAAGGCAACTTTATGTTTAAGAAGTTCTTTCATGCACTCCATTGCTTGATTAAAATTCATTTTTACTTGATATTGTGATGTGTATGTGTAAACCAGCATTGGTCAAGTGAAATAGAAAGATAATAAATCTGAGAATAATCTGGAGTATGTCATTATTCCTGGGGCAGCCCAATCCACACAGCAAGTTCTCCTCCCCTCCTCTCTTTCTTTCTTGTCTTACTCTTTCTTTCAGTGATTTTATTGCTGAAAGTTTCTATTTTAATAATTTGTATGCTCAAATTCATATCCTTTCACCCATGCATGCCTGACAACTCTAACATCCTTCTATGCTGGGGCATCGAGCCTGCCTCCCCTCACATTGATGTCAGATAAGGCCATTCTCTGCTACATATATATCTGGGGTCATGGCTCCCTCTATGTATACTCTGTGGTTTGTGGTTCAATCCCTCGAAGCTATGTGTGATCGAGTTAGTTGATAAATTGTTTTTTTTTTATTTAACCCATATATTTTTTTATTTCCATTTCAAATGATTTCCCCTTTTCTGGCTCCCTACCTCCCAAAAGTCCCATAAGCCCTCTTCCCCCATTCCCCCATTCACCCATTCCCACTTCCTATTCTGGTATTGCCTTATACTGCTGCACTGAGTCTTTCCAGAACCAGGGGCCACTCCTCCATTCCTCTTGGACATCATATAATATGTGGATTATGTCTTGGGTATTCCAAGTTTCTGGGCTAATATCCACTTATGAGTGAGTGCATACAATGATTGATATTTTGAGACTGGGTTGCCTCACTTAGTATGATGTTCTCCAGCTCCATCCATTTGTCTAAGAATTTCATGAATTCATTTTTTCTAATGGGTGAGTATGTAAATATACCACATTTTTTGTATCCATTACTCCGTTGAGGGACACCAGGGTTCTTTCCAGATTCTGGTTATTACAAATAGGTCTGCTATGAACATAATGGAGCATGGGTCCTTATTACATGCCGGGGAATCCTCTGTGTATATGCCAAGGAGATGCATAGCAGGGTCCTCTGGAAGTGTCATGCCCAGATTTCTGATGAATTGCCAGACTGATTTCCAAAGTGGTTGTACCATCTTGCAATCCCACCAGCACTGCAGGAGTGTTCCTCTTTCTCCACATCCTTGCCAACAGCTTCTGTCTCCTGAGTTTTTAACCTTAGCCATTCTGACTGGTGTGAGGTGAAATCTCAGGGTTGTTTTGATTTGCATTTCCCTAATGACTAATGATTTTGAACATTTTTTAAGGTGCTTCTCAGCCATCCAAAGTTCTTCATGTGAAAATTCTTTGTTTAGCTCTGTACCCCACAGAGGTTATTTGGTTCTCTGTCTACCTTTTTGAGTTTTTTTGTATACATTAGATATTAGCCCTCTGTCAGATTTAGGGTTGGTGAAGATCCTTTCCCAATCTCTTGTTTGCCATTTTATCCTTTTGACAGTGTCCTTTGCCTTACAGAAACTTTGTAATTTTATGAGCTCCCATTTGTCAATTCTTGATCTTACAGCATAAACTATTGGTGTTCTCTTCAGGAAATTTTCCCCTGTGCCCATGTCCTCAAGGGTCTTCCCAAGTTTCTTTCCTATTAGTTTCAGTGTGTCAGGTTTTACGTAGAGGTCCTTGATCCACTTGGAGTTGAGCTTAGTACAAGGAGATAAGAATGGATCGATTCGTATTCTTCTGCACGCAGACCTCCAATCGAAACAGCACCATTTGTTGAAAAGGCTATTTTTTTTACACTGGATGTTTTCAGCTCCTTTGTTGAAGATAAAGTGACCATAGGTGTGTGGGTTCATTTCTGGGTCTTCCATCCTATTCCATTGTTCCACTTGCCTGTCATTGTACCAATACCATGCAGTTTTTATCACTATTGCTCTGTAGTAATGTTTGAGGTCTGGTATACTGATTCCCCCAGAAGTTCTTTTACTGTTGAGAATAGTTTTAGCTATCCTGGGTTTTCTGTTATTCCAGATGAATTTGAGAATTGCTCTTTCTAGCTCTATGAAGAACTGATTTGGGATTTTGATGGGGATGGCATTGGATCTGTAGATTGCTTTTGGCAAGATGGCCATTTTAACTATATTAATCCTGCCAATACAGGAGCATGAAAGATTTTTTCCATTTTCTAAGGTCTTCTTTGATTTCCTTCTTCAGAGATCTGAAGTTCTCATCATATAGGTCTTTCACTTGTTTGGTTAGAATGACCCCAAGATACTTTATGCTGTTTGTGGCTATTGTTAAGGTGTCATGTCCCTAATTTCTTTCTCAATCTTCTTATCCTTTGATTATAGGAAGGCAACTGATTTGCTTGAGTTGATTTTGTAACCAGCCACATTGTTGAAGTTGTTTATCAGCTGTAGGAGTTCTCTGGTAGAGTTTTTTGGGTCACTTAAGTATACTATCATATCATCTGCAAATAGTGATAGTTTGACTTCTTCCTTTCCAATTTGTACCACTTTGACTTCCTTATGTTGTCTAATTGCTCTAGCTAGGACTTCAAGAGCTATATTGAAAAGATATGGAGAGAGGGAGCAGCCTTGTCTAGTCCCTGATTTTATTGTGATTGCTTCAAGTTTCTCTCCATTTAATTTGATGTTGGCTACCAGTTTGTTGTATATTGCTTTTATTGTGTTTCGATATGGGCCTTGAATTCCTGTTCTTTCCAAGTCTTTTAGCGTGAAAGGATTCTGAATTTTGTCAAATGCTTTCTCAGCATCTAATGAAATTTTCATGTGGTTATTTTTTGAGTTTGTTTATATAGTGGATAGCATTGATGGATTTCTGTATATTGAACCATCCCTGCATCCCTGTGATGAAGCCAACTTGGTCATGGTAGATGATCATTTTGATGTGTTCTTGGATTCTGAAAGAATTTTAACAAAATTCTTGGTGGTCAAGAATTTTATTGAGTATTTTTGAATTGATATTCATAAGGGATATTGGCCTGAAATTCTCTTTCTTTGCTGGATCTTTGTGTGGTTTTGGTATCAGCATAATTGTGGCTTTGTAGAATGAGTTGGGTAGTGTTCCCTCTGTTTCTATTTGGTGGAATAGTTTGAAGAGTGTTGGTGTTAGGTCTTCTTTGAAGGTCTGATAGAATTCTGCACTAAAATCATCTGGTCCTGTGCTTTTTTTGGTTGGAAGGCTTTCTGTCACCCCTTCTATTTCTTTAGAGGTTATGGGTCTGTTTAGATGATCTATTTGATCCTGATTAAATTTTGGTATTTGTTATTTGTCTAAGAAATTGTCCATTTCTTCCAGATTCTCCATTTGTGTTGACTACAGGCTTTTGTAGTAGGATCTGATGATTTTTTGAATTTCCTCAGTTTCTGTTGTTATATATCCCTTTTCATCTCTAATTTTGTTAATTTGGATACTGTTTCTGTGCCCTTTGGTTAGTCTGGCTAAGGGTTTATCTATATTGTTGATTTTTTTTAAAAGAACCAGCTCCTGGTTTTGTTGATTCTTTGTATGGTTCTCTTAGTTTCTACTTGATTGATTTCAGCCCTGAGTTTGATGATTTCCTGTCTTCTCCTCCTCCTGGATGAATTAGCTTCTTTTTGTTCCAGGGCTTTCAGTTGTGCCATTAATCTTCTAGTGTTTGCTCTCTCCAATTACTTTATGGAGCCATTCAAAGCTATGAGTTGTCCTCTTAGTACTGCTTTCATTGTGTCCCATAAATTTGGGTATGTTGTAACTTTATTTTCAATAAATTCTAAAAAGTCTTTGATTTCTTTCTTTATTTCTTCCTTGACAAAGGTATCATTGTGTAGAGTATTGTTCAGTTTCCATGTATATGTGGGCTTTCTCTTGTTTTTTGATGTTATTAAAGACCACTTTTACTCCATAGTGATCTGATAGGAGGCATAAGATTATTTCGATCTTCTTATATTTGTTGAGGTCTGTCTTGTGACCAACTATATGATTGATTTTGGAGAAGGTAATCTGAGGTGCTGAGAAAAAGTTATATTCTTTTGCTTTGGGATGAAAAGTTCTATACATATCTGTTAAAACTGAGCAAAAACATCCAGGATCTAAAAACAGAAGTAGAAACAACTAAGAAATAGCAAAGGTAGACAACTTTGGAGATAGAAAACCTTGGGAAGAAATCAGGGGCCTTAGATGCAAATATAAAAAAACAGAATACAAGAAATAGAAGAAAGAATGTCAAATGCTGAAGATACCATAGAAACCATGGACTCAACAGTCAAAGAAAATGAAAAATGAAAAAAGCTTGTAACCCAAAACATCCAGGAAATACAGGGCACAATGAGAAATGCAAACCTAAGGATTATAGGCATTGATGAGAGTGAAGATTTACAACTTAAAGGGCCAGCAAATATCTTCAACAAAATTATGGAAGAAAACTTCACTAACCTAAAGAGAGAGATGCCCATGAATATATAAGAAGCCTACAGAACTCCAAACAGACTGGACCAGAACAAAAATACCTCCTATCACATAATAATCAAAACCCCAAATGTACTAAAAAAAGAAAGAATACTAAAGGCTGTAAGAGAAAAAAGGCAAGTAACATATAAAGGAAGACCTATCAGAATTACACCAGACTTCTCACCAGAGACCATGAAAGCTAGAAGATCCTGGGCAGAACTCATGCAGACTCTTAAGAGAACAAAAATACCAGCCAAGACTACTATACCCAGCGAAACTCTCAATCACTATAGATAGAGAAACCAAGATATTCTATGACAAAACCAAATTTACACAATATCTTCCCATAAACCCAGCCCTACAAAGGATAATAGGGGGAAAACACCAATACAAGGAGGGAAGCTACACCCTGGAAAAAGCAGGATAATAACCTTCTTTTATCAAACCCAAAACCTGATAACCACCCAAGTATAAAATTAACATCAAAAATTATAGAAAGCAATAATCACTACTCCTTAATATCTCTTAACATCAAAGGACTCAATTCCCCAATAAAAAGAAATAGACTAACAGACTGGATATGTAAACAGGACCCTACATTTTGCTGCATACAAGAAACACACCTCAGTGTCAACGACAAAAACTACTTTAGACTAAAAGACTGGAAGACAATTCTACAAGCAAATGGTTTCAGGAAACAAGCAGGAGTTGCCATTCTAATATCAGATAAAATTGACTTTCAACCTAATGTCATCTAAAGTGGCATGGAAAGGACACTTCTTGCTGGTCAAAGGAAAAATACACCAAGAAAAACTCTCAATCCTGAACATCTATGCTCCAAATGCAAGGGCAGCCTCATTCATAAAAGAAACTTTGCTAAAGCTCAAAGCACACATTGCACCTAACACAATAATTTTGGGTGGCTTCAATTCCCCACTCTCCTCAATGGACCTATCAGGAAAACAGAAACTAAACAGGGAGACAGTGAAACTAATTGAAGCTTTGGACCAATTGGATTTAACAGATATTGTTTTTCTTATGGGGTTGCAATACCCTTAGGCTCCTTCAGTCCTTTCCCTAACTCTTCCCTGGAGTCACAGGGCTCAGTCTGATGGCAGGCTGTAAGTATCTGTATTATGTTCAGTTCATTTAGGTGAAGAAATGGGGAGAGAGACCTTACTTAAGGCTTTGTCATGTGGTTGACTTCCCGGAGAGTTGCAACACACACATCCATGTCATCCCAGTAAGGGAAACCATATCAGACCAAGAAATAGTTGGACCAATGTCCATCATAGTGAACCAATAACTTTTTATAGGAGTTACTCAAGGGACTATTGGTAGAAGATACTTACCGAATCAGGAATGACACAAAAGAAGCCGTTGCACTGGAAATACCCAGCATAACATGGGTGACAATTCACAAAAGCTGCAACCCAGAGTTTGCCTACACAGTTGGTCGGTGAGCTAGAATGACCTCCCTTGGTAGCTGTTTTTTCTGGAAAAGGGTCTCAAGACTCTTCCAAGTATCTGTTCTCCCAAACTTCTGACCTTTCGTGGACTTTCTGAGTCTCAAGAACTTCTTCCTCCCTCCTGAAGAAAATGTCATATAACTGGCATCAGGACCATTTAATCAGAAACAGAAAATATAGTCCTTCAAAAATAATGATTAAATAGTTGTGTTGAAATTAACTCAAATTGTTAAGCTGTTCTAGGAACAGTTTTCAGTAATTCATCATAATCATAAAAACTCTTGAGTAGTGGAAACATGAAAGAATTTCATACAGAATTTCTGAAGGCTTTCTATGCCTGAGATATTATATCTTCATGGGGTGATACTTCATATATAACTCCGCACAGCTTGGCTGCTGGTTCTTAGGTGTTAGTAAAAATATATATTCACTAACAATTACTGAAAAAGGAAAGGGTTAGAAAAAGAGAGGGGAATTAGAAAGAAAGAGGAGAAGAGCATATGGGAAATTCAAAGGAATAAAATGAATGAAGACATGTTATAATTATATTCTATTCTCAAAAATAAAATTAAAAGATGTTTTAGTATTCTTCTAATATAAAGCTATTTTCTTAAATTAATTCCAAGCTTCAATAATAATACAGGCAGGGGAAAATATTTTCTTTTCAAACATCTAAAAGTAACAATTTTTCAGTAGGGCATTTGCCACCTGGTGCAAATACTGAAGCGTGGTCCTTCTCTCTGGTGTTATTCAGCTATAAGGAAACATCATCTACTTTTAAAAGGTCAAGTGTATTATTAATTAAAATCTAATTTACTGCTTAAGAATGGTGTATAGTTAATTTACTTTGAATAATTCTTGATTTACTAGGTTTAACATGTCTTGCTTTCTGGATATTACTTATTATTATTATTATTATTATTATTATTATTGGCATGCTTAGAATAATATCTGTAGAAAATGAAGTATATGTAGAACTGAAATCCGATAGAATTTTTTAAGGCGTGTCATTTTAAGCATTAGGTAAAATGAATTACTTTTAGCATCCTGAGTTAGGCACATTCACAACTTGTAGAGTCTCACTTGATGGTAAGACTGTCTCTCTAAGACTTGCTCCATTCTCATTTACTCGAGATTTTATCATCAAGTTTCTCAACAATATTATTGTTATTGATTTATTTCTCAAAAGCTATTTTCAATAGTTTAACCTTTAATTATTTGTGCATGTGTGTATCTTTCTGTGTGTATGTATATGTGTGAGTGCAGACACCTGTGTAGTCCAGAAAATGTCTTAGTTCCTCTGGAGCTGGAGTTACAGGCAGTTGCAAACTTCCCAGTGTCAGTGGATCCTCACCAAAAACAGTTTTTCTTAACTGCTGAAGTCATCTCTTCCACTCCGTCAGAATTGTTTTAAATCTTGATATAACCTGTTTTGTTGCCTTTCTTGTTTTACACTTTAGTACATTTTTATAAAGAAATAGATTTATTTCTAGAATCAGTCTTCCTGCCTACCATGGTATTCCTAAAATTCATGGATTACATAGAATCAGACCCCTGTTAGCTGTTAGGCTGTCCAAGAAGTACATGCAGTGACCAACATCCTTTAACCGTCTTTAAAAGTAGATCATATTCTAGGACAACCTCAAATGTGAACATGGAAAGTTATCATATTGACTATGTTTATATCACTAGTAACTGTAGACATGATTGAAACTGGAGAGATGTGTTTGCTACTAAGAACACTAACACCTTTTCCAGAGCATCCAGGTTACATTCTCAGCACCTACACAATCATCTATAGCTCGAGTTCCGGATGATCTACTTCCTCACTCTGGCTTCTGCATGCACTGCACAAACATTGGACATTTTGCACTTACATAAATGTAGGCAAGATACTCCACTCCCATAGATAAAATTTAAAGCATCGATAAAATCTTTTGTAAAAGAACTCCAGAGGTAGCAGAAGACTGTTTGGCTGTGAAATAAGGAATTCAGCTATATCAGCATCCTGTCAGCAAGCATTTCTTTTTTTTTTATTCGATATATTTTTATTTACATTTCAAATGATTTCCCCTTTTCTGGCCCCCCACTCCCCGAAAATCCCATAAGTCCTCTTCCCTCCTCCTGTTCTCCCATCCATCTCTTTCCACTTCCCTGGATCTGCCCTATACTGCAAGCATTTCTTAGCATCCACAATAGTGTCTGGATTTGGCATTTCTATATGGGATGGATCCTCAGGCGGGACAGTTTCTGGATGCCCTTTCCTTCAGTCTTTGATCCACACTTTGTCCCATATTTCCTTTAGAGAGTAGCAACTCTGGGTTAAAAATTTGTAGATGAGTGGGGTGGCCTCATCAACCAACTGGGGGCCTTGACTAACCTCTGGATATGGGCTCTGCAGCTTCTGCTGCCCAAGCATCAATCCAGGAGCACTCCTCATCCCGAACAGAAAGTTCTTAGAAGTTATTCTTCCATCATTTCCCCTCTGAAGATAGCTTGTATTGCTAGGGGAGGGGCAAGCTGAATACCCACATACATTTAAATTAGAGGAAGTTATAGTTACCTCCAATAGACTTCATCCTGAATGGAATAAACGTGTTTGCAAACTTATTTCCAAATAGTTCTAGGAAATGATTCACTTCTTCCCATATAGGCTTGCCCTGTTCCTTCTTATCCATGGTTAATACATGAGATATTCACCACTTGTTCAGCTTTTATAAACTTTTGTATGCAATTTAATACGTTTCCCTGATTTGTCTTTTATATGTTTAATTTGAAGCCTCACAAGATACGACCTAAGAAGGCAGATAAAACCTTTTCATCTTTGACAGATGTACATTTTTGACTAGAATAATACTTGCCACTCAAGGTTAAATAACATCCTTCTTGGATATAATAACATAGAGAAATTTATTTTCTGTATGTTATGAAGCATTACATAATATTATCTTACATAGTATAACAGCAATGGAAAGCATATATTATAATATAATAATATAATACCTTTAAAAGTCACTAGTTAAAGGAAAAAAGGAAATAAATTTCAAGTGAGTTGTTATAGGACTTAAATTCTGTTTTACTTCATAATGTTCAAAGATTCTAAGTTATTTTCCTTTTAAATTAATTTATCTATTTGTTTTTCATTCCCCCTCTTTTCCAAATACTTTTTCACACAGTTATTCCCCTCATTTCCCCCTCCTCTTTTCCTCTGAGAAGTGTGAGCACCCCTGCTATGTCTGTGTGGGTCAGTTTGTGTATCCTTCAATCCCTCACTGACTCTGAGATTACACCTACACACCCATCAGAATGACTAAGATCAAAACCACACAGAACAGTACATGCTGGCAAGGATTTGAAGCCAGCGAAACACTTGTGCATTGCTGGTGGAAGTGTGATCTTGTGCAACTGCTCAGGAAATCAATTTTGGCAGTTTCTCAGAAAAATGCTAATAGTTCTATCTCAAGATCGAAGTTATATATTTGTTTCAGTTTCCTATTTTTGAAAAGTAAGTTTCATCTAACAGCAAGTTTATCAATGTACTAAAATAGGTCTCTGACTGCTATCTCATTTGACTGTTCCAATTATGATGCCAGATATGCTGCAACAGTAGTTCATGAGTAGTTCGAGTGCATCTTTTGTTTACTATGTACTTTGTTGATGGTTCCTTAGGTTGCAAATGAATAATCAGAAGATTCTGTAAATCAGTCATGTACCATGTCATCATTGAATTTTATGTGTATCTATGGGGAGAGTTAATGCTTAATGGTTAAATAGTTAAAGAACTAATTGAAAGCCACATGGTTATTCAACAAGAGAGGCAAATCTCGGAATTTCATCTCGAGATTCCACATATTTCACTTCTTTCAGGTAAGACGTCAACTCCCTATCTCAGAAATTAGCATTTAGTAGACTCTGCTTTCATGACTGGTCCTCTGTCTAGAGCCCACAGAATGAAAGAAAGGAATAAAGGAAAAACATTTACTAGATAGCGTCTCATGAAGAAATGTATCTGGGCTGAAACCAGTTTTACATTCAAGCTAAATATGGCTAATTTTTTATACTTCCTACACACAGCTGTCATATTCATACTCATGCAAGTTGTAATAAACACACAGGCTTTGGCAGAAAGATGCCTTAATTATATACATTGTAGTTGTTATGAAGACACTTTTAATATTGAAAACATTTGCAAGTCAACTCTCCTCTTATGTCTTGATATCCTAGGCAGAAATTCCCCCCAAATATGGAAATGTCTATTCCAAGAAAGTCTAAGACCACAAATCCTCACACTATTTAATAGCGAAATAGTTTTCAAGGGCATAAAATACTTAGACCAATATATTCTAGAAGTTGTTTTAAATGATTTGTAATTTTTGCAAAACAGTGCTTTGTTTGAGTCTCTTCTTGGGTGATAACTTCCTTTATATTGAGACTGCATCAGAAAATTATTCTTTAATCTTCTACATTTTTCATGGGGAACTAATGAACACTCTAAAACATAAGAAGATACTTTACTGGAGAATCCAGTCTCTTGAACTATGCCTGGCTACATTCCATCTCCTTTAACCACCAGGAGAAGCTTATTAAAGCAAAAGAAACATCTGAGATGCTTTTGCATGCTTCAGGCTTACCAAGTAAATATGTAGAGCCTTCCCTTCATGGCTTTTATTTCTCTCAAAAGCTTGCATGAAATCCTGGGATCAGAAATGTTTTCCCTGTCAGTGCTTTACAGAATCTTCATCAAGCATACTCTGTACTGTACGTCTCTTAGGGGGATCCATCCTAAAATTTTAGGCGCATACTACTCTTTTTTTCCCATAAATAGTAACACCACCAAGTCATCAAATTTCATCAAACCCGTCTCATTAGTAACAATAGTAATGTCATTTTTCAAAACCACTGTTGTTAAATATGATATCTTCTGGTCTCCACTTTCTACAGGTATTTTGTCCAACATGTTATTGGTTGGCCACATCTACATGTCCAAAAAATGCTTCAGTTATAGTAGTGTTTCTCATCTCTCTAAATGTTTGACCTTTTAATACAGTGCCTCATGGTGTGGTGACTCATAACCATAGAATTATTCCATTGCTACTTCATAACTATAATTGTGCTACTGTTAAAACATTGAATTATAACTAGTTACTTACTTATACCCATTCTAAATTTTAGATATGTGCATACTGTTTTGCCCTTACCAAGTACTATCCCATACATAATGATTTTCTCTATCATTTCTGAGTTCTTAAATAGTTAAGAGGTAGGAAGCAGTTTGGTAATAAAATGGAGTTGGAAATTAACAACACTGAGTCCGAAGGCATGCATTTTATGTGTGCTCACATAAATTTTCTAGCATTACAATTTAGTCACATATTCAAATGGCAGGGAGCTTGCTTTGATGTTGGAGTAAACGGATAAAACAGTCTATTTTCAGGCTACTCCTTCCATCTTAACATTCTAATTACTCTGGAGAAGGTGTAACTAGAAAATCACACCAGTAGCTGCTGCATCTCTAAACAGAACCATGAGGTTCTGAGATCAGAGGAAATCAAAGTACCTGTGTAGTATGTTCCCTACTCCATCTAGTTAAATCTGGGAAACATTTTAAGGGGCTTCTCTCTTAGTTTTCTTGTCCATTTCTTGGTGATTTTTTTCATTTAATTTTTATTGGAAGCCATTTGTTGTTTGTATCAAACCTATTCTTAAATTTTTGTACTTATTTAAATGAGTTATTCAATGGTGCCCAACTCTTCATTTTTTCCTTATTATATTATTATTCAGACATATAAGGTAATGCCTTTCTTTTGAACAAAACACCTGTCTCTTCCTGGTATCCTTTAAGAGCGTAAAGTCTACAAATTCTACCATCTAGTAACATCAGGGATTTCTGATAGGACATTCACACCGAGGCTATGTTCTTGAAATTATAGGAAACTTTTCTCTAAAAATTGCTTCCACAGACAACAGCATTAACATCCATCTATTGCTAGAACTAGACAGTCACACTTCATTTTTCATGTATTTTATTACCTTAGTACCGTAGATTTTCACTTTTTATATGCTCTCAGAATTTTAATTCAAGCCTTTATTTTTACTTTATAAAAAAGCATCCTGATTTGTATTCAAGGCTTCATTATTTCATTTTCTTCTAATCAGTTTTCCAACTGATTAACAGAGCAAATTTTAAGATTATGAATCTGGAGTCACTCAGTTTCAGTTCATTACCTAAGTTTGAAATGATTTTATTCAAGAATCCTGGTCAATCAGGTGCTGAAAACAAATTAACTGACTACATAATTTTACTAAGCCTAAAATTCAGTTTAAAATTAAAAAAAGAATGAGACTCAACAGTATTAGGTATCTATTTTATTTATATGACTTGAAATCTTGACTCAATATTTTTGTTGAATATTAAACATAATTAAAGTATTGAAAACATTATAGATTCACCAAGTGGTATAAAATCATAACTAACTGAATAGAAAATTGATAACCAAGTTTCAAATGATTTGGGATTTGCTATAAAATATTGCATACATAATCTTTTTGAAAAAGATCTATATTGAGTATTTCAGAAAATGCTAAATGATAAATAGGAAATAAAAACATTGTCTTTTTATTAACAGATGATTTTCTTGGCATCTCTTAGGCCATGACCTTCAGACAGCTGTATCCCATACATAAATCTTTCAAATATGGTTGAGCTTTATATGATTACCCAGTTCAATCTTCTTCTTCTTGTTTTTTTTTTGTTGTTGTTGTTGGTTTATATTTATTTATTTATTTATTTATTTATTTATTTATTTATTTATTTTGGTGTTTTGGATTTGGTTTTTTCGAGACAGGGTTTCTCTGTATAGCCCTGGCTGTCCTGGAACTCACTCTGTAAACCAGGCTGGCCTCGAACTCAGAAATCCGCCTGCCTCTCCCTCCCAGAGGGCTGGGATTACAGGCGTGCGCCACCACTGCCCGGCTTCTTGTTAAAATATTCTGATTTTTCTGAATATTTGCTCTCCTTTTATCATTGCATATAACAGGCAGAAGGACCTACTAACAGCTTGCATCTTCTTACAGCCAATAAAGCTACAATTACCATTATGTATAATGTCACTGAAGGATTTTGTATGCTCAAATTGCAAGGACAGACAGAGGTTTGACTTTTACGGAAATACAGAATGTGTGTCCTTGTGTATTTGTTCTTTGATGCTCTGAAAGTTTGCCAAAAGTTTATTTTTTTTCAGGCAAATCACTCCCTCCATATGGGAAAGTAAATGCATACCCCAATGTATCCCTGCAATGACTGATGAAAGAGACAGCAGCTGTAGCCAACAAATCTTTTTAATGTTTTTTATGGAGTGTCCATTCAACGGCTGAACGCACCACTGCACAGCTTGAAGCTCGTAATGGCTGCCAAAAGTTTCACTGACTTGTTACAGTCTCTGTCTCTCAGAGATATTTCTCCCCTGGATTATTCAGTAGAGAAACTTGACTGTCTTTTTTTTCTAGACAGATTCAGAACTGCTCAATATGAAGGTTTATATTGCCTCTTTCAGAGGGGGCTATATCTCAAAGAGACATCCTTATTAAAGAAGGAATTACCGTTTCAACCAAATATATTTTCAAGCTCAGATATGTTATAGATGAAAGTAGTCTCAAGTAAAAAGAGCATGATTCATACATTAGATGCAAAAATTTCTTTGATGAAATTATTCATGTCCTCAATATTTGACAATTTGAGATTTTCTCACTTTTAAATCAAACAGCCTTGAACAGGTAGGTCAGCTCAGTACCTAAAGGCTGTTTTTCAAGCATCACCGGCAAGATGGTAGTTTTCTTTCACAGAAGACAATCATCAGTCTGAGCCTGCTTTCAACTTCCTGAGATATATAATGGTAGCAGGGTTCAGGGTTTTGAGTGTTAGGGTTTTGACTGTGAAGTGTGCCCAAGACTTTCATCACACATTTTAAAGAAATATTGCTATCTTGAATCACAAACATCCTATCTCACAGAGAGAAAGCTTTGACCATCTCTTTGTGACAACAGAACTTATTTCCTTAGAAAATTATATCTAATTAGCAGACAGACATAATGCTCTCTCATGGGAGAAGGAAAGGTTGACTGATCAATACTGACTGTTTATAATAAGTGTTCAGTCTGAGTCTTGATAACAGAAATGGTTGAACCATATTTTAGTGTTTATTTGTATGTGAAAACCATTTTTGAATTCTGTGGTAAAAATCTAATTCTATAAAGTCTCTTTAGTTTATTCATTAATAAAGTGTATCTGTTAACTTTAATGGCCCACGTTTCTACTCTCACACAGAGAAATATTTCTATTAAATATTACATCATTGACATTCTTATAAATGTCTGTGAGGAGAGGTAAATGATCCAGTCCCTTTAGCTCCATCTCCACTTCTGTATTTTATCTTTACAAGTGGGTTTTTACAAGAGTCAAAACTGACATGGAGGTCAAAAATATTTGTGAAAATGACTTGATTTCTTTTGTCTCTGCCACCCCTAAATCTGCCTCATTTACTAGAAAACAGACATTTTCATTGACAATTGAGTGTCTATCAGAGTACTGATATATATTTTTCAGTTTTAATCCTATGTATATGGTGTTTTGTCTCTATCTGTGCTCCACATACATTTATTTGCATGGTACACATGGAGGACAGAGAAGAACATTGAATTTCCTGTACCTGGAATTACAGAAGAGTTTCAGTTGTCAATTGCTAGGAATTGAATGCCAGTTCAGTCCTCTGGTAAAGCAACAAATTTTCTTGACCGCCAAGTCATCTTTTCAGCCTTGGTACATTAAAATAACTTTAAGCACCTTCTTTTTGCCCCCATATTCCCCATTGCAGCCAAACTCCTTCATATGATGTGACAAAATCAATGTTTGTTCTTTCAATCAAATTTTCCTACAAACATTTTTAACTTTAAGAGAAACCTGTTGTTTGTTTATTTGTTTTAATTTCTAAAACTTTCCATTTGAGCTCAGAGGTAGACCTAATACACTCAAGGGTCTCTATATTCTACCAAACACTATCATGAACTTATTTTATTTATTAAGTTTTTTGTTTTTTTTTGAGTAAAGAAAACAATAAGACAACAATCTAAATAAAGAAAAAAAACTAAAATGAAACAATAATAGAGACAAGAAACTATAGCCAGAGAAACTATATATCATTACATAAAGTGATATGGATGAGATAATTAGCAGTTTTGATCATTGTACTGTGAACATATGAATTTAAACATGAAAATGCATTCCATAGATAACTTGTAATTTTCAATTAAAATGGTCCTACATCTTGACACTTAGCTTCAAATCTCTCCACGGGACTATAATTTAATCCATTGGTTGTTCTTTTCTACTGGTTCTATAGTTTTAGGTACTAAGAATGAAAACCAGGGCCATGTATGTGTTAGGCAATTGTTTACCACTTTTATCTCTTGTTCTTTCATGCAGGAGTTTGTTATGTAGCTAAAGATGAACTTAAAAGATCTGCCTGCTTTAGTGAATGTGTCCTTGTATCACAAATATGTGCATACCTGTCATCTATTGCTACTATTGTGTTAATAGAGGCTTGCATTTATTTATAATATTCAACCTTTTTGTTTTATATTAGCCTATATACATTTGGCTCCTATGACAAAGTGATATGAACTTTAAAACCTTTTAATGACATATTTATTTGTCACAGTTCTGGAGGTTAACAAGTCCACAGTCAAAGCACCTCCTGCTTTGGTTTTTATTGAAGGCCCATTTAATAGTTCAGGAATGGAGCTTTCTTTATAATGAATAATTCACAATGAAAGGCAACCTAGTTCTTGAGGGTGTTAGAGTAGGCTGTTTCCTCTATGGACACATATACCATGCAAAATAAGTGTTCATGACATTATAAAAGAGCTTCCAACATATGATTTGGTGACAAGGCATAAATATGTTTTTAGAAGGTAGTAAACAATTCAGAGAAATGGTAATTTTCCAATAATCATGACTAGGTAAGGCAGTCTGGTGCTACTTTTTTCTTTGATCAAGGAGGCTTCTGAGGATGGATATTGAAAAGGTTAAACCAATAGCTAGTGAACATTCTTCTTTACTAGCATTGTAAAGGAACTAGGGAGAGCTGATGAGGTTTGATTGAAAAATGTCTCCCATGGGCTCAAGCCTCTGAACACTCAGTCTTCCCTTGGTGGCAGTGTTTGGGGAGGTTTCTGAGATGTGACCTTAGTAAAGAAAATATGATGCTTTGGCAAGGCTTTGAGAGTATATAACCTCACACTCTCAGTGTGTTGCCTCTGCTTGTGTTTGTAGGTGGAGAAGTGAGACTTCATCTTTCTGTTCCTTGCTGCATGCCTGCCAGCTGTCACGTATCCTTGTCATGATGGAGTCTTACCTTCAGGAGCTATAAGCCTAAAGGAACTCTCTTTTGTAAGGTGTTCTGTTCATGTTTCACTACAGAAACGGAAAGATGACCAATAGTTTTACTACTTATTTATGTAACATTCTGGCATTCCTACATATACTTCTTTTCTAATAATTAATTAACTCACCTTTGTGTTTTCATATTTTCTTTATGAATGTAGTATATTTAAAACTTGAAACTCAGTGGCAGTTTATTTCTATTCAAGAACAACAACACAAAACAGACCTTACTTTGTATCTGCAGTATCCAATAAACAAAGAATTATTGAACCAAATATTTAAGAACAATATCCATTGCTGACAGTTATGAAAAAGTTTATTTAGATCTATAGATCTGAGTGCCTAAAATTCAGTATCATATTTAAATTTTATAGATGTCTATTATCAGTCTTTAGAGATTTTATTTAGTAAGTTATAAAACAATATGGAGCTTGGAAATCAATAATGTCACTTATAAATAAGGACATAATTTCAAATATAATCTTAGTTTCTTTCTTCACTTCCTTTACTTAATTAATACATATCTAGAGAACAGATGTTAGATGTTTCCATTTTTTATCATCTCACTAAAAAATCTTGGTTAATTACTTATGTTAGAGAAATTCTTTCAAATAACATTTTTTAGATGTTTAAAATTTAGAGTTCAATTTATATATTTATTTACATAGATATATATTAGTATAGATATGTTTTTTTTTCTTTACAGTAAGATAAATTTTATTTATCCTCAGTTTAACTCTAATTTCAGGTTTACTGACAACACTGTCATATGTTTTAAAGACAATTTATTTGAAATCATATAAAACACTTCAACATACTGGACTGTGAAAATTTTTAGTGCTAATCAAATAGTGTTGAAGTGTTAATTTGAATTTATTTTTATAGCTCAAATTCACAAATTCAATAATTCACACTTTGTTAAAGCCAATGCAAGGTAAAGCACCCAGGGCCTTGACTCAACACAAGAATGATAATTAGCTGGAGGTAGAGCAAAGTCTTTCCACAATGAAAAGCACATCAATTGGTTATCCAATACCAAGTGATCAGCCCTGAATATATATCAGCTACCACTGCCTGGCTGGTTTCCTATCTCATGCAATGACGAGTCAATAGCTTTTAAAGAAAAATCTTTACCTATATTTATGAAATATGCTATGTCAAAAAGATGAGAATAAACATGTGCTAAATTCATGTGATGTAATTATAAAATATATAATCTTTTTTTGACTGGCTTATTTCATTTATCACAATGTTTCAAAATTTATCTTTGTTGTATTACTAAATAATATTCTTTTACATATTTTGTCAAACAATCTGTTATATTTATATGTCACATTTGGTGAATGGGTTTATTTTTTATTTTTATATTAATTAATTAATTAATTAATTAATTTTATTAGACTTTTTAATTTACATTTCAAATGTTATCCACTTTCCTGGTTTCCCCTCTGAAAACCCCCTGTTCCCTTCCCCCTCCCCCTGCTCACCAAACCACCCATTCCCACTTTCCCTATCCTGGCATTCCCCTATACTTGGGCATCGAGCCTTCTCAGGACCAAGAACCCTTTGATATCCAACAAGGCCATCCTCTGCTACATATGCAGCTGTAGTTATGGGTCCCTCCATGTGTGCTCTTTGGTTAGTCGTTTAGGTCCTGGGAGCTCTGGGGGTACTGCTTGGTTCATATTGTTGTTCTTCCTATGGGGCTGCAAGCTCTTTCAGCCCCTTCGGTCCCTTTTCTAGCCCCTCCATTGGGGATCTTGTGCTCAGTCCAATGGTTGGCTGAGAGCATTCACCTCTGTATTTGTCAGGATCTGGCAGAGTCTCTCAGGAGACAGATCAGTCTTCTATCAACAATCATTTCTTGGCATCTGCATTAGTGTCTGGGTTAGGCCACTGTATATGGGTGGATCTCCAGGTGGGGCAGTCTCTGAATGTTCTTTCCTTTAAACTCTTCTTCACAATTTGTACCTCCTCTCATGCTATAATGTAAAACATCTATACTCACAGCACCTACAATTGGGCTAGAGAGATGGGTAGGTGGGTACAGCATTTATCATAAAATACTGATAAACTGAGGTTTAGATAATAAGAACTTACATAAAATTTGTATGCATTTGCTCGGGATTACCAATGATTCCTTCTAAGAGATTAGAAGCAAATATGGGTGAATTTCAGGAAGCTCATAGTCTGGATAAATTGGCATATGTAGCTAAGTGAAAGGTTGTAATTTCCTCTGATAACTACACAGTGGTTAAAACACATATGTGTCCCCATATACAGACATGCAGACAGACATCCATGTCATGAACACATACACATAAATATTAAAACTACATATACTAAATGTAAAATAAAACCTCCTTAGAACTAAGACTACAAGTGTTGTTTTTTTTTTTAATTTTTTTTATTCGATATAATTTATTTACATTTCAAATGATTTCCCCTTTTCTAGCCCCCCCCCACTCCCCGAAAGTCCCGTAAGCCCCCTTCTCTTCCCCTGTCCTCCCTCCCACCCCTTCCCAGTTCCCCGTTCTGGTTTTGCCGAATACTGTTTCACTGAGTCTTTCCAGAACCAGGGACCACTCCTCCTTTCTTCTTGTATCTCATTTGATGTGTGGGTTATGTTTTGGGTATTCCAGTTTTCTAGATTAATAACCACTTATTAGTGTCTGCATACCATGATTCACCTTTTGAGTCTGGGTTACCTCACTTAGTATGATGTTCTCTAGCTCCATCCATTTGCCTAAGAATTTCATGAATTCATTGTTTCTAATGGCTGAATAGTACTCCATTGTGTAGATATACCACATTTTTTGCATCCACTCTTCTGTTGAGGGATACCTGGGTTCTTTCCAGCATCTGGCAATTATAAATAGGGCTGCTATGAACATAGTAGAGCATGTATCCTTATTACATGGTGGGGAATCCTCTGGGTATATGCCCAGGAGTGGTATAGCAGGATCTTCTGGAAGTGAGGTGCCCAGTTTTTGGAGGAACCGCCAGACTGATTTCCAGAGTGGTTGTACCAATTTGCAACCCCACCAGCAGTGGAGGAGTGTTCCTCTTTCTCCACACCCTCTCCAACACCTGCTGTCTCCTGAATTTTTAATCTTAGCCATTCTGACTGGTGTAAGATGAAATCTTAGGGTTGTTTTGATTTGATTTCCCTAATGACTAATGAAGTTGAGCATTTTTTAAGATGCTTCTCCTCCATCCGAAGTTCTTCAGGTGAGAATTCTTTGTTTAACTCTGTACCCCATTTTTTAATAGGATTGTTCGGTTTTCTGGAGTCGAAAAGAAACTGGGGAAGACCCTTGAGGACATCGGTACAGGGAGAAAGTTTCTGAACAGAACACCAATAGCATATGCTCTAAGAGCAAGAATTGACAAATGGGACCTCATAAGGTTACAGAGTTTCTGTAAGGCAAAGGACACCATCAAGAGGACAGATCAGCAACCAACAAATTGGGAAAAGATCTTCACCGATCCTACATCAGATAGAGTGCTAATATCCAATATATACAAGTGTTGTTGTACCCAATGAATGTACTCAAATTGATACCACTGAAGGTGGTGCATTCTTCACTACCTACCCCAAAGTTCTTGAATGAAACACACACACACATGCGTGTGTGTGCATGCGCACGAAAACACACACACACACACACACAAACAGAGAGAGAGAGAGAGAGAGAGAGAGAGAGAGAGAGAGAGAGAGCCTTATATTTTGATATTCCTTAAACAGCTCAATGCCTGGTCCATTTCCTAACTTCCACATGGCTGATCTACTTTCCTCCACCCCTGATAGTCCCAAGATATTTCTTATTCCTCTTATATTTCATCTTTACTGCGCAGGACCCAGACCTGCAGCCTTCCTGGACTGTGTTCCCCCAGCAACTAGATGACAGCTATGCTCTCTGGCTTCTCCACATCTCAGGCATGGTGTCCCTCCTTTCCAGGAATTGCAGCTCCTCTCCTACCTTCTTCCTTGATCCCTTGTCTGGGAATCTTCAGTCATGCTTCTGTCTCTCTGCCCAACCATTAGTCACTGGCGACTTTATTTACCAACCAAAACCAAGTTTCTCTGACTGACATGTGCGACACTGTAAACAGCTCTTGGGGAACCTAATTAGTATGAGAATTCAAGCAGCTATATTTCTGCCCTTTTTGTCCATTAAAAAAAGGCCTTTCTTTCCGATATACATTGAACATAATTATAACAGTTGTGTAAACTATAAGGTAGGATATGCATTAATAATTTCCAGTCCATCAATTTTGTTAATTTAGATACAATGTTCTAACATTTATCCTAATTTAAAGAGTTTACAATTCTATATTTGAATTATATGTTGATTTTAATTTATATTACCATCTGAAAACCATACTTTTACATCTAGATCATCCTCTTTAATTTAAAACAATTTGAGATTGGTTATAACACTATAACTACACTTCAACCCCATTAGAGATGTGAGAATAAATTAAATAGTACCTGAATATATAGGTAGCACATAAACATAGCTTCTAAAGCTTGAATAATTTGTAGAGACAGTTGGCTACCTGGGCAGTCCCCTATATTCCTTAGCATACTAGAGCATCTGTCTTCAGCCTTCTGATCCAAAACCATCTGTGGGAACACAGACCATGACAGGAAACTTGAGAGGTTGAGTGGGTTCAGATTTCCAGGCACCCAGATACTTAACTAAGATGATAGGTGGCTCCCTGCTCCCTGCTCTCTGCCAGATTCCTGGCCTGGAACGTATGCCACACTTCCCACATAAGGAAGTGTGACCTGTGTTCTCATAGCCCTACAGAGTTCTCCATATTAATGAGGTACCTAGAGACCCTGAGAGTTAATGGAGTAAGCTTCCCTTCCTGGACATTTATCCTTGCAAAACATATTTACTCTCTGCTCTACCAGAAGAGGTGGTTTGCCTCCATTTTTTTTTTTTTTTTTTTTGATGATCAGTCAACAAAGAGTATGTATTAGCATGGACTGGCTCTTTCATTGAGAACCATGGAAAAGGGCTTTGCCTACAGAGTCACAATCTAAGTCTCTCATAGAAGGCCTCTCTGCACTCCCAGACAACCATCATCAAGCTAAGGACAATCAGCTGAAGAGCTAAGCCAGAGCTTCCATTTCCCCCCTCCAGAGCTGGTCACTGTTCTCAGCCAATAGGCTCCTGACTCTGCTCACAACTCCTCTCAACTCAGCAGCACTTGGAGTTTAGTAGTATTTGGTCCCAGCTGTGTAGCTGACCCATGGAACTACGATCGTTCCTTCCCCACAACTCAAAGCTGCACCCCAGCAATGACTGGGTGCCCAGGATTCAGGGAACCCCAGATTCAGCCTCCCTCATCCTAGGCTGTGTTTTCTCACCCTGGGAGTGGTGTGTCTGTACTTCCTTCCCCATAGGCCAGCACCCAATGGTGGTAGCAATGTCAATGCTGTCAAGTGATCCACGTTCTGCCTGCTCAAGTGGTGTGTCCCACACCACAGTGGCAGGGCAGAACAAGAACTCACAGCATCTGACAGACCTTAGTGATATATAAATTAATAAGGACTAGCTTATCCATTTTTGACAGAGCTAAGTTGTTGACTATTTCATAGTATGTATCCTTTCCTGGACATTATTTTTTTTGTCTGTAGATGAATTAGGAAAATTCTTGTCTAATGGCTACATTCTCATAATTGGAGAAACTTTATATGGAAGTAATGATGTTTAATATCTTCTTTGATGTGGGAAGGCTGTACTATCTGGAGCAGACACATTTCCTACTCAAAGATTTATTATTAATGAAATTAGTTTAACTGCTGTATCTTGTGGATCTCTGATGTCTTTGAAGATGATATATCTATATGTAGAATATCTGAACTATTAAACATTGACAGCTTTTACCTATTTCTATTTGAATAAATTGAAAACATTTTATTATAATTAAATCAGGATCTAATATAACCATGAGTTTATTGTCTGGCCCTTAGATTGCATTATATAATCATCCTAAACAGTTTGTAAATAGCAGCTATTAGAAGGTCTGGATCTAAGCCTTGTATTCTTAAAAGAATTGAATAGGCAAAATATCTATCTGAGAGTAAAAATATTGATTTTAAATTTTGTATCAGTATGTAAAAATTTATAGCAATCAAAACTTTAAACCTGTACCTGTTGGGGACAGCAAACAATGACAGGGACTGTCTACAGTAGGCAGAGATGGAGACATCTCAGAAGCCCACAATAGCTCCTTATAGAAAAAGGTGTCTGGGACCTTTTGGAGCAAGAGACACATCCCTCCAGGGCACTCCTCATCTAAAATAAGAGACTGCCTACAGTAGGCCTAAATAAAGATATCTCAATAGCCCACAACAGTCCTTTAAAACAACAGCTGTTTCCATTTCTCCTAACCTTAGCCCTGAACAACAGCTAAATAGATGTCATTTGTGTGTGACTATTTTTCAGTTGTCCTTGGTGTACATAACTATTCTATTATCTATAAAACTAGATGTTCCCTGATGCAATGATCCTTAAACAATTAAAAATTGAGGCATGGGGCACAGCACTAATGTCCCAGGTACAGGCTGTTTGTTCTCATCTTGGAAACAATGTAATAATTATACAATGGTAGTTCTAGATTAATGCACAACTTACAAAGAAAGTTTATTGAAATTATTAAAACATAAATTAGACACACACCTTCTCCAGCGGCATGGAGCTTAGGTTCCAGTCCTGAGGCCTCTGGCAGGAGCTTTCAGATCTCGGCTTTGGGATCCAGAACAGCCTGGGCTGCAACGCCACATCTCCAGGTCCAGCAAGAGGCAAGGGGGGCATCCCGGAGGCCTGGCTGGGAGGAGTCAGTGTGCTCTGGTGAGTCCAGCAGGACCCTGCGGGAGACTTCAGGTATCTGCTTCAGGATTTGAACAGCCTGGGCCACAGCACCCTGTCTCCAGGAAGTGCAAGAGGTCAGCTGTGCACCAGAGGCCACCTGGGAAGAGGCAGCTTGCACTGGTGAGTCCAGCATTGACAAGGCCCACTAACACCAGTGAGAACTAGATGGCAAAAGGCAAACGCAGGAACGTCACTAACAGAAATCAAGGCAATATGGCAGCATCTGAACCCAATTCTCCTCTACCAACATGTCCTGGATACCCCATCACACCAGTAAAACAAGATTTGGATTTAAAATCACTGATCATGATGCTGGTACAGGAACACATGAAGGACATACTTAAAGAAATTCAGGGTAAAATGGATCAAAAGTTAGAAGCCCTTAAAGGGGAAACACAAAAATCATTGAAAGAAATTCAGGAGAATACAAAAGCCAATAAGGAGGAAACACAAAATTCACTTAAAGAAATACAGGAGAACTTTGGTCAACAGGCTGAGGTCATGAAAGAAGAAACACAAAAATCTCTTAAAGGATTACAGGAAAGCACAAACAAGCAAGTGAAGGAGCTAAGCAAAACCATCCAGGATCTAAAATAAGTAGAAACAACTAAGAAAACTCAAAGGGAGACAACTTTGGAGATAGAAAACCTTGGGAAGAAATCAGGGGACATAGATACAAATATCAACAACAGAATACAAGAGATAGAAAAAAGAATCTCAGATGCTGAAGATACCATAGAAACCATGGACTCAACAGTTAAAGAAAATGCAAAATGCAAAAAGCTTGTAACCTAAAATATCCAGGAAATCCAGGACACAATGAGAAGACCAAACCTAAGGATTATAGGCATATATGAGAGTGAAGATTTACAACTTAAAGGGCCAGCAAATATCTTCAATAAAATTATGGAAGAAAACTTCCCTAACCTAAAGAGAGAGATGCCCATGAATATACAAGAAGCCTACAGAACTCCAAACAGACTGGACTAGAACAGAAATACTTCCCGTCACATAATTATCAAAATGCCAAATGTACTAAACAAAGAAAGAACATTAAAGGCAGTAAGAGAAAAAGGCCAAGTAACATATAAAGGAAGACCTATCAGAATCACAGCAGACTTTTCACCTGAGACTATGAAAGCTAGAAGATCCTGGGCAGATCTCATGCAGACTCTAAAAGAACACAAATGCCAGACAAAACTACTATACCCAGCAAAACTCTCAATCACCATACATGAAGAAACTAAGATATTCCATGACAAAACCAAGTTTACCCAATATCTATCCACAAACCCAGCCCTACAAAGGATAATACGAGGAAAACACCAATACAAGGAGGGAAACTTCACCCTGGAAAAAGCAAGATAGTAACCTTCTCTCATCAAACCCAAAAGAAGTTAACCAATCAAATTTAAAAAATAACATCAAAAATGACAGGAAGTAACAATCACTATTCCTTAATATCTCTTAACATCAATGGACTCAATGCCCCAATAAAAAGACATAGACTAACTGACTGGATACGTAAACAGGACCCTACAATTTGCTGTATACAGGAAACACACCTAAGGGTCAAAGACAAACACTACCTTAGAGTAAAAGGCTAGAAGACAATTTTACAAGCAAATGGTCTCAGGAAACAAGCTGGAGTAGCTATTTTAATATCAGATAAAATTGACTTTCAACCCAAAGTCATCAAAAGAGACTCTGAGGGACACTTTTTGCTGGTCAAAGGAAAAATACAACAAGAAGAACTCTCAATCCTGAACATCTATGCTCCAAATGCAAGGGCACCCTCATTCATAAAAGAAACTTTATTAAACCTCAAAGCACACATTGCACCTAACACAATAATTGTGGGTGACTTCAACACTGCACTTTCCTCAATGGACCGATCAGGAAAACAGAAACTGAAAAGGGACACAGTGAAACTAATTGAAGCTTTGGACGAATTAGATTTAATATATATATATATATATATATATATATATATATATATATGTATGTATGTATGTATGTATATATATAAAACATTCTATCCTAAAGCAAAAAGAATATACCTTTTTCTCAGTACCTCATGGTACCTTCTCCAAAATTGACCATATAATTGGTCACAAGACAGATCTCAACAAATATAAGAAGATCAAACTAATCCCATGCTAATCCCATGCTATACCTGCTATACCTCTCCTGGGCAGATACCCAAAGGATTCCCTGGCATGCAATAAAGACACATACTCCATTATGTTCATAGCAGCCTTATTTATAATAGCAGAAGCTGGAAAGAACCCAGATGCCCCTCAAAGGAGGAATGGATACAGAAAATGTGGTATGTTTCCACAATGGAACACTACTCAGCAATTAGAAACAACGAATTCACAAAATTTTTAGGCAAATGGTTTGATCTGGAAAATATCATCCTCAGTGAGGTAACCCAGTCACAAAAGAATACACATGGAATGCAATCTCTGATAAGTGGATATTAATTAGCCCAGAAGCCCTAAATACCCAAGGCACAAATCGCATAACAAATGACTCCCATGAAGAAGTATGGAGAAGGTCCTGATCCTGGAAAGGATTGATCTAGCATTGGAGGGGAATATAAGGACAGAGAAAAAAAGGAGGGAGGTGATTTGAGAATGGATTGAGAGAAGAAGGTTTATGGGACATATGGGGAGGGAGGATCCGGGAAAGGGGAAATCATTTGGAATGTAAACAAAGAATATAGAAAATAAAAATATTAAAAAAATAAAGAGCTTAATAATCACAGATCAAAAAAATAAATTAGAACCAACATTGAGACCCTGAGAAAGAAAAAAATTTCTTCAAGTTATAAAAAATGTTTTACGTAGTATTTGAGTGGTTCCTAGTTAAACAATATAAAATATATAAAGTCTTATATAGTAAAACTAAGTTAAAACACTAAGACTCTTAAGAGAGTTATTGTGTATAATGTACAGAAACAGAAAGCTAGCAGAACTACTGAGTTAAGGGTTAACTTGATTCTTTCTGGCCACTGACTGGCATCTTTGCCGATGTCATTTATAATTAGAGCTTCACAAGAAAATACAAGCAGCTGGCCTTGGAGCTCTGAGCTCTAAAGTATAATAAGTTAAAGTTAAAATTTAAATAATTATAAGTTGACAATTATGATTATTTTGGCTATAGGCCTAAAAATAGAAAAGCTTGAAACTTTGGAAACAATTATAATTCTTGATTCTTTGTAAGACATGGCTATTCTTTTAAATTTGATTTGACAACAATTATACAATGTCTGTTTTATATGCTTTTAGAGTATCAATAAAAGACTAAGACAAGAAGAAGATGAGGGAACATGAGGAGAATATGTAAAGAGTGAGTAAAAAATATGTAAAGAGTGAGTAAAGAAAAAATATAAAGAGTGAGTAAAGAAAAACTATTAGGTGTGTATAGAGAGTGTGTGGGTGAGTGGAAAGAAAATCCATGTGCTATGTCTGTGTGTCATGTGTGTAAAGACTGTGTGTATGACTGAAAAGAGAACAAACAGAGGTGTGTATGAGCATGAGAGTACAAGAAAAAAATTACAAAACACACACAACACAACACAACAGTGCACAAGAACATACAGAGTGGGTGCAGCATCAAGCTGGGAGCAAATGAGCTAGAGAAAAAGAGAACAGAGAATGAGAGAAAAGGAAAACTTTAAGTCTTAAGAAATTGCCTGTCATCTTGTACCCAAAAATTAGTCTATATATATTCATTATGTACATTCCAGATATCCCTACTTCCAGTTGAGAACCCCGATCCTGTGATGTAGCTAGAACCTGACATGTATCAATACATAAATTCTATACCAATGTAAGAAAATATAGCTTTAATTTTGCATCAAATATAAAGACTTCAAGCAATGTAAGATTATGACTATACAATGTTTTGTTTAAGAATAAATTTATTTATCAATACCCATGTATCTAATACTTTTTACCATATATTAATTCCCATCTGTATTACTATTGATTATTAAATTAACCACCCCCATCATACCAAAGTTATAAACAATTTGTCCAAAGTATCCTTCATTGCTGAAGAAAAATTTCTTTGGGGAGGGGCAATAGTTACATTTATCTGAGTATAAATATGTATAACTTAACTAAAATAAATATAAATTAAACACACATATACATAAATATTTACAGTTAGAAACTATCTTGATTGAGAAAAGCTGAAAGTCTCATTTCCAGGTGAATCTTTATAAGCAATCAATAGCTTTTGATAGGGGGTGAATAAATTTTCTTCATGGACAACTCCCTATATGTTATCTAGTCATAATTGTCCATCTATTTACACATCCAAATACCTGAAACATTAAATGAAATCAATTGTGGTGTGTGTGTTTATGTGTGTGTGTGTCTAAGTATAATAATAAAATAGAGGTCATGAATTTGAGAGTTGACAGAAATAAAATGAATTGGAGGGGACATATGAAGGGGAAATTATATAAGCTCAGCATATATTTATGAAATTCTCAATGAAATATATTGAAAAAGAAAGATAAGAATGATTTTTTTCTGTATACAGCTTTACACTGTATTCCATGGTCAGTCAAGCTTACACTAATATGACCCATTATGAAGCTAATTCCTGTTATTTAATGTTCTATTCTCTGCTTCAAAGGATATGGTTATGCATATGAAAGACATACCAGAATGCACTTTCACAAAGAATACCTACACATGGTTAGAAAAACAGAATCAGGCATGAAATGACTGATGTTGGAATGTAATGGTGTTCTCACAATAACCACTAATCTCTCTGATGCCAAATGGCCATTAAGAGTTGTCATGCATTGAGATAGGTACTTCTGTACCTTTATTCGTTATCAGAAAAGAATTCCTAAATGAAGAACTTCCCAAAATCTGAACTTATGAGATATTTAATCAAACTGAGCAGATCTAGGTGACTGACCTAACTTTAGCTAGTGCATGCTCCTAAAAGTAGTTGCTATAGAAAACATGCTAACCTGTGCATTTAGTAATTCCCTTACTTTCTATTATTCCTGTAAGGCCTGAATATTATTTAAAATTATGCAAGACTTTACATATTTTAAATCTCCAACTTTTTCCTCAATTGAAAAGAAATGGATTCCAAGAGAGACCAATGGAGAAGGACAAGGAAAATAATTCAGCTAGTGTGGTTCCAGAGAAATGGTTTTGCCTATCTTTCAGGATGATTTTGAGCCAAAGTAGTCTTCAGGTGACACAGTGATATTTTTAAAAGTCCACAACTCAAAGACATAATTAACTGGAGCATCAAATCCCTAGCTTCTAGCTTCTTTACTGAGGTTAAACAGATTCAGAAACTCCTGTAGAGGATGATAGGAAGAATCAATGATGTGTGCTACAAGAGGCAGAGACACAGTGAAACCAGGGCGGGGAAAGGTCCAGGAATTAGAAAGAGAATAAAGAGAAATCTGGAGCAGAGAGCAGCATATGAGCTTTGGGGAGTCATGTAGGAACAACCATTTGAATGTTTAATTATTCAGGCTAAGATTTTATCTCCGTGGTTAGTTGCTTGCCTAGCATGTGTGAGTTCTGTCATCCAAATGCCAGCAGAGCAGTTAACATTGCGTACAAATATACTCGTTTTTCCTTACTTATTTCTCACTAGAATTTGGAACTACTAGAACACTCAATTATCCCACTTTTCCTATTAAACAGCATGATTGCCTGCTTAGAATATTCACGTTTACTTTTCCCTCAGCTGAGGCAGATGATTAAGGTTATTTTGGTATTGATTTGTTTTATTGATTTGGGAAATTGGAGAACCCTCATGAGATATTTTCAGCGTGAGAATGTCAATTGAAAGCTTGAACTGTTTGGAGACATTTCAGTTTTCAAGTTGAATAAATAGGATTCAAGAGCACACAAAAGAAAACGTGGCCTTTGAGAACAGTCACTTCTAATTTGGCAAGAATATGGCATTCCCAGGATGGATCTTCCTTAATCAGTACTAATATTTCTGCTTCTTGACTTAGATTTTCTTTGTTGAATTACTTGTAACAAAACCGGGGAAGGATTGTGGGAGGGGGTGACCAAGAGGGGAGCAGTGAGTGGGATGTAAAGTGAAGAAGTGAAAAAATGTAATAATAATAACGATAATAATGATAATAATCACGATAATAATCATGATAACAATAATAATAAAGTAAAATGCTCAAGTGAAAGAATAAGGTTGTGTGTGTGTGTGTGTTTATGTGTGCATTTGATTTACATGTATTTTAGTCAGATGTTAATTCTTCATGTGAAATATGTCATAGTTTTATCTAAGTAGAAAATACTGGGGTGTAAATGAAATATTCTGAGACTCTGTGATGCAAACAGACATTTTATCCCAAAATTTCGTGAACAACAAAAGGTATGTTGGTTTTTCATATTTTGAGTGCATGTGTGTGGTGTGTTCAATCAGGTATATGTGTGAGTGTGGGTTCATCTGGCTGCGGGAGGATGTGGGTGCTGGAAGATGTGTTGGTGTGTTCATGTATGTGCTGGAGGATGGTGTTGTCTTGATCTGTTATTTGGCCCTTCATACCTCTGAGACAGTGTTTCTTACTGTACATGTTGCTTAGCTAATAATCAAGAGGGCCCAACTATCTCCTGTCTTTAGCATTTTTTGTGCTCCAGATTTATGCTCTGGTCTTCATGAATGCCCAGAAAGCTTTCTTGACTTATATAGGAGCATAGGTGTATTTCTTTCTTTGTGCCTGGCTTGTTTTCATGAATAGATAATGTTCTAAGTGTGTCCACATTTTTTAAATATTTTTATTTTCTATATTCTTTGTTTACATTCCAAATGATTTCCCCTTTCCCGGATCCCCCCCCCATATGTCCCATAAACCTTCTTCTCTCCATCCCTACTCCAATCACCTCCCTCCTTTTTCTCTGTCCTTATATTCCCTTCCCATGCTAGATCAATCCTTTCCAGGATCAGGACCCTCTCCATACTTCTTCATGGGTGTCATTTGCTATGCAATTTGTGCCTTGGGTATTTAGAGCTTCTGGGCTAATTAATATCCACTTATCAGAGATTGCATTCCATGTGTATTCTTTTGTGATTGGGTTACCTCACTTAGGATGATATTTTCCAGATCAAGCCATTACAAATGACAAATTTTGACATTTTTCAACATCTGCCCAGGATTCTACAGTGAGTATTTGTGTTCTATTTTAAATGTGAGTGGTTTCCTTAATTTCATTTCCATGTACCTATTTGTAATGAAACACTATCGATTTTAGAGCTTACTTTTATTTCCTGCCGTACCATGGAAATCATTTATTTCTATAGAAGTTTCTTTTTACAAAGGGCAAAGGTCATTGAAGATACCCACAAGAAGTCAAAGTGCACAAGATAAATGAATATGGAGTTCCCATTCAAAAATAGCATCCTTTTAAAAATAACATCTACCACACATTCCTTCCCATTCAAGTCTCAAGATCATTATGGAAGAGAAGGTAGTAAGATTGTAAGAATTAGAAGATTATGAGAAATATTGAAAAATACTTTCTCCTGGATGCCATAGGAATGACTTGCAATGAACTTTCAACAGGACTAATGGCCTGCGCAAGATTTGGATTGACAAAGAAAACACAAAGCTCCACTTCCATTTGGGGACTACAGTTAAGAGATAGCAACAGAGGGAAGGACTGGTACTTTTCGTCAGGAACACAACCCCCACAGGTTGCCCAGACTACTATGATCGGCCTTAGCCACATGTCCATAGGAGCCACACCCAATGGACTACTTCTCTTGTTGGTGGATTGTCCTCTGTAAGCTAAAATAAACCAGTTTCTCCCCTAAATGTTAAGATAATTAGTAGGGAAGCCAGAATGCAGACTAAGACGATGGGTATAAAGGCCACTTTTCAGAAGTCTTCCAAAAAACCTAATGCAAATTTGTGATGCCTTGGTACTTTCAGAAAACTATTGTGCACTTTCAGTATGTAATTTTAACTGTTTCAGTTGGTTTTTTTTAAAATTTTTTTATTCGATATAATTTATTTACATTTCAAATGATTTCCCTTTTTCTAGCACCCCCCCTCCCCGAAAGTCCCGTAAGCCCCCTTCTCTTCCCCTGTCCTCCCTCCCACCCCTTCCCACTTCCCCGTTCTGGTTTTGCCGAATACTGTTTCACTGAGTCTTTCCAGAACCAGTGACCACTCCTCCTTTCTTCTTGTATCTCATTTGATGTGTGGATTATGTTTTGGGTATTCCAGTTTTCTAGGTTAATAACCACTTATTAGTGAGTGCATACCATGATTCACCTTTTGAGTCTGGGTTACCTCACTTAGTATGATGTTCTCTAGCTCCATCCATTTGCCTAAGAATTTCATGAATTCATTGTTTCTAATGGCTGAATAGTACTCCATTGTGTAGATATACCACATTTTTTGCATCCACTCTTCTGTTGAGGGATACCTGGGTTCTTTCCAGCATCTGGCAATTATAAATAGGGCTGCTATGAACATAGTAGAGCATGTATCCTTATTACATGGTGGGGAATCCTCTGGGTATATGCCCAGGAGTGGTATAGCAGGATCTTCTGGAAGTGAGGTGTCCAGTTTTCGGAGGAACCGCCAGACTGCTTTCCAGAGTGGTTGTACCAATTTGCAAACCCACCAGCAGTGGAGGAGTGTTCCTCTTTCTCCACACCCTCTCCAACACCTGCTGTCTCCTGAATTTTTAATCTTAGCCATTCTGACTGGTGTAAGATGAAATCTTAGGGTTGTTTTGATTTGCATTTCCCTAATGACTAATGAAGTTGAGCATTTTTTAAGATGCTTCTCCGCCATCCGAAGTTCTTCAGGTGAGAATTCTTTGTTTAACTCTGTACCCCATTTTTTAATAGGGTTGTTTGGTTTTCTGGAGTCTAACTTCTTGAGTTCTTTATATATATTGGATATTAGCCCTCTATCTGATGTAGGATTGGTGAAGATCTTTTCCCACTTTGTTGGTTGCCGATCTGTCCTCTTGATGGTGTCCTTTGCCTTACAGAAACTCTGTAACCTTATGAGGTCCCATTTGTCAATTCTTGCTCTTAGAGCATACGCTATTGGTGTTCTGTTCAGAAACTTTCTCCCTGTACCGATGTCCTCAAGGGTCTTCCCCAGTTTCTTTTCTATTAGCTTCAGAGTGTCTGGCTTTATGTGGAGGTCCTTGATCCATTTGGATTTGAGCTTAGTACAAGGAGACAAGGATGAATCAATTCGCATTCTTCTGCATGCTGACCTCCAGTTGAACCAGCACCATTTGTTAAAAAGGCTATCTTTTTTCCATTGGATGTTTTCAGCCTCTTTGTTGAGGATCAAGTGGCCATAGGTGTGTGGGTTCATTTCTGGAACTTCAATCCTGTTCCATTGATCCTCCTGCCTGTCACTGTACCAATACCATGCAGTTTTTAACACTATTGCTCTGTAGTATTGCTTGAGGTCAGGGATACTGATTCCCCCAGACTTTCTTTTGTTGCTGAGAATAGTTTTAGCTATCCTGGGTTTTTTGTTGTTCCAGATGAATTTGATAATTGCTCTTTCTATCTCTGTGAACAATTGAGTTGGGATTTTGATGGGTATTGCATTGAATCTGTATATTGCTTTTGGCAAAATGGCCATTTTAACTATATTGATTCTACCGATCCATGAGCATGGGAGGTTTTCCCATTTTTTGAGGTCTTCTTCCATTTCTTTCTTCAGAGTCTTGAAGTTCTTGTCATACAGATCTTTCACATGTTTGGTAAGAGTCACCCCAAGATACTTTATACTGTTTGTGGCTATTGTGAAGGGGGTCATTTCCCTAATTTCTTTCTCAGCCTGCTTATCCTTTGAGTATAGGAAGGCCACTGATTTGCTTGAGTTGATTTTATAACCTGCCACTTTGCTGAAGTTGTTTGTCAGCTGTAGGAGCTCTCTAGTGGAGTTTTTTGGGTCACTTAGGTAGACTATCATGTCGTCTGCAAATAATGATAGTTTGACTTCCTCCTTTCCAATTTGTATCCCTTTGACCTCCTTATGTTGTCGAATTGCCCGAGCTAGTACCTCAGTTGGTTTTAATGTTTAGTAAATATGCCTCAGTAAAGACTTTTTTTTATATTCACTACATGTTTAGTATATTTTGAATTAAATATGAAGTATTATTAAATATAAATACCTTTTTTAATTAGATATTTTCTTTATTTACATTTCAAATATTATCCCCTTTCCACCTTTCATTATTTGCATCTGAATTTGAATATAATTCTCTGATTTTGGTATTTTATACACAATGAATATTTTGCTCAATCAACCACCTTGTTTCATATGATCTTATCCTACCCCCTATTTTTTCTTTTTTTTTTTTTTTGATATTTTGAATTATTTTTTATTCGATATATTTTTTATTTACATTTCAAATGATTTCCCCTTTTCTGGTCCCCCCACTCCCCGAAAGTCACATAAGACCCCTTCCCTTCCCCTGTTCTCCCACCCACCCCTTCCCACTTCCCTGTTTTGGTTTTGCCTTATACTGCTTCACTGAGTCTTTAAAGAACCAGGGGCCACTCCTCCTTTCTTCTTGTATCTCATTTGATGTGTGGATTATGTTTTGGGTATTCCAGTTTTCCAGGCTAATATCCACTTCCGAAAGATCCTGCTATACCACTCGTGGGCATATACCCAGAGGATTCCCCACCATGTAATAAGGATATATGCTCCACTATGTTTATAGCAGCCCTATTTGTAATAGCCAGAAGCTGGAAAGAACCCAGTATCCCTCAACACAAGAATGGATGCAAAAAATGTGGTATATCTACACAATGGAGTACTATTCAGCCATTAGAAACAATGAATTTATGAAATTCTTAGGCAAATGGATGGAGCTGGAGAACATCATACTAAGTGAGGTAACCCAGTCTCAAAAGATCAATCATGGTATGCACCCCCTATTCTTTCTTAAGTAATTGTAGAGTTACCTATTATTCATATTAAAGGCATCTTAACCACTTGAGCTTCAACAATGTTTCTTGTTTACTATAATTATACATGTGCCAAGCCACCAGTATAATCTGCTTTAAAGCACTTGAATTTTCTTAAAGGGAAACCCTTTATCTACAAACAGTCACTAATCTAATCTTTACTTCTAAAGATTCATTTATTCTGGAAAATAAGATAAAATTCATTTTCAGTACTCTCTTACTGTTTGGATTTCTGTCCTGAAGAATTTCCAGATGTGTTCCAATTTTAAAGAGGATTAATGATTTTATGGCCTGAAGCTTTTATATTTTGTTCTCAGCTTCTGATAGGTTTGGGTCTAGACTGAGGAAACTTTCTTTTGGAAGGTTATCACTTGGGTGTATGTAGTCAGCCCTAGTGAATGCCAAGGTTTATTAGGGAATTCTGCTCTTCTTTTTGCCATGTCTCCTTCCACACTCCCTGTTACTTTCTCTGCCTTCCTCTAAACTGATGATGAAACCACACCCGTTTTACCGTCCAACTGTTTTTTTGTTTTTGTTTTTGTTTTTGTCTATGCTTTTATTTTGTGATTCACGGGATTACTCTGTAGACAAGTTCTGGTTTAAATAGTTGGGAGTTTTAGTATATAATTTCCCCCTGTACTCCTTTTGGTTTCTTTACAGATTATTACATGTGGAGTCAGTGACATTAAACAACATGAGGCCCTTGACATTTTCAGTAATACAATTTTAAAGTTTTATTTTTGTGTTGGAACAAGATGGAACTTAAAATATTTGGTGAAATGGTTGAAATAATAAATTAGTTATAACCATAAATTAAAGAGTTTCCAAAATAGTAAAAATATACAAATACATTTTAATAGAATTTTGATTAATTTTGTACTTTGCAAAGTTTTCTTCTCTTTTGTGTTTATATTTAGTCTAAAAGCTTGTCAGGTCACACTATATAATCCATTTTATTTTCTTTATTGTTTTGAAGGCTAATATTAGAACTAAATTAATGTAATAAATTAATTTTCAAAATTAGCTAGTTTTATTTATGATGCTAGTTTTATTTATGATGCTAGTTTTATTGATGACTTTAAGTAACTTCCTCTTCCTGTTTGTTTTATGAAGATATGTATGTCCCATTAACATTTATAATTTTATTTACAATAATTTTTAAAAATAATTACTGTATATACCATTCCTCTAACTTCCCTTCTCTATGCAGAGATACTAGAATGTTTTGGCTTTAATGTTTTTTTCTCCATTATTATTTATGATGAGCAAATTCCCACAGAAGACCTACTCCTAGTCTCGACCCTGTTTTGAGATGTGAGAGTAATGTTATTTATAGGGAGAACCTTGACTAGACAGTAATTCGTAAAAAGTGAATCATGTCCAAATGGCACTAACTTATGTATTATTTGTAACAAATTGCTTGTAACACATCCTTGTGATTGATTACAGTACACCATCTGTCACTGTACTACAGCTAAAAACTACTGTATTACAACAAGTTGACCTTTTCAATGGATTTTCTAAAGGATTTGGAAAATCTCACATCTTAGAGGAAGCTCCCTCTGTATGTTATGAAATGTCATTATAATTTGTCTTCTCTGCTGTAGGAGTTTCTGCTACCCAGGGGAATTGCCTCACAACAGGAAGAACATTTTTGTTCTTTAACTTTACTAGAGAATGTATTTTTTATTTCTTTTGTTTATATATTTACTTTTATGTCATTATCTTCTAGAAAAATACTAAGCATAACACTATTAATACTCAGCTCTTCTTTGGTACCACCAACATACCTAACAGAAGGAACCTCGAGGGTTTGGTACATGAGGAGTAATGATATTAAAAAATGATGTTCTCTGATCCTCTCTTAAACTTAGGGGGCAGGGAAGGCCTTGTTATTTGTTAAGAAACTTCCTGTTTCCATTCCATCTCTGTGAACTGAGAAGTATTAATGAAAGGTCAGAATAATTTTAGTTTTAGCATAAATGTCAAGGGAAAAAGAACATTTCCAAGCTGTTATACAGAAGTTAAGAAGAATGATTCAATCTCTGTCTCTGTTTCTCTCTGTATCTCTGTTTCTGCTCTCCTCCATGTCTGTCTCTCTCTGTATGTGCACGTGTGCATGCATGTGCGCACATATGTTTATGAGTGTGTTTATACATGTGTGCCCCTCTCCATTTCTTTGTCTCTGTCTTTGTCTTTTCTTTGTAACTAATTGCATGGCCTCAGATAGTAAGATAATTATTTTTGTTCATGGTGAACTCTCCTTTGCTTATGAATGTGCTTTCATCTCATCCTTTAAAATGTTTTTCTTCATATAATTCTTGTTCTTATTTTCCTCTGAACAGCCTGCCCCCAAAATATATATTTTAATAGCATATATTTGCTAGGTAGGAATGAAAGTTTGTATATTTGGTAATGGATATTCAGGATTGGGGGCTAGGCTGCCCTTCCCCCAGAGGTTTTTCCCTATATAATCCTGATATTGGTTTTTCTTTCTCATCTCTTCTCTCTCTGGTCCTGCACCCCCTTCTCTCTTTCTTTCTACTCTCCTTTTCCCTATGGCCTTGGGCCTTGGGGAGAAACTCACCAGCCTGGGAGCAGCTTCACAATATACCAACCTTTAATATAATCTAATCAGGTTTAAATCCACTCGTTTAGTGGTAGAAAAACATTTTACCAGAAATATCCACTTGTTCCCATAAATTAAAGAAAACAGGGACCTGAGGGATTTAATTCTAAGATAATATTGAAGTTTTGTTCTTCCCAAGAATTAATTTTTAATTTTTTTCTAAAGTTTAGGTGCAGGCAAAATGGTTTTTTGGGTAAAGATGCCTAGCACCAAGGCTCAGGAACTAAGTTTGATCTCTGGAACCCATGTGATATTAGGAGAGAACAGTCTTTAATAAATTATCATATAACCTCCACACACACACACCAAACACTTCAAAGAAACACACACACACACACACACACACACACACACACACTACATAGATAAATACTAGATAGTCAAATATAAAATGTCTTGAAACAAATCGCTTATTTACTGTGCTATTACTCTTAAGTTGCGTTATGTCAAAGGCAATTCTTATAAAAGAAAATATTTCATTGGGGACCTCTGAACTATTTCAGAGCATTAGTCCATTACCACCATGCAAGAATCATGGTAGCAGACAGGTAAGCAGGCAGGTAAGCATTTAACTAGGAATGTAGCTGACAGTTTTACGTCTGGCTGTGTAGGCAGCACCCATGGAGAGAAAGGGACACTGGTCCAGCAGTTGGCTTTTGAAACCTCATTTAAAGCACCACAACATTTAATGGTTCATCATCAGGATATTTAGTCTTTGTTAAAATGTAGGGTGGTTAGAAATAACATCATAA
Organism: Apodemus sylvaticus; assembly: GCF_947179515.1. NCBI lineage: Eukaryota > Metazoa > Chordata > Mammalia > Rodentia > Muridae > Apodemus > Apodemus sylvaticus. The sequence continues at coordinate 36,927,804 of NC_067486.1, forward strand.
TGTTACATGTATTCACACAACATACAAAAGTGCCCCTAAAACACTGTTCATCACTGGCGTAAATGATAACAAAGATAGTCATCAGTATTATAATGAATAGCATTACAAATAGTAAGGGAAATACAAAATAATGCTGAGTGGGAACATGTCTACAGCAAAAGAGGTGAATGAATAAAACAAACTTTTGTTGACTTCTTACACAAAATATATGCATGTGTATGTTAAGGCCAAAAGTTGACACTGGGTACCTGCCACTTAATTTACTAAGCTAGCCTGTCTTGCTTGAACCTGTAGCTTACCGTGTTGGTTAGTCTAACTATCCAGCTTGCTCAAAGGATGTGCTGATGTACTATGTGTTTTACTGTGGTCCTGAAAGGTGTTGAAAACACTGAACAAAATGGTTATTACTTTCCAGCACTCAAAAGCTTCTAATGGCTGAGTAATTTTGTTCAGTATTTCAAACCATTTCCCTGTGTTTGTTGTAAAAATTGTGTAATACAAGCATTTTAGGACCGGAGTTCCTTATAAGGTATTCAGGCTTTTATGTAAGGATATTGGAGGCTCTGCTTGGTGACAGTTGTTTATTCATGAAGTAATCACTTTGATTGGGGTAGATTAATCATCAATCAATGTGCCTTTAGCCATTGTGAAGAAAATGAAGTGCCCTTTTCAAGTTTCTATCTTGAGCTCAGCCTTGGGACTCAAATGATTTAGAAAGTTACATGATTTTCTTTTTCCTCTTATTGAAAATGAAAAATTTCTTTGATTTTTTTATGCCTTTTATACTCTCTATGTTCATTCTTGGACTCTGCTCTCTGACAAAATGTCAAATCGCTTTGGAAGAAGTCTTATTAAGTGCTGTCTTTACGCCCTGCCACCTGCAGATAATTCTGGTTCTGGTTTAAAACCAGACTTCTTCTGCCAGGATCTGGAAACAGGTCTGTTTGGCATTGGGTCATACTCAAGCTGTGTCAAGTCAAGATCCTCAAATAAATTTAAAACTGGAAGAGAGTAAGTGATGAAGAGCTCACTCTGTGGCTCACCGCTGTCTTGAGAGAATCTGCTTTGAACAGAGGACTCCATCATCAAGAATTTCCTTCTTAAGGATACAGAGCAAACTAACATGATGCATATATCTGCTTAACATACAGACGTTTTTATAATACACTGTGCACAATGGACATAAATGAAGAAAATCAAAATGTTCACCAATAGTATGTTGGATAGCATTACAAATAGTAAAGGAAAATGAAAAAAACCGTGTTAATGAACAAGAAAAGTGAATAAATGGAACACATTTTTATTGACTCATTATACAAGGAATATACCATCAAATTTTGCTCTTAAAGTGCTTAACAAGCAATACTATTCTCTGCTAGTAGAAGTTGTTGGTTACTTTAGTGAGGAACAATGACCAGAATATGAGACAAGGCTTTCATGTTTCTGAATAGGAGGCTGTTTGCCTCAATGAGTTCACTTTGTACACAGTTGTGGAACCAAAGATAATTTTATATTTCCTTGGTTGCAGGTGATATTTAATTTAAAGTTAATCAAGTAATTCAAAACATAATCAATTATTCACACTGACACATTTGAATCTAGTTTTTTTATTGTCAAATTCCAGTAATATATCCATACTTCAAGGTATTTTAAAATTTTCAAAAGGGAGAGAATATTCACTCCAATTAAAATGGACACCATGACTATGACCCTTTTATAGGCAACAACCCAGTGTCCTTAGTGGATAGGTATTAAGTAAATGAATCCTCCGTGAGTGGTACCACTTTTAAATAAAATAAGTAGCACAATCAATCAACTTTATCTGTTCTCAATTAAAAAGGGGAAAAGCTCTTTGTGATATATTCAATAATGCAATAGGTCTTAGCTCAGATTTTCTGTTTTCCCTTTAAAATTCTGTATTTTAACTTTTTCAGTAAACACACACACAACATACACACACTCACACATGCACAAACAAACCCTAAAATCCATTTCCTCACCTTTCATTAGAGTAATACAAGAAGCTGATGGATGGTGTTAAGTGTGGTCTTACATCATTCAACATCTGCCCAATTGTTTTCCTATCAGAAGTCACTGTGGTGATTTACTACTAGAGTTTCTTGCAAGAACATAAGTCTTATCAGACAACATAAGCCTGCCTGCATTAGATATTTAAGTAATACTTGGATGTTCCTGGAGGTTGTAATGCAACTTTTCAGTTAGTGGTATTTCCACTGGCATACTTCAATGATTTAAAAGTTTTTTTTAAAGTCAAGTCCAGATATCAGGTAACAAATTGAAGAAACAAAATTATTTTATTTTATTTTTTTTAATTTTTTTTATTCGATATAATTTATTTACATTTCAAATGATTTCACCTTTTCTAGCCCCCCACTCCCCAAAAGTCCCGTAAGCCCCCTTCTCTTCCCCTGTCCTCCCACCCACCCCTTTCCACTTCCCCGTTCTGGTTTTGCCGAATACTGCTTCACTGAGTCTTTCCAGAACCAGGGGCCACTCCTCCTTTCTTCTTGTACCTCATTTGGACAAAATTATTTTATATAAGAATGAAAGCCACTTTGGAAATCAGTCTGGAGGTTCCTCAGAAAACTCGACGTGACACTTCCGGAGGACCCTGCTATACCTCTCCTGGGCATATACCCAAAGGATTCCCTGGCATGCAATAAAGACACATGCTCCATTATGTTCATAGCAGCCTTATTTATAATAGCCAGAAGCTGGAAAGAACCCAGATGCCCCTCAAAGGAGGAATGGATACAGAAAATGTGGTATATTTACACAATGGAATACTACTCAGCAATTAGAAACAATGAATTCACAAAATTTTTAGGAAAATCATTTGATCTGGAAAATATCATCCTAAGTGAGGTAACCCAATCACAAAAGAGTACGCATGGAATGCAATCTCTGATAAATGGATATTAATTAGCCCAGAAGCCCTGAATACCCAAGGCACAAATCGCATAACAAATGACTCCCGTGAAGAAGTATGGAGAGGGTCCTGATCCTGGAAAGGATTGATCTAGCATTGGAGGGGAATTTAAGCACAGAGAAAAAGGAGGGAGGTGATTGGAGAAGGGATGGAGAGAAGAAGGTTTATGGGACATATGGGGAGGGGGGATCCGGGAAAGGGGAAATCATTTGGAATGTAAACAAAGAATATAGAAAATAAAAAAATTAAAAAAATAAAAAAATAGAAAAAAAGAATGAAAGCCTATTTATACTGAGTAGAGATATTATTGATTTAAAAATCTACTAATATCAAATAATCCATGAGAATGGTACACATTAAATTATAAGGTGAATGTTTCTGATAGTTGTTTCAGGAGTATGTTTGAGAAAGTTACTACAATTTGATCAGGCAGTAGCTATTACCATACTGCAAGTTTGAGTTTGTGATCTGTCTATTAATGGTGAGGTATTCATACATTGAGGGAAGACTTTGCTAACTGAGGTCAAAGTCCACTATGACCAGCTATCCTTAGAGCTTTATGCAAAATGGGAGACTCCCTTGATAGCATGTTTTCTCCTCCTCTGACCTTGGCTGTGGAATTCTAAGCCTCCACACTCATCTCTATATTAGGAATGTCACTCATGCAGCCTCAATTAGTTTACAGGATCAATATTCTTTCACCTGACAAAACCTATTCAGTGATTTCTGAAATACTTCTTCATGTGAATGAAGTATGCCAGGTACCCTAAGCCTCCAGCCAATGGCCCATGCTCGTTCTGGACTTCCTGACCTTCAGTTTTGACCCCCAAACTTTATAAGCCTTCAATCACCCTAAGTCAAGTTGACCTGCCTACGGACAAGCAGTCCCAGCGTGGTCATTCACTGTAGGTACTCACAGGGTTTCTGAACCACTTGATTTTCTGATCCCACTCCCTTGAGGACTGAATAGGTTGAGGGTTCATGAGAGCAGGGAGACATTTACAATATAATTATGTTACTATTATTATTACCTTGCATTTACAGTAGAGTATCTCTAGTATGTAAAAGCATATACATATATATGGTACATTTTGAAATATTATGAATAATATTTCAAGAAATGGCAACTTTATTGTGTTAATAAGTAATACTTCTCACAGTTCTAATATGTGGCTCTGTATCGTTCTGTTCTTTTCAGTAGATCACAATTGTATTTGAAAGTTTCTTAATGATATTCATTAATATTTGCAAATATTCAATTTTCTTGTGAGTTATGGTTCTCAGTAAACACAATTGAAATATTTCTAGATACCTGTGTACAGCCTATGAAAACATTAAATGTGTTTGTTTTCATTTTAAACTTTTAACAATACTGAAAGCTTCAAGATTTTTAGGAGTTCCTGGGAATTTCCTCTTTTATTTCCATATTTGAGCATTAGTGTTCGTTGGGCAGTTAGAAATAGTAAATCATACTAGGCATACTATGAGCTCCTAGTTAGCTATAGTAGTAGTCAACATTTTATATTGTGGAAGTAATATTTGTAAAATATAATTTTCCTATATTAAAATATACAAGTCATTGTACCAGAAGGAAGTTGACTATCAAGTTCCTAGAGGGAGACTGCAAAAGATTTCAAAGAGGAAAAGGCAATAACTTTCAGAAGAACTGACAAAGTGTTCATATCCTCAGCTCCTGCTGAAATAACTGGTCAAGGCAGAAAACTAAGAAAGGATTTCTGGACATTAATAGTAATGTATATAGGAAAATAATTTTTATAACTAAATCACAAAGCAATTTAAAATGCCAGAATTTTATTGTAGAACAATAAACTGTGATATACCCTTAAGACAGCTAAAAATGAGTTGTTGACTTTTATTGGTTGTTGAGAAGAGCAATAATTTAATAGAGTCAAAACCAGTTGGAATTTACCATAATGAGTATCATAAAATTCTTGAACAGCATTTTTGGCTTGGTATCATCTTAGATCTGATATAAATCATTTGAAAACAAGCTGTATTCTGTCCCCTTTGGTCTAGTTAAAAACTGCCATTTAAGCTTTGACCTAAGCTACTTCTCATCTTACTGAACCAAACTCCCAGCATGTACACCTTGATTAACACCTATGGTGGTCATCAATATCCTGTATATTTACCCCACTTTGAAATTCAAAGCAGTTAATCCATTACTACCACATGAAGCAGTGGTGTGAGGACACATCCTTAGCCATTTTCATTTCTATCCACTGACTGAGCTCCCCACAGCTATTAGACTTCTTGTGACTCTTCATACCTGTCAACTTCTACATTTTTTATCTAAGTATAATATTCTTACAGAATAGGTAACTTTTAGTGATTCCAAACTTTCTTGTTTGGAATCTAGTGTCTCCCCTTCCCTCCTTGTGAGGATCTTTTTAGCAAACAGCTTTATTAGTTTATGGACACTTGAAAAGAAAAAAAAGAAAAGAATGCCAAAGCAATATTAGAATGAAATCATAAATACTGAAACTTTGACTAAAGTGTAGGAAAATGTATGTATATAATTAGCACATCTTAACATATAATTGAACAACACGTTTTTTAGAATATAATGATATTTAGATAATTTTGTCCATTTATTCTATTATATTCAGCAAATGCTTAATGGATTCCTGTGATTTGACCCAAATTAGTTATTATTGTTAAACTTGAGACTATTTAAAGTCCCTATGTAAAGTTCTAAAGTTGAAAGAATATATTTTAAAAAACTCAAAGTAAGAAGAAGAAGAATAGTATAGCTAAGGTGAAACATAGCTGGCAACTGACAGGAAAGTAGGCTTTCTGATTGCTGAGTGTGGTGTGGTGGAAAGATGGGTGGCAAATTGAGTAAGAGTTAGAATTCCTCTAAAGGGCCTCAAGAGAGAATCATTCCATATTAAATATATATTTTTTCTTTATTATACCAATACAAAACACAATATAGGTTCATATTTAGAAAAAATGAATAATTCAGAAAAAATAAGGGCTTATTCTAGAAGAAATGGTTGTAGTGAAATTTGATGTCAAGTAGTTTAATTCAGTACATTCTATTCTTAAGGAGAGGCAAACAGGTTTTCTGACACATAGATTATGGATCATAACACAGTTCAAAGGCTTTGAGAGGAAAAAATTTTTCATCACTAACAGTTTATATTTTCTGAGTGTAATATTTATCTTTAGAATGACACTGTAGTTTAATTTTATAGAATACACTTGGAAAATCTAGTGGACATAAAGGTATTTTTACTTACTAAACCATGAACTGAAATCCTAGTGATTTCCTTGGAAGACTTCATATATTCTAACATTTGCTTTTCTTTGTTGAAAGGGTAGGATGTGACTTGATTTACAGTCACATTTGGTATTTTCAGGAGTAGCCATGCATAACAGTTTCATTTAAAAATATTTAGAAGTTATTCTTAAATTGGTTTTTAAATATTTACTTTGTGATAAATTTGACATGTACAAAATAACCCTTGCTAGATAGAAATTGAAGATGTTGAATGAAATGAGATGTGCTAGAGCTGGTTGTGAAATTTACTATTTCATCTGAACCTGCACTTCATCCTCTCTATATAAACATTATGTCTGTCAGTTATACGATACTGTGTGTCATGTTTCCTCATCGAAGACTAGGATTTATCCTGAAATAAACTCATATTTATCAGTCAAGAAAAAATTTAACCTTTCTAAATATAGAGTCTGGATATACACATTCAGAAATATGGGCGATTCCAAATGCCAAGGACAATTGAAATACTTTCTATATCAATATTAAATAAACATTATTCTTACATAGGAGAATTGTGTAAGGAGATCTCTTCTTCTGGATTTCCTGAGCCTTAAGAGGGAAGGATTTGATGGAGATGTCCCCTTATCCTTATCCTTATCCTCATCCTCATCCTCATTCTCATCTTCATCCTCATCCTCATTCTTATCCTTATCTTTATCTAAATTTCCCTATTTGCAAGGATTCTAATATTTTCTGTATATTTTCTGGCTGTTGGCCTCTGTTGCAGTAAGAACCTACCCAGATGATCAGTGAGCAAGGCTCTAATCTATGAAAATAGAAGAATGTCATTAGGAATCATTTTATTTGTGAGAGCAATATTTAAATAATAATAATTTTAGAATTTAGGAATTAATTCATGGCCTTGACTAACTTTTCAAAAGTCTGTCAATGGGTTGAGTAGCCAACTGTTTATAGATGTCTTGTAATAGTAAAACAGCTTCTACTATTGAAAATCAAGTTCCAGTTTCAAAGAAAGATGAGACATGTTGACTTTCTCATGTTTGTACCTGAAATATAAGATGAAAGAAAAGTGTCAACAAAATGAGACCAAAACAAGCAAAATTTGAGAATTTGTCCTAAAAAGACCTTTCAGTGTATTATTGTGTGAGATTAATAAATAGAAATAAATACGTCAGAAGTTTATAGGTATTCCTAGAAAACGTTGTTCAGGATTCTCAGACCTCAGAATCTAAATGCCTTTGGATTGTATAAAAATTAAAGATCTTCTTTTTTTTTTAATTTTTTTTATTCGATATAATTTATTTACATTTCAAATGATTTCCCCTTTTCTAGCCCCCCCCACTCCCCGAAAGTCCCGTAAGCCCCCTTCTCTTCCCCTGTCCTCCCTCCCACCCCTTCCCAGTTCCCCGTTCTGGTTTTGCCGAATACTGTTCCACTGAGTCTTTCCAGAACCAGGGACCACTCCTCCTTTCTTCTTGTATCTCATTTGATGTGTGGATTATGTTTTCAGTATTCCAGTTTTCTAGGTTAATAACCACTTATTAGTGAGTGCATACCATGATTCACCTTTTGAGTCTGGGTTACCTCACTTAGTATGATGTTCTCTAGCTCCATCCATTTGCCTAAGAATTTCATGAATTCATTGTTTCTAATGGCTGAATAGTACTCCATTGTGTAGATATACCACATTTTTTGCATCCACTCTTCTGTTGAGGGATACCTGGGTTCTTTCCAGCATCTGGCAATTATAAATAGGGCTGCTATGAACATAGTAGAACATGTATCCTTATTAATTAAAGATCTTCTATTTAGCCATATTCAGAGGAATGACTTGGAAAGGCTGTGGGCTCAGTATTCTCAGAACCACCCAACATCAACTCTTCCAGCTCAGGATAGATTTTCCTATGACATTGTGAAGTGAGCAGATGGCAAAGGCTTTTGAGCTTAGAAAACTTCACTGAGAAAATTCTCATGGGATTGCAGAAGGTATGAGTGAAAAAGGAGACATCAACATTTCTAATCCACCTGAGTTGTAAGGACAGAAGGAATCTGGGATTGTCTGTTTTGATCAAGAATAGGGTGTTTTCTATAAAAATGAAAACTGTCAAATTGTACTTGGTAAACTGAATTGTATAATGTAGTTAAGAATATTATATTTCTTCCAACTCTATTCTAGACAAACTTTTAAGAGCACTTGTTAGCTTCCTTGAAGTTAGATTAGAGTTTGGGGCAAGCTTTTGTTTATTACCTATGGACAGAGTGTAATATTTTATGTCTGGGGGCCAACCTATGAAAATATCACTGTATTAATTGTCGTTTATGCTCCAATTTATCTAACAGTTGGAAGTCACACTTTGAAGCTGAGGGTCCTGCTGATGCAGGAACACATACTTGGAAACTGAGTCAGAGTCTTATTCTTTTATGCTCCTCTGCCTGAATCTATGGGACTTGACTGGAGAAACAAACTAAGCTATGTTGTATCTAGGTATTTGTTTTGTTAAATTGTACTTCATTTAGCTAGGTTGTCATATTAAACACAGACACACACATACTCCAAATTGATCTTCTGATTTGGCAATACCTCTTAGATTATTTAACTACTGCATTTATTGAAAACATTTTCCTCAAAAAATAGGAAAGCTTTTATATTATATGCAGTATTTAAATCCTGTATTGGAATCATGAATTACTTGTCTCAGAGGACAAGAATGGAGATTTTATTAATTATTCCTGAAAGAAGAATAATTAATGAGGATGTGTGGTACGTAAACATTTAGGGTGAAGCTTAATGTATTACCTACCATTCCTTTTACATTGAACACCCAGTATAAACATGAGAAAAATGCATTAATGGTTGTATGTTGAACTTTTCAAGTCAAATGGGCAAAATGGTAGACAGGAACTTAAAACTGTCAACATCGAGAGACCTTTTTTGACAAAGGAAGGGGGAAAATATACCACAATTAATCATATTTGCAATAGTTGTGATTCTCCTAAAATGCTAGTGCCTAGGCATTCCAGGCAATCTGCATATTTGAAGAGAATTGACCAGAAAGGGGAGCCATGGGTCCTAGGGAATCACAGACTTATAATGCTCCATATCATTGGGCAATGACTCTAACCAGGGCAATACTACAGATCTTTAGTATGTAAAGACAATGGCAATATATAGAAAAGGTTGAGAATTAGCCTTTTAAGTCTTCAGGAGACTGAATCCCATCAAGTTCCTGCCAGGCACCTGTAAGGTAGAGTCTATGCGAGAATAATTGACATTTTCACCCTACAACTTTCCATACTATACAAAATAAAATTTTTAAAAAAGGAAGTGTATTTATCACCTGGATGAAAGGTCATCAGATGCCAGATATCTATATGATGAGCACTAAGGATTTACTGTTGACACAGCTTGGTTTTTCTAATAGGTGAGTGAAAAGGAGAAAGTGTGGATTGTTAAAAACAATGCATCTCGATTATATGTTCATGATTTGATTTTCCTTCATCTCTCAAGAACCCTGTTATTATCAATATTAAAATATCACAGATTCCTTAATTTCATCCTTTCTTTTACACAGTGGACCTAATCCAAATGAATTATTTTATTATTGTATTTATAATTTATTTTTAATCTTATATTTGTAAATATTATAAGCTTCATTAATCCTGAATTTTTAAAATGATAAAATTTCAATCCTTTTGTTTTGCTTTGCTTTGTCTTTTTGTGACCAGGTACTCGTTTTGTTTTCAAGGACAGTGAACTACTTATTCTTTGGCCAGTTACTCTCAGGAGTAATGATTTTGTAATTGCTAGAATACTTGGACACACTATGCGTTGTTTTCCTATTCTCTACTAGTTTTGGGGGTTTCTGGATAGTAGACTCCTGGGGGATGGTTTCTTTTGTGTTTTTACTTCTTTAGATATTCTACCTCATGGTTGTGTTTTCCCTCAAAAAATTAAAACGCATTTTTCTTTTTCTTTTTTTTTTTTTTTTTTAAATCTACATTCGCTGTTATCTGAATGTTAGGGCATTCGATGCCATTACCTTTCCTGTTAATGGGATTCTAATTAGACTGATCGGTTTTAATTAGTATGCTGTCATGCAGCAATGTAATAAAATACTGTGTTGAGGAAAATTGATCTGGCCATGATGCTAATTACTCTCTTAGACTCTATGTTTTATCAAAATTGGAATTGATTGTTTCCAGGAAACCTGATTTCTGTTTCCCTTCCTCTGTCATCTCTTGTTTATAACATACTACATATATTTAAGTTTTCTCTTTAATTCATATTGGGTCATCATTCTCAACTTTATTTCATTCTGGATTCTTATGTGCCTTTAAAGGATGGTGCTTCATCAGTAGCCAGACAAGGAATTCCACAGTAAAGCCCTTTCTGAAATAAAAGTTCAACATCACTATCCCCTACCACTGAGAGCTGCCTCCAGTTAATACTGATAGGTGACACCTTAGTCAGTTTCCCATGAATTCAAAGTTTCAAGATCATGATGTTGCTAGAACCACAAAATTTAAAGATTGTAACATTATCATTAGCAAGAGATATATTTAAGATTTTCACATAATTTACTCTTTTCTCAAGGCAGTATGTGATTTCAAGTGGTAAATATTTACAACCATCAGGAGATTGGTTTCTGTTACTGTGATTCAATGTTTTTAAAATAGTAATAAATTGATATAACTGATGTTTTCTGATAGTGAAAATTATTTGGAAGAAAAAACTGGAAATCTAAGAAATATTTAATATTTTATCACTAACTCTACACTATAAAAATAAAATTTCTATTGCAAACAGTTATATATTTTCCTCTGTAAAATGACCTCATTTGTACTTTATTATTTTTCCTTTAAACATACATTGCTTTAATGGTTTACAAGAAGAATAAGATGTAATTTATAACAGGGTATGTCTTGATCTTCATAATTTTTTATTATATTTTATGATGGTTGACTGAGACATTGAAAAACCAATTGGATTGCCTAGCTAAATTTGTGTGATTCTCAGGAAGTGAATAGAAGTGGTAGAACATTTCCCTTCAGGTGTATGTGCAGTCTAACTCTACATATTAGTTTATGGAGCCCACTGTCCCAAAATCATTACTTAAAATATCCTAAGAGGATTTGGATCATACATGAATAATTTTATATAAATTCCACTTTTGCTTGTAAGAACCCATCAGATCCTACTTTTAGTGGTAGATTAGATAAAGAACCTTTCATTAAATCACTGACATTTCCCCTGGATCAACACTCGTGTAATATGTTTAGGCAAAAAAGCTGAACTATTAATATGTTGTCTATGTATAATCTGGTAGCAACTCATACTTGTGTGAAAATCATAACTGTCATTAAGTGCCTTATTTAGATCAGTTGATTCTTGCTTTACATTAGTAGTCTTTATTATTAAAGAAAAGAGGAGTCAAGTAATATTTAGGAATTAGCTCTTATTTCATTAAAAACATTCATTATGTCTGCTGTAGACAGTGTTTTCCTAAAAATATGATAAAGTTTTTTTCTTAGAATATAGATGTTTACAGATAGCATAATAATTGTATGGGACGTGAGAGTTGATTCAATAAGACTATATTTATTCTAAAATTTTACTGTGTTGTTTTCTCAGATGTGCTCTGGACTATGGGAATATGGAAGTATCAGCATATAAAATATAAAGAACTAGTTCCATTATAACCACTGATTAGGAAGTGACTAACAGTTTCTAAGTGATGAAAAGTTAGAGTATGATTTTTATTATATATTTTCTTTATTTGCATTTCAAATGTTATCCCTTTCTCCCTTTCCCTCCAAAAACCCCATATCTCATCCCCCCTTGCTTTTCTCACCAACCCACCCACTCCTGCATCCCTGTCCTGGCATTCCCCTACACTGAGGGATGAGGACCAAGGGCCTCTCCTCTCATTGATGTCGAACAAGGGCATCCTCTGCTACATATGCAGGTGGAGCCATGGGTCCCTCCATGTGTACTCTTTGGTTGGTAGTTTAGTTCCTGGGAGTTCTGGAGATACTGCTTGGTTCATATTGCTGTTCCTTCTATGGGGCTGCAAAACCCTTCAGCTCCTTGGGTCCTTTCTTGCTCATCCATCAGGGACACTGTGCTCAGTGAATAAAGTATGTAAACATACACAAAATAAATTCTAACTGCAGTTTAGATATTAACTGAAATATAAATTTTAATTAAGAAAATATATGAAAAATGGCCAAGTTAGACAGAGGACAAGATGTTCTCTATGAGAGATTTCAGGAGCAAAAGCTGGGGATGAGTATTTCAAGACCTTTGAGGACAGACATTTTGATTTGTTCACTAACAAACACTGCCTGTCTTGCCTGCTCTAGCTTGTGTGAGCTTTTATTCCATCTGTTTAAGCACAATGATAAGTGTTTAAAAGCTACCACTTGAAGAGCTCGGTCTGTGACTCTTAGCCTCTTCTTATTTCCAGTACTGTTGGATAATATCTCCTGATTAAATCATAAAGTTTGGAAATGATACCCTTGGTTGCTGTACTTACCAACTGGGGAGACAGGGTACTGTGTACTTGCCCCTCTCAGAATCTTTTGAGGAAATGAATCTCCTCTTTTCATAGTTCAATGATGAATTATTTGGGAAATCAATCCTTTGGCTATATGAAAATGGTTTTGACACAGAACTCTAATTGGAAAAAGAATAGACTTGCCAGAGAGAGGTCTTTATACATGGACTACAGAAATAGGTCAATGAGGATGGTGGCTTATAGTGTGAATTATCTAACCCATCCTGTGCTCTAAAGAGGTCTCATGGGTATACCTGCCCAAGAGCTATCTGAATTTGTGAATGAAACACACACACACACACACACACACACACACACACACGGCAGTTAATTTTATTATGCCTTGACTAAAGTAATGGTTGGGTACTTCTAATACTTCCTGCAAATATTCTCCTTCAGTATTCCATAGTTAACATCCTTTAAAATATATATTTCATCTCTGCTACCACTGACTCAATCAGGAAAGTCGCTAATAGAGCCACTTACCTGAATTCATATGTGGCTGGTCCAACCTATACCCCTCTCATGGAAATTATCCTTCTTCTTCTCCTCTCTCCTAATCCAAAGTAGGATTCAGCTCAGTGGGAGGTCCCAAGACCTGACACAATTACTGAGGCTATGGCATGCTCACAAAAAGGGACCTAGCATGACACCATTCCTGCCAACCTAACAAACAGCTGAAAGAGTCAGATGCACATATTTGCACCCAACCAATGGACAGAACCATCTTACCCCTGCTGTTGAATTAGGGAAGGCTGAATGAAGCTGAGTGTAACCCTGTTGGAGGACCAGCAGTCTCATTTAATCTGAACCCCTGGGATCTCTCAAACACTGGACCACCAAACAGTGGTACATAACAGTTGATATAAGACCCTTAGCACACATACAATAGAGAAATGTCAGGTTCAGAGATGATGCACCTAACCCTCAAGGGTCTGGAGGCCCCAGGGAGTTTAGAGGTCAGGTGGAGTACAGAGTAGGGACATTGCCTTGGAGACAGGGGGAGAGGAAGAGATATGAGATGTGGAACAGTCAGAGGGTGGATGAGGTTGGCGGGGTGGGGAATAAAATATGGGGTGCATAAAAATAATTAATAAAAATATTTTTAATAAATCATTTAACTTTTTACCTATACAAATGAAAAGTAAAGAAAAGCAACTTAGTAGTCATGGGGATGGAAAGAGGTAGGATATTCATGTTCTTTTTTTTTTTAATATTTTTATTTTCTATATTCTTTGTTTACATTCCAAATGATTTCCCCTTTCCCGGATCCCCCCTCCCCATATGTCCCTTAAACCTTCTTCTCTCCATCCAGTCTCCAATCACCTCCCTCCTTTTTCTCTGTCTTTATATTCCCCTCTAATGCTAGATCAATCCTTTCCAGGATCAGGACCCTCTCCATACTTCCTCATGGGAGTCATTTGTTATGCAATTTGTGCCTTGGGTATTCAGAGTTTCTGGGCTAATTAATATCCACTTATCAGAGATTGCATTCCATGTGTATTCTTTTGTGATTGGGTTACCAGGGAACCAAATAACCCTATTTAAAAAATGGGGTACAGATCTAAACAAAGAATTTTCACCTGAAGATATTCGGATGGCCGAGAGGCACCTTAAGAAGTGCTCAACATCATTAGTTATTAGGGAAATGCAAATCAAAACAACCCTGAGATTTCAACTTACACCAGTCAGAATGGCTAAGGTAAAAAATTCAGGAGACAGCAGATGTTGGCAAGGATGTGGAGAAAGAGGAACACTCCTCCACTGCTGGTGGGGCTGTAAGATGGCACAACCACTTTGGAAATCAGTCTGGCGGTTCCTCAGAAAACTGGACATGACATTTCGAGAGGACCCTGCTATACCTCTCCTGGGCATATACCCAAAGGATTCCCCGGCATGCAATAAAGACACATGCTACATTATGTTCATAGCAGCTTTATTTATAATAGCCAGAAGCTGGAAAGAACCCAGATGCCCCTCAAAGGAAGAATGGATACAGAAAATGTGGTATATTTACACAATAGAATACTACTCAACAATTAGAAACAATGAATTCACAAAATTTTTAGGCAAATGGTTTGATCTGGAAAATATCATCCTAAGTGAGGTAACCTAGTCACAAAAGGATATTCATGTTCTTAAGAATCGATAAAATGGACAATGTTAAAATATGCATGAGTTTTGAAGAGTAATACGTGATTACGCTATTGGATTAGTAAAATAAGCTAGCTTGACTTTAAGTAATCAAAGATAACGTTATTAATCAAGACAGGCTAAAAATGATATGAAATCTTCTTTATGCTTCATTGAGATAGAAAAAATATACTGTTTCACAGAATGAATTTTAGTAACTGATAGAAGTAAATTTGGTCCAATTTCATATCTTGCAAATTCTGCTTTTGCAACCCTCAAGGAAGAAGAGCTGTTGAGTAAATTTTTCATTTCTGGGAAACAACTTATACCCATCAATTCCAATTATCATTTACACAGAAGTGGTGCTACAATCAACATTTACATAGATGCTAATGCTTAGCTCTAAGAAGAGAGAAAAGGTGACTTTTTATTAGTTTGTTTGAGCTATTAATATAAATTACTATCAGCTCGGTTTACAAACCACAAAACATTTTTCACCTGAAGTTCAAGGATTGGATTGCCATGAGCCTTATTTCTACTGAAGTCTGGTGTCTGGATTGCAGACCGCAGAATTCGTCTTGTATCTTTAAACATAATTCAAAACTAATGAATTAGGAATAAAATCTTATAAAGGCATCCATGCACTTCTGTTGGGTCTCTTCTTCATGACAAAATTACCTTTCCAAAGCTTTGTTTTCAAATATTTCACTGGCCTGAAATATATTTATTATATAAATAAATAAATTAACAGCATTTTAAGCTTTTGTTCTTTTTACTTATTGGACATAATTGGAACAGAGATTTCCTTGCAAGTTACCTGGTTTTCAATTATGTTGATACCAAAACCCCAAAAAAGATCCAACAAAGACGGAGAACTACAGGCCAATATCCCTTATGAAAATCCACACAAAAATACTCAAGAAAATTCTTGGCAATTGAAACCAAGAACACATCAAAATGATCATTCACCATGTTCAAGTAGGCTTCATCCCAGGGATGCAGGGGTGGTTCAATATACAGAAATCCACTAATGCAATCCACTACATAAACAAACTCAAAGGAAAAAAAACACATGGTCATTTCATTAGATGCTGAAAAAGCATTCGACAAAATTCAACATCCTTTCATGCTAAAAGTCTTGGAAAGAACAGGAATTCAAGGCCCATATCTAAACATAATAAAAGCAATATACAGCAAACCAGTAGCCAACATCAAACTAAATAGAGAGAAACTTGAAGCAATCCCACTAAAATCAGGGACTAGACAAGGCTGCCCCCTCTCTCCATATCTTTTCAATATAGTATTTGAAGTACTAGCTAGGGCAATTAGACAACATAAGGAGGTCAAAGGGATACAAATTGGAAAGGAAGAAGTCAAACTATCACTATTTGCAAATGAAATGATAGGATACTTAAGTGACCCAAAAAAACTCCACCAGAGTTGGATAAACAGCTGATAAACAACTTCAGCAAAGTGGCTGGTTATAAAATCAACTCAAGCAAATCAGTAACCTTCCTATACCCAAAGGATAAGTAGGCTGAAAAAGAAATTAGGGAAATGACACCCTTCACAATAGCCACAAACAATATAAAGTATCTTGGGGTGACTCTAATCAAACAAGTGAAAGATCTGTATGAGAAGAACTTCAGGTCTCTGAAGAAGGAAATCGAAGAAGACCTCAGAAAATGGAAAAATCTTCCATGCTCTTGGATTGGCAGGATTAATGTAGTAAAATTGGCCATCTTGCCAAAAACAATATACAGATTCAATGCAATCCCCATCAAAATCCCAACTCAGTTCTTCATAGCGTTAGAAAGAGCAATTCTCAAATTCATCTGGAATAACAAAGAACCCAGGATAGCTAAAACTATTCTCAACAACAAAAGAAACTCTGGGGGAATCAGTATCCTGGACCTCAAGCAGTACTACAGAGCAATAGTGTTAAAAACTGCATGGTATTGGTACAATGACAGGCAGATCGATCAAGGGAATAGGATTGAAGACCCAGAAATGAACCCACACACCTATGGTCACTTGATCTTTGACAAAGGAGCAAAAAACATCCAGTGGAAAAAAGATAGCCTTTTCAACAAATGGTGCTGGCTCAACTGGAAGTCAGCATGCAGAAAAATGCAAATTGATGAATTCTTATCTCCTTGTACTATGCTCAACTCCAAGGGGATCAAGGACCTCCACATAAAGCCAGACACACTGAAACTAATAAAAAAGAAACTGGGGAAGACCCTTGAGGATATGGGCACAGGGGAAAAGTTCCTGAACAGAACACCAATAGCTTATGCTCTAAGATCAAGAATTGACAAATGGGAGCTCATAAAATTACAAAGTTTCTGTAAGGCAAAGTATACTGTCAAGCAGACAAAATGGCAACCAACAAATTGGGAAAGGATCTTCAACAACCCTACATAAGACAGAGGGCTTATATCCAACATATACAAAGAACTCAAGAAGTTAGGCTCCAAAGAACCAAATAACCCTATCAAAAATGGGGTACAGAGCTAATCAAAGAATTTTCACCTGATGAACTTTTTTTTTCTACTAGTTTCATTGTATCTGGTTTTATGTGGAGGTCCTTGATCCACTTGAACTTGAGCTTTGTACAAGGAGATAAGTTTAGATCGATTTCCATTCTTCTGCATGCCAACTGCCAGTTGAAGTAGCTCCATTGGTTCAAAAGGCTATTTTTTCCACTGAATGGTTTAAGCTCCTTTGTCAAAGAAAAAGTGTCCATTATTATTGGAATTTATTTCTGGTTCTCAGTTCTATTCCATTGATCTGTCTGCCACTCTACCAATACCATGCAGTTCTTTTCACTATTCCTCTGTAGTACAGCTTGAAGGCCAGGATGCTGATTCCTCTAGAAGTTCCTTGGTTGTTGAGAATAGTTTTCAATATCCTGGTATTTTTGTTATTCCAGATGAATTTGGGAATTGTTCTTTCTAACTCTATGAAGAAATGAGTTGAAATTTTGACGGAGATTGCATTGAATATATAGGTGGATTTAGGCAAGATGGTCATGTTTACTCTTAATTTTGCCAATCCATGAGCATTAGAGATCTTTCCACCTTCTAAGATCTTTTTCAATTTCCTTCGTCAGAGAGTTGAACTTCTAGTCATACAGATATTTCACTTGTTTAGTTAGAGCCCCACCAAGGTATTTTATTTATTACTATTGTAGAGGGAGTTCTTTCTCTAATTCCTTTCTCAGCCCTTTTATCCTTTGAGTACAGGAAGTCCACTGATTTATTTCAGCTAATTTTATATCCAGCCACTTTGCTCAAGTTTTTTCTCTGATTTAGGAGTTCTCTGGTGGAATTTTGGGATCACTTAACTATACTATCATATCATCTGTAAATAGTGATAGTTTTAGTTCTTCCTTAACAATGTGTGTGTCACTTTGACCTCTCTTTGTTTTCTAATTGCTCTGGCTAGGACTTTCAGTACTATATTGAATAGATATGGAGAGAGTGGGCAGACTTGTCTAGTCCCTGATTTTAGTGGGATTGCTTCAAGTTTCTCTCCATTTAGTTTGATGTTGGCTACTGGTTTGCTTTTACTATGTGTAGGTATGGGACTTGAATTCCTGATCATTCTAAGACTTTTATCATCAAGGGGTGTCATATTTTGTCAAATGCTTTCTCAGTATCTAATGAATTGAACATGTGTTTTTTTTTCTTTGAGTTTGTTTATATAGTGGATTACTTTGATTACAGATTTCCTTATATTGAAACATCTCTGCATCCCTGGGATGAAGCCTGCTTGATCATGATGGATGATCATTCTTGGATTTGGTTTGAGAGTTTATTTATTTATTTAGGAAAAAGACACAGCAATTAAAATTCAGAGAGCTTTGTCAAGGTTCTGTAAGGAAAGGACACCATCAACAGGGCAAATCGGCAACCAACAAATTGGGAAAAGATCTTCACCAACCCTACATCAGATAGAGGGCTAATATCCAATATATATAAAGAACTCAAGAAGTTAGACTCCAGAAAACCAAATAAGCCTATTAAAAATGGAGTACAGTGTTAAACAAAGAATTTTCACCTGAAGCACTTCAGATGGTGGAGAAGCATCTTAAAAAAAAATGCTCAGCTTCATTAGTCAATAGGGAAATGCAAATCAAAACAACCCTGAGATTTCACCTTACACTAGTCAGAATGGCTAAAATTAAAAATTCAGGAGACAGCAGATGTTGGCAAGGATGTGGAGAAAGAGGAATACTCCTCCACTGCTGGTGGGGTTGCAAATTGGTACAGCAAATCTGGAAATCAGTCTGGCGTTTCCTCAGAAAACTGGGCACCTCACTTCCAGAAGATCCTGTTATACCACTCCTGGGCATATACCCAGAAGATTCCCCAGCATGTAATAAGGATACACGTTCCACTCTGTTCATAGCAGCCCTATTTATAATTGCCAGAAGCTGGAAAGAACCCAGGTATCCCTCAACAGAAGAGTGGATGCAAAAAATGTGGTATATATACACAATGGAGTACTATTCAGCCATTAGAAAAAATGAATTCATGAAATTTTTAGGCAAATGGATGGAGGGGGAGAACATCATACTAAGTGAGGTAACCCAGACTCAAAAGATGAATCATGGTATGCACTCACTAATAAGTGGATATTAACCTAGAAAACGGGAATACCCAAAACATAATCCACACATCAAATGAGGTACAAGAAGAACGAGGTGTGGCCCCTTGTTCTGGAAAGACTCAGTTTGGCAGTATAGGGCAAAACCAGAACAGGGAAGTGGGAAGGGTTGGGTGGGAAAACAGGGGAAGGAAAGGGGGCTGATGGGACTTTCTGGGAGTGGGGGTCTAGAAAAGGGGAAATAATTTGAAATGTAAATAAAAAATATATCGAATAAAAAATTGATGAAGAAAAAAAAAGAAAATTAGAAGTTATAGCATTCTAAATGCATTAGAAGTTAACAAATAAACAGTGAACAAAGGATAGAACTGTGGACACAAAACCAATAAAAAATACTTAATGACAGTACTGTGTACTATATTATAGCAACACTCATGGAATCTTGATAAAATTAATTATTTCTTAGAAAAGACAAATTTTAGAGTCATGAATACACAGAAAATAAGAACAGGCAGAAAATGTAGAAATAGGATAACTAAACATAAATAACTTGAAGAAACAAAAAGGAGAATTTTCTACCTTTTGCTATAATTCCAACACTCAAATATATGGCCACATCTCTAAGAAATTCTGGTGGGACATATTAGAACAAGTTAACTTGGTTCAACCAAAAAATCAAGTCACAAAAAAAAAATTAATAGTTTTTCTCAAACCACAGATGACTAAAGAGAAAACGTAACAGAAAATTTCAGTAAGACATTCCTTGGTCTGGTTGTTTGTTTGTTTTTTTTTTTTTTAATTTTTTTATTCGATATAATTTATTTACATTTCAAATGATTTCCCCTTTTCTAGCCCCCCCCACTCCCCGAAAGTCCCGTAAGCCCCCTTCTCTTCCCCTGTCCTCCCATCCACCCCTTCCCACTTCCCCGTTCTGGTTTTGCTGAATACTGTTTCACTGAGTCTTTCCAGAACCAGGGGCCACTCCTCCTTTCTTCTTGTACCTCATTTGCTGTGTGGATTATGTTTTGGGTATTCCAGTTTTCTAGGTTAATATCCACTTATTAGTGAGTGCATACCATGATTCACCTTTTGAGTCTGGGTTACCTCACTGAGTATGATATTCTCTAGCTCCATCCATTTGCCTAAGAATTTCATGAATTCATTGTTTCTAATGGCTGAATAGTACTCCATTGTGTAGATGTACCACATTTTTTGCATCCACTCTTCTGTTGAGGGATACCTGGGTTCTTTCCAGCATCTGGCAATTATAAATAGGGCTGCTATGAACATAGTAGAACATGTATCCTTATTACATGGTGGGGAGTCTTCTGGGTATATGCCCAGGAGTGGTATAGCAGGATCTTCTGGAAGTGAGGTACCCAGTTTTCAGAGGAACCGCCAGACTGATTTCCAGAGTGGTTGTACCAATTTGCAACCCCACCAGCAGTGGAGGAGTGTTCCTCTTTCTCCACACCCTCTCCAACACCTGCTGTCTCCTGAATTTTTAATCTTAGCCATTCTGACTGGTGTAAGATGAAATCTTAGGGTTGTTTTGATTTGCATTTCCCTAATGACTAATGAAGTTGAGCATTTTTTAAGATGCTTCTCCGCCATCTGAAGTTCTTCAGGTGAGAATTATTTGTTTAACTCTGTACCCCATTTTTTAATAGGGTTGTTTGGTTTTCTGGAGTCTAACTTCTTGAGTTCTTTATATATATTGGATATTAGCCCTCTATCTGATGTAGGATTGGTGAAGATCTTTTCCCAATTTGTTGGTTGCCGATTTGTCTTCTTGATGGTGTCCTTTGCCTTACAGAAACTTTGTAATTTTATGAGGTCCCATTTGTCAATTCTTGCTCTTAGAGCATACGCTATTGGTGTTCTGTTCAGAAACTTTCTCCCTGTACCGATGTCCTCAAGGGTCTTCCCCAGTTTCTTTTCTATTAGCTTCAGAGTGTCTGGCTTTATGTGGAGGTCCTTGATCCATTTGGATTTGAGCTTAGTACAAGGAGACAAGGATGGATCAATTCGCATTCTTCTGCATGCTGACCTCCAGTTGAACCAGCACCATTTGTTGAAAAGGCTATCTTTTTTCCATTGGATGTTTTCAGCCTCTTTGTCGAGGATCAAGTGGCCATAGGTGTGTGGGTTCATTTCTGGATCTTCAATCCTGTTCCATTGATCCTCCTGTCTGTCACTGTACCAATACCATGCAGTTTTTAACACTATTGCTCTGTAGTATTGCTTGAGATCAGGGATACTGATTCCCCCAGATTTTCTTTTGTTGCTGAGAATAGTTTTAGCTATCCTGGGTTTTTTGTTGTTCCAGATGAATTTGATAATTGCTCTTTCTAACTCTGTGAAGAATTGAGTTGGGATTTTGATGGGTATTGCATTGAATCTGTATAGTGCTTTAGGCAAAATGGCCATTTTAACTATATTGATTCTACCGATCCATGAGCATGGGAGGTTTTCCCATTTTTTGAGGTCTTCTTCCATTTCCTTCTTCAGAGTCTTGAAGTTCTTGTCATACAGATCTTTCACATGTTTGGTAAGAGTCACCCCAAGATACTTTATACTGTTTGAGGCTATTGTGAAGGGGGTCATTTCCCTAATTTCTTTCTCAGCCTGCTTATCCTTTGAGTATAGGAAGGCCACTGATTTGCTTGAGTTGATTTTATAACCTGCCACTTTGCTGAAGTTGTTTATCAGCTGTAGGAGCTCTCTAGTGGAGTTCTTTGGGTCACTTAGGTAGACGATCATGTCGTCTGCAAATAATGATAGTTTGACTTCTTCCTTTCCAATTTGTATCCCTTTGACCTCCTTATGTTGTCGAATTGCCCGAGCTAGTACCTCAAGTACAATATTGAAAAGATAAGGAGAAAGGGGGCAGCCTTGTCTGGTCCCTGATTTCAGTGGGATTGCTTCAAGTTTCTCTCCATTTAGTTTGATGCTGGCTACCGGTTTGTTGTATATTGCTTTTACTATGTTTAGGTATGGGCCTTGAATTCCTGTTCTCTCCAAGACTTTAAGCATGAAGGGATGCTGAATTTTGTCAAATGCTTTTTCAGCATCCAATGAAATGACCATGTGGTTTTGTTCTTTGAGTTTGTTTATGTAGTGGATTGTATTGATGGATTTCCGTATATTGAACCAACCCTGCATTCCCAGGATAAAGCCTACTTGATCATGGTGGATGATCGTTTTGATGTGTTCTTGGATTCGGTTGGCAAGAATTTTATTGAGTATTTTTGCATCAATGTTCATAAGGGAAATTGGTCTGAAGTTCTCTTTCTTTGTTGGATATTTTTGTGGCTTTGGTATCAGCGTAATTGTGGCTTCATAGAAGGAATTGGGTAGTGTTCCTTCTGTTTCTATTTTGTGGAATAGTTTGAAGAGTATTGGTGTTAACTCTTCTTTGAAGGTATGGTAGAATTCTGCACTGAAGCCATCTGGTCCTGTGTTTTTTTTGTCAACTTAAAAAAAAAAAGGAATCATCGTGGAAGAGGAGACCCCTCAGTTGAGAAACTGACTTCATCCGATTGGTCTGTGATCAAGTTTGTGGAGCATTTTCTTGGTTAATGTTTGATGTTGAAGGGCATGCTTCCCTGTGGATCATGCTGTCTCTGGGAAGTCCTGTGGAGTATAAGAAACAAACTGAGGAAGGCATGGGGAGCGAGCCAGAAAACACAACTGCATATCCCTCTATGGCATTTCCTTCAGTTTCTGTCTCTTAGTTCCTGCCTTCTATTTATGCCCTAATTTCCCTCAGTGATATAGTATCATCTGACTTGTAAGTCTACACAATCCAGTTCTTCCCAAAGTTCTTTTTGGTCATGGTGTTTTATTATGGTAATAGAAAAATCTAACTAGAACATCCAGGACATGGAGAAGATTGTGCTAATATACATTTTAAGTCTTGAAATATAGAGCCTCTGTTCAGAGTCTATATAAGTCAAGGACTATATTATATATAAGCAAAAGGGGTAGTTTGTCCATGGTTTCACAGCTCTAGAGAAGCAGAATCAAGGTCGATGCTCTGTTGGCCTGGATCTGCAGCTATCAACCACTGAGCTACTGTTGTAGCTGCTGGCAAGAATGTTCTGTGCTGTTGATTGCTTATATTGTGAGAGAGATAACATCTAACAAACACCATATTCTTTTCTCCTCCTGTACATGTTCTTTCTCTCTCTCTCTCTCTCTCTCTCTCTCTCTCTCTGTGTGTGTGTGTGTATAAATCTTCTTTTATATAAATCAGATTTGTATAAATCTTCTTTTAGTTGAGTGGAGGAACCATGACACTGTATTCTGTACAGTGATCCCTCCCTCTTTGGAGACCATATGTTAATCTAAATAGTGTAAGATGAATGAGGGATGTCAAATAAAACATTCCATGTTTATATATGTTTCTGTTTGGTTGGATGGTTAATTTCCTACAACAACAAAACTTACCTCACCCTTATTCTTGCAGCAACATCATAGTTTAGAATGTTCTAATTTAGCAATAAAGTTTTCATGTCCATTCATCAAGAACTTTTAAAACACTTTCAGATCATTTTTATCATGAGGTTTTGGGGGCAGAATATTAACAGACTTTATGGTAGACACCATACTTTCAAGATTATGATTATATAACTTACATATTTTGGTTTGAGAGATTATTGTTATTGAGTATCTTTGCATCAATATTCACGAGGGAAATTGGTCTGAAGTTCTCCTTCTTTGTGGGTTCTTTGTGTGGTTTAGGTATCAAAGTAATTGTGGCTTCATTGGACTAATTGGGTAGTGTTCCTTCTATTTCAATTCTGTGGAATAGTTGGAGAGTATTAGTAGTAGTTGATTTTTTCAAAGAACCAGCTCCTAGTATGATTGCTTCTTTGTATAGTTTTGTTTGTCTGTTTGTTTGTTTGTTTGTTTCTACTTGGTTGATTGCAGCCCCGAATTTGATTATTTCCTGCTGTCTACTCCTCTTGGTTATGTTTGCTTCTTTTTCTTCTAGAGAATTCAGATGTGCTATCAAGCTTCTAGTGTGTGCTCTCTCCAGTTTCTCTTTGGAGGCACTTAGAGCTTTAAGTTTTCTTCTTAGGACTGCTTTCATTGTGTCCTATCTGACACAATGGGTGTCTTACCCATAGGTTTGGGTAGGTTGTGACTTCATTTTCACTAAATTCTAAAAAGTCTTAATTTTTTTCTTTATTTTTTCCTTGGCCAAGTTATCATTGAGTAGAAGGTGTTCAGTTTCCATGTGTATGTGCGATATCTCTTATTTTGGTTGCTATTGAAGACAAGCCATAATCCCCAATGATTTGACAAGAGGAATGGGATTATTTCAATCTTCTTATATCTGTTGAGGTTTGTTTTGTGATCAATTATATGGTCAGTTTTGGAGAAGGTACCATGAGGTACTGAGAATAACGTATATTCTTTTAATTTAGGATGAAATGTTTATAGAGATCTGTTAAATTCATTTTGTCCATTGGTGATGGTAGGGTATTGAAGTCCCCCACAATTATTGTTTGAGTTGCAATGTGTGCTTTGAGCTTTAACAAAGTTTCTTTTATGAATGTGGTTACCCTTGCATTTGGAACCTTAGATGTTCAGAATTGAGAGTTCTTCTTGGTAGATTTTTCCTTTGATGAGTATGAAGGGTCCTTCCTTATCTTTTTTGATGATTTTTGGTTGAATGTCAATTTTATCTGATATTAGAATAGCTATTCCAGCTTGTTTCCTAGGATGATTTTTATGAAAATTTTTTTCCAGCCCTTTACTCTGTTGTAACATTTGTCTTTGATACTGAGGTACATTTTTTGTATGCAGCAAAATGCTGGGTCCTGTTTATATATCTAGTCTGCTAGTCTATGTCTTTTAAATTTGGAATTGGATTGATTAATGTTAAGAGATATAAAGGAATAGTGATTGTTGCTTCCTGTTATTTTTGATGTTATTTTTATGTTTGTGTGGTTATCTTCTTTAGGGTTTGTTGAAAGAAGAAAAATTTCTTGCTTTTTCTAGGTTGTAGTTTCTCTCTTTGTTTTGGCATTTTCCATCTATTACTGTTCGTGGGGCTGGATTTGTGGAATGATATTGTGTAAATTTGGTTTTGTCATAGAATATTTTGGTTTCCCTATCTATAGTGATTGAGAGTTTTCCTGAGTATGGTAGTCTGGGCTGGTATTTGTCTTCTCTTAGGGCCTGAGATCTGCCAAGGATCTTCTAGTTTTCATAGTCTCTGGTGAGAATTCTGGTGTAATTCTGATAGGTCTGCCTTTATAAGTTACTTGCTCTTTTTCCCTTATTATTTTTAATATTATTTCTTTGTTGAGTACATTTGGTGTTTTGATTATTATGTGAGGAGATGAATTTTTTTTCTGGTCCAATCTATTTTGAGTTCTGTCAGATTCTTGTATGTTCATGGGCATCTCTTTCTTTAGATTAGGGAAGTTTGGGCATCTTTTTCTTTATGTTAAGGAAGTTTTTTTCTATAATTTTGTTGAAGATATTTACTGGCCCTTTAAGTTGGGAATCTTTCATTTCTTGTATACCTATTATCCTTAGGTTTGGTCTTCTCATTGTATCCTGCATTTTTCTGGATGCTTTGGGTTAAGAGCTTTTTACATTTTGCATTTTCTTTGACTGTTGTGTCATTGTTTTCTATGGCAACTTCTGCACCTGAGATTCTTTTTTCCATCTCTTATATTTTGTTGGTGATGCTTGCAACTATAACCTCTGATCTCTTTCTTAGGTTTTCTATTTCCAGGTTTGTCTCCTTTTGTGATTTATTTTTTGTTTCTATTTCCATTTTTAGATTCTGGATGGGTTTGTTCAGTTCCTTCACCTGTTTGGTTGTGTTTTCCTTCAATATTTTAGGGATTTTTGAATTTCCTATTTCAGGTCTTCTACCTGTTTACCTTTGTTCTGTTGTATTTCTTTAAGGGAGTTATTTATGTCCTTCTTAAAGTCCTCTATCATCATTATGAGATGGGATTTAAAATCAGAGTCTTGCTTTTCTGGTGTGTTGGCCTAACTAGGGCTCATTGTGGTGAAAGAATTGGGTTCTGATGATACTAAATAGACTTGATTTCTATTGCTTATGTTTTTGTGCTTGCCTTTTGCCATCTGGTTATTTCTAGTGTTAGCTGGTCTTGCTGTCTCTTGTCTGTCCTTCAAGCCTTTGTGTCATACTCCTAGGGACCAGTTCTCTCCAGGAGGAATTTAGGTATGGAGAGCTGTCGTATAGGGTCAGCTCTGGGGTGCAGACACAAACCGGAAGGATCTTATTCCTAACTGATTCTTGGTTCCTGTGTCCTCATGGCTCTGGGCAAGTCTCCCTTGGGCCAGGAATTTGATGAGAAGCAGTGGTCTTACCTGTGCTCAAAGGTGTGTAGGCATTCCTGGGAGACCAGATCTCTCCTGGTGGTATTTGTAGATGTAACTCTGTGGCCCAGGATCAGCTCTAGGTGCATATGG
Source organism: Apodemus sylvaticus (assembly GCF_947179515.1). NCBI lineage: Eukaryota > Metazoa > Chordata > Mammalia > Rodentia > Muridae > Apodemus > Apodemus sylvaticus. Next base: position 36,954,793 of record NC_067486.1, read on the forward strand.
AAATCACAAGAGTCCTGTCTCAGGCAGTTCCTTGTTTCCTGTGTCCTTAGGGTTGTGGACTATTTCCTCTGAACATTAGGGGTCGTCCTACCTGCACTCAAGGCCTGGACGTACTCCTGGGAGGCTTGCTTCCTCATGATGCCATCTGGATATGAAGTCCTGTGGCAGTGGACAGGCTCCAGGCACAGATGGAAACCAGAAGCCTGTTTAATGTTTAATGTGTATAAGACATAGGGTCTAATTAGCTGTTTGCTGGCTGGCTAGTTGGTTGGTTGGATGGTTGTATTGATTTGTTTTGCTTTGTTTCTCTAAGACAAGGTCTTTCTCTAGAGGTGTGGCTGGCCTCAAACTCAATAATCCTCCTGTCTCAATGTCTTAATAACTAGACTTACAGACATCTAGTAGAACAATTAATATAGTTGATAATGAATTTACAATGCAGAGATAGCACAATACTTGCCAAATTCCACAAAAGTACATAAATGGCTAAATTAACTTTCATGTCTCAGAGGCCAATCCTACCATGAAAGAATGAGAACCTGAGTAATGAACTCCATTACTATCTTAAATCATTACTCTTTGAAGACAATGTTAGGGATCATATCCTAGATAAATCATTGATAGATATCCATATCACAATTGACATGTATATTAAAAAGTATCAAATCTGGACACTGGGTTGGGCCCAATGATTGTTTTGTCTATCAACACTAATAGTTCATGTTATCTGCTGGTGAATTCATATGTGAAAGGAACATGGTTGACCAGGCACAAAAGTAATGAATTTTCAAAGACTTAATGAGCAAACATGAGTTGTGTTTATTGATTTCTATTGACTACTGTTTAAAGTCATTTGTGAAAGAGGTTTCAAAAAGTAGTTTAGGAAAATAGGAATTATGACAAATAACGTAGACATTAAGGGGGCAGGGTTGGAAAAGTAGTTATTTCTATAGACATTAAAGTCTATATAGAAAAATAAAAAGGGCTTTGATTTTCAAGAATAAAATTAAGGGATGGTTATCACAGCTGTCATTATAATCTCTGAATGGATTAAATTGTCTCAGATTTAAGACCCAATTAAGAGTTTGGCCAAATCAAGAAAATCTTCAATTAGTTAAAATGTGTCATAGAAAATAGATTAAAATATATCTCAGTCACAGAGCTAACATGGTCAAGGTTTGTAGCTTCACTGATTGGTTAAGGATGGATTGGTGTTAAGAGAGAAACAGAATTTATGCTATAAACTTTCAGTGAGTTCTGGATGGTCCATGTGGATGATCAATAAGTACATGATTCTTTTTTTTTTATTCGACATAATTTATTTACATTTCAAATGATTTCCCCTTTTCTAGCCCCCCCACTCCCCGAAAGTCACGTAAGCCCCCTTCTCTTCCCCTGTTCTCCCATCCACCCCTTCCCACTTCCCTGTTCTGGTTTTGCTGAATACTGTTTCACTGAGTCTTTCCAGAACCAGGGGCCACTCCTCCTTTCTTCTTGTACCTCATTTGATGTGTGGATTATGTTTTGGGTATTCCAGTTTTCTAGGTTAATAACCACTTATTAGTGAGTGCATACCATTATTCACCTTTTGAGTCTGGGTTACCTCACTTAGTATGATATTCTCTAGCTCCATCCATTTGCCTAAGAATTTCATGAATTCATTGTTTCTAATGGCTGAATAGTACTCCATTGTGTAGATATACCACATTTTTTGCATCCACTCTTCTGTTGAGGGATATTTGAAAGGAAATAACTTGACTACCAAACTTTTGAAGATAATTTCTGCTACAGTATGTAAATATTAAACTAAACAAAAGAAATAATAATTTTTAACTGGTGAGCCCTTTAAATACTTGGCATCATTCTTAAAAAGACCCATCGTTTGTCATTAGCACCACTGACTATTGTTGTCAGCCATGATTACAGCCAATATGTGGATGTATTTACAACTTTATCTGTGGTGAGGAATAAATGAGATTTTCCACAATTTTTTGAGAGTAATTTCTAGGAGAGATCCTTTACTAACTGGTTTTGTGTGTCAACTTGACACAAACTGATGTTGTCAAAGAGAAAGGAGCCTCCCTTGAGGAAATGCCTCCATGAGATCCAGCTGTAAGGCATTTTCTCAATTAGTGATCAAGGGGAGGGTTCAGGCCATTGTGGATGGAGCCATGCCTAGATTAGTAAGTAGTCCTGTGTCCTATAAGAAAGCAAGCTGAGCAAGTCAGTGGACTCAATCCAGTATGCAGCACCCCTCCAAGCTCTCTACATCAGCTCCTGCCCCCAATTTTCTGCCCTGTGTGAATTCCTGCTCTGACTTCCTTTGCTGATGAACTGTGATATGGAAGTATAAGTTGAATAAATCCTTTCCTCCCAACTTGCTTCTTGGTCATGATGTTTTGTGCAGGTATTCAAATCCTAACTAATACAGATACAAATATTTTATAAGTAATATAGGTAAAGAATATATCAGAAGGGTTTTTGTATTAGGAGAATGTTACATTGCTCTTCAGGAATGTTGAAATAAAGGAAATAATTGATAGATAGTTCTATTTAAGTTATAATCAGATAACAGTTCAATATAATTATGTAAATTCATATTGACATAGGCAGTCATGACATCATATACTCTGGTAATCTGTGAAGTTGCATGAATTATATAATAAAATGTCATTTAGAGTGCCAGGAAAATGGCTGAGTAGTTAAAAAAATGTATTTGAAATAATAAAGACCTGAGTTAAAATCTCCAGCAACCACATTCACACACATATGGCTGTGTGACAGTTAACACCAGTGTTAGAGGACAGAGAAAAGCCGACCCCAAAACTCTTAGCCAGCAAGTTTAGCTTAAAGCAAAAATCTATGCATAAAATGAGAGAATCCAATGCTCTGTCTCAAGAAAATAATGAAAAGAAAAATAGTAGAAGAGACTTGGTGTGCTTCTCTAGTTGATGTTCACATGTGTATACATATACAGACATGCTAGGATATGGATCACATGCATACTCTTCACACATACCACACAAAACGTACCTGCACATATGCATAAAAATATAATTTAGCAATTTCTTGTCCTTGGTTCCCTCTGAATGAGACACAAAGTCAATATTGTTGATGATTTCCTAGACATAGAGCAAAAGTTTCAAAGCCATCTGGATAAAGTCATAAAATGTTTTCTTCTAAGATTGTATAAGCAATGAAAGCAAAGTGTAATGGAGATTAGAAGTCCTTTTGGAAAGAAAACCATGTTCCCTCTAATGAGGCTGCAGAGAATTATGTGACAAAGGGAAAAAAACTGTCTAAAAGTAGCCACTGAGAGTGTGCAAAATGAGTTATGAGTTCCTGTTGTGAGAACAGTTTGTATTCTCTGTTATAAGAAAATGATTAGGTGTTCTCATGAGAATCTAAAACAGGGATTCAAACCAGGTGAAAACTAAACATCAAAATTTTAGTTCTGATGAAGAATATTGTCTTAGACCATCCAGAGACAATTTTAAAAGTAAAAGAAAAAAGGATTTAGAAATTGGTCCACTAAGATAGCTAGGAGAAATAAAAATAACTGTCCCACTGTAAACTTAAGAGATTTGCATACTATTAGGAAAAAATAAAAATTGAGGATATTAACAACAGTATATAACTAAAGTAGCCAGGTCAAGAACAAAACCTATAAAATGTGTAATTCTCTGAGAGACTGTAAGTCAACCACAGAGCAGCCAGCATTAAAATTTTAATTTCTAAATAATGTTGAGATAACATATACAAGCTAATTGCTGAGAAGAGACAATCTAAAACAAGATGAAATGCAATAATTGAGGTTTTTAGTATGATACTTGAAAGCTATAGTTTTGAAATTCCACATTTGTTTTAAAAGCCTGATTTTGGAAATTATGATATCTGACCAGTTTCTCTAATATGTATTAGTCTTGAAAGAAAAAAAGTTAGAGATCAGTATGATACTTCATGCTTGCAATCCCTCACTCAACAGTCTGAAGTGGGAATATCACAATGTGGAAAATATCCTGTGCTGCCTAGTGAAGTGCCTATACTACACTTGACTGCCTAGCCATGTCTCAAACAGAACAAACAAATCAAAATAAAGCAGAATATTAGGTGTGTTCACTGTCCTTTTACTGCTGTAAGTAAAAGGGGTTTCCCATTCCCCTTCCTTATATTTATTTTAAAATTCATCAGTGTGCCAACATATTCTGCATTCTCTCCATGCACCTGCATACATAGTTCTGATTCTTTGAAAAAGCATGACAAATTAAGTCATGGAATTTGAAGAGGAGTCTATAACCACAACTTCATTAAACTATCAAAATCTATAAATAACTTTCCTTGTACTCACAGATAAATAGTAGTCTTCAACTGTCATCAAGAAGCATTACAGAAATCCAAAACTATTTAAAATGCAGACTTTTGGAGCCAGTTACAACTAATTTATCTACAACACATTTTCTACACCTAGGCTCAGGGATCATTTTAGAGAGAGAATGGGACGGAAAGATTCTAAGAGTCAAATGAACATGGTGTTTGCTGTGAGATTATTATTTAGCCTAACTTTTGAATTCACAAATAGTGATGTGTATTCTGACAATTAAAATAAAGTTTCTAATCTACAAATTGTGAATACCCAAGTCATACCTTTGTTAGTCTTTGATTAGTAGAGAATGGTTACTTTTATTGATATTGACATCTAAAGCTTGATGGTTTTTTTTTTTTTTTTTTTTTTTTTTTTTTTTTTTTTGTAAGCAAGTATGTAGTTTGTCCTGATTATGAACAGGGAACCAATTCTATATCCTCATGCGAACTAATTCAATCCAACCATCTCAATGATGTGCTTATTTTGTGCTAAGTTTCTGCTGGAAATGTTAAAATTAAAGATGAATAATCTCACTGGGCAGTAGTGGAACACACCTTTAATCCCAGCACTTAAGAGGCAGAGGCAGGAGGATTTCTGAATTTGAGAGCAGCCTTGTCTACAGAGTGAGTTCCATTCCAGGACATCCAGGGCTACACAGAGAAACCCTATCTCAAAAACAAAAAAAAAAAAAAACAACAAAAAAAAAAAAAGATATATATTCTCTTAGATTGTTGCACAATTTGTCAAGGAAAGTGCATAGAGGATGGATAGGTTAAGTGAAAGATTAATAGGTGATAAGTAAAACTTAATTTGGCAAGTGGTATATGATAATATAAATAACTTATTTTGGAAGAAAAAACAATCATATTCTCAATCTTTGTCAAAGAAATTTTCAAAATAAAATATGGATATTTTCTATGGGCTTGAAAGGTGATTCAGTAGATAGATTAATCACAGAAGTAGTGATTAAAATTTATCAGACAAGGGAAAGCAAGGGGCTGTCTGTGGGAAGAGCTGGCTAGAACAGAGGCTATTTGAAATGATTGATAGAATGGGACTGAAAGGTGCTTGTATAGGACAGTGAAGGAAACCAGGAAGATTTGACTTATCCAGTAGGAAATGTAGAGCAATGGAAAAAGAACCATTGACATATGCCATGTAAGAAGAAATGAGAACAGATGACTGTTTGATGAATTTAATTCAGATAAATTAGGGAGAATTAATTATAAACCAAGAGAAATTTCAACTAGGAAAATCAGTTTGGAAATAGTTATTACTGATCCAAGACAGACTCTGAAGCGGGTGGATAAAATGATGGAGAGCTTGAATTGAAATATGCGTTTGGAAGGACATTGGTTTGATGTTTGACCTCATTAGTGTAGTGATAGATATCTTAGGTTGTTTGGGAGATTGTTGTAACTCAAATGATTATCTTCTGACTATTTTAGTGTAAATTTTATAAAAGTTATAAAACTTTGTCTTACATTTTCTAGAGAGTTTAATGAGTATAACTTTTTCTTTACGGCAGTTGTTAATATTCTCCTTCCATTGTAAGATGTTCATCGTTCTACTTTGCTATGCTTCCTAGCAATCTATTTTCAGATTAATGCCTTTTCCACATGAATTAATTAATTTAATTACTTTATAATCTGATCACAGCCCCACTCCCTCCTCTCCTCCCATTTTCCTACCTCCCTTTCCTCAGGGAAGGGAAGCCCCTCATAGTTACTAATCTGCCCTGATACATTGAGTCACAGGAGCCGGGCGGTGGTGGCGCATGCCTGTAATCCCAGCACTTTGGGAGGCAGAGGCAGGCGGATTTCTGAGTTCGAGGCCAGCCTGGTCTACAGAGTGAGTTCCAGGACAGCCAAGGCTATACAGAGAAACTCTGTCTCGAAAAAACCAAATCCAAAAAACAAAAAACAAAAAACAAACAAACAAACATTGAGTCACAGGAGGACAAAGTGCATCCTCTCCCAATGAGGCCAGAATTAGAGAAAGCCCTTGCTCCACTTGTTAGGGGACCCACATTAAAAACAAGCTGCTACATCAATGTATGAGGACCGCATCTAGCCCATGCATGTTCTTTTGTTGTTGGCTCAGTCTCTGTGACCCTCATAGGCCCAGGAAAGTTAACCCTGGTAAGATCTTCTTCTGGTGTCTTTGATCCCTCAGGCATCCTCATTCCTTCTAGTTTTCTACAAGACTTCATGATCTTTGCATAATGTTTGGTTGTGGATCTCTGCATCTGTTTCCATCAGGTTCTAGATGAAGTCTTTCAGTGAATAGTCATTTTAGGTGCCTGCCTGTAAGCATAGCAGAGGATCATTCATATTGTTTTTTATTTTTTTCAAGACTTTTTTTAAATTTACATTGCAAATGATTTCCCCTTTTCTGGGTCCCCACTCCCCGCAAGTCCCATAAGCCCTCTTCCATCCCCCTATTCTTCCACCCACCCCCTCCCACTTCCCTGTTCTGGAATTCCCCTATACTGTTGCACTGAGTCTTTCCAGAACCAGTGCCCACTCCTCCATTCTTTTTGGACATCATTTAATTTGTGGATTATGTCCTGGGTATTCAAAGTTTCTAGGCTAATATCCACTTATCAGGGGGTGCATACCATGATTGATCTTTTGAGACTGGGTTACCTCACTTAGTATGATGTTCTCCAGCTCCATCCATTTGTCTAAGAATTTCATGAATTCATTGTTTCTAATGGCTGAATAGTACTCCATTGTGTAAATATACCTCATTTTTTGTATCCATTCCTCCGTTGAAGGACATCTAGGTTCTTTCCAGCTTCTGGCTACTACAAATAGGGCTGCTATGAACATAGTGGGGCATGTGTCCTTATTGCATGCTGAAGAATTCTCGGGATATATGCCCAGTAGTGGTATAACAGGGTCCTCAGGAAGTGACATGCCCAGTTTTCTGAGGAACTGCCAGACTGATTTCCAAAGTGGTTGCACCATCTTGCAATCCCACCAGCAGTGGAGGAGTGTTCCTCTTTCTCCACATCCTCGCCAACACCTGCTGTCTCCTGAGTTTTTGACCTTAGCCATTCTGACTGGTGTGAGGTGAAATCTCAGGGTTGTTTTGATTTGCATTTCCCTAATGATTAATGATGTTGAACATTTCTTAAGGTGTTTCTCAGCTCTCTGAAGTTCTTCATGTGAAAATTCTTTGTTTAGCTCCATACCCCACTTTTTAATGGGGTTATTTGGATCTCTGGGTTCTACTTTCTTGAGTTCTTTGTATATATTAGATATTAGCCCTCTGTCGGATTTAGGGTTGGTGAAGATTCTTTCCCAGTCTGTTGTTTGACGTTTTGTCCTTTTGACAGTGTCCTTTGCCTTACAGAAACTTTGTAGTTTTATGAGGTCCCATTTGTCAGTTCTTGATCTTAGAGCATAAGCTATTGGTGTTCTATTCAGGAACTTTTCCCCTGTGCCCATGTACTCCAGGGTCTTCCCTAGTTTTTTTTTCAATTAGTTTCAGTGTGTCAGGTTTTATGTGGAGGTCCTTGATGCATTTGGAGTTGAGCTCGGTACAAGGAGATAAGAATGGATCGATGTGCATTCTTCTGCATGCTGACCTCCAATTGAACCAGCACCATTTGTTGAAAAGACTATCTTTTTTCCAGTGGATGCTTTCAGCCCCTTTGTCGAAGACCAAGTGACCATAGGTGTGTTGGTTCATTTCTGAGTCTTCAATCCTATTCCATTGATCCGCTTGCCTGATATTGTACCAATATCATGCAGTTTTTATCACTATTGCTCTGTACTAGAGTTTAAAGTCTGGAATATTGAATCCCCCTGAAGTTCTTTTACTGTTGAGAATAGTTTTAGCTATCCTGGGTTTTTTGTTATTCCAGATGAATTTGAGAATTGCTCTTTCAAGCTCTATGAAGAACTGGGTTGGGATTTTTATGGGAATAGCATTGAATCTGTAGATTGCCTTTGGCAAGATGGCCATTTTAACTATATTAATCCTGCCAATCCATGTGCATGGAAGGTTTTTCCATTCTCTGAGATCTTCTTCGATTTCCTTCTTCAGAGATCTGAAGTTCTTGTCATATTGGTCTTTCACTTGTTTGGTTAGAGTCACCCCAAGATACTTTATGGTGTTTGTAGCTATTGTGAAGGGGGTCATTTCCCTAATTTATTTATCAATCTGCTTATCCTTTGAATATATAAAAGCTCCTGATTTGCTTGCATTGATTTTGTAGCCAGCAACTTTGCTGAAGTTGTTTATCAGCTGTAGGAGTTCTGTAGTAGAGTTTTTAGGGTCACTTAAGTATACGATCATATCATCTGCAAATAGTGATAATTGACTTCACCCAGGAGGAGGAGAAGACAGGAAATCATCAAACTCAGGGCTGAAATAAATCAAGTAGAAACCAAGAGAACCATACAAAGAATCAACAAGAACAAAAGCTGGTTCTTTGAAAAAATCAACAAGATTGATAAACCCTTAGCCAGACTCACCAAAGGGCACAGAGAAAGTATCCAAATTAACAAAATTAGAAATGAAAACAGAGATATTACAACAGAAACAGAGGAAATTCAAAAAATCATCAGATCCTACTACAAAAACCTGTACTCAACACAACTGGAGAATCTGGATGAAATGGACATTTTCTTAGACAGATACCAATTACCAAAATTAAACCAGGATCAAATAGACCATCTAAACAGACCCATAATCCGTAAAGAAATAGAAGGGGTCATAGACAGGCTTCCAACCAAAAAAAGCACAGGACCAGATGGTTTCAGTGCAGCCCTTCAAAGAAGACTTAACGCTAATACTCTTCAAACTTTTCCACCAAATAGAAACAGAAGGAACACTACCCTCCTACTTCAAATCCACTATTACGCTAACACCAAAACCACACAAAGATCCAACTAAGAAAGAGAATTTCAGGCCAATTTCCCTTATGAATATCGATGCAAAAATACTAAATAAAATTCTTGCCCACCGAATCCAAGAACACATCAAAACGATCATCCACCATGATCAAGTAGGCTTCATCCAGGGATGCAGGGATGGTTCAATATACGGAAATCCATAAATGCTATCCACTACATAAACAAACTCAAAGAAAAAAAAACGCATGATCATTTCATTAGATGCTGAAAAAGCATTTGACAAAATCCAGCATCCTTTCATGCTAAAAGTCTTGGAAAGGACAGGAATTCAAGGCCCATACCTAAACATAGTAAAAGCAATATACAGCAAACTGGTAGCCAACATCAAACTAAATGGAGAGAAACTTCAAGCAATCCCACTAAAATCAGGGACTAGACAAGGCTGCCCCCTCTCTCCATATCTTTTCAATGTAGTTCTTGAAGTCCTAGCTAGAGCAATTAGACAACAGAAGGAAGTCAAAGGGATACAAATTGGAAAGGAAGAAGTCATATTGTTAATACTTCATATTCTTTGTCTTTGGTGCCCCAGTCCCTAGCTTTTGGCTTATGGATGTACACTGCTGTGCCAGGCTTTTGTTTCATTGTCAGATATTCAAACTCAGGTTATCTATGGGAGAATCAATATACTAATGTATCTTTCAGCACTGATCACCAAATTTATATAACTCATTTTAACAGTATTATTTGCTACTTGTAAAGGGCAATTAAAAGCAAAAATTAAGTAATGTAACAACATAACCCTAAATATTTAATTCCATTGTAGAAGTAATGTAAAAAACATGCATTTTGGTACTTTATTGTATAACACTCCACTGTCAATATAGAGAAACATGTACTATTATAAGCACAGCATTGTATATTAGATATTAGTAATCATAATCTGAAGTCCCATCTAGTATACACTGTGTGTGTGTGTGTTTGTGTGTGTGTGTGTGTGTGTGTGTGTGTGTGTGAATTTTGCGTGTGTGGGTGTGGATTTGCATGCACATTTGTCAACAGGCATTTGAAGGCCAGAAATCAGTATCTAATATATTTCTGAGTTGCTCTTCACCTTCTTTTCTGAGACATGATATTTCATTAAACCCAGAACTCACTCATTTGACTGCATGTTTGACCAATAAGTTATACAGATCTCTCTGTCTTTGGTGCCCCAGTCCCTAGCTTTTGGCTTATGGGTGTACACTGCTGTGCCAGTATTTTGTTTCATTGTCATCTATTCAAAGTCAGGTTATCTATGGGAGAATCAATATACTAATGTATCTTTCAGCACTGATCACCAAATTTATATAACTCATTTTAACAGTATTATATGCTACTTGTACAGGGCAATTAAAAGCAAAAATTAAGTAATGTGACAACATAACCCTAAATATTTAATTCCATTGTAGATAACTTAGCATATCCCACTTATGAATAAAGACATACATACAGTCTTATTAAATTATACAAAGCATGGATACATACATGGATCTTGCACCTTTCCTAGTATTTTTTATAGAAATATGCTAGCATTTATCTGTCATTCTGTGATAATTAAAATTTTCATATTATAAATGTTCCTAAAGATTTTAAAATTCAGAAAAAGGAACTAAAACAATAATATACAAAAATAAATGAAAAGAGAAAGAAAATCTATATGAGCAAAAGTCCTGATGTAAAATGTTAAGTACTCTCCTAGGGTTCATTTCTCATTTATTTCTTCACCATTATAAAAGTATAAATTAATATGCTTGTAAAAATCACTAGTTAGGAGATGATGTGTTTAGCAAATGTTCAAACATCTGTCTTGATAACTATATGAGCAATTACTATATGAGCTAATACTATATGAGCAATTAATACCCTTTAGAGTAAGGAAATCACTTACAAAAGCAAAATAAAAGTTTTGTTTACTTTCTGAGGAAGAAACTCTACGAAAACTGAGTGCCATGGTCCTTAAGATCTACTCTCCAAAAAATACACACAATTTGACTATTTGTTTTCAGAGCTAAAACTGAGTAGTAGGAGGTACAATGCTATATTGGAAAACCCCTATTAGTCTGAATTTTTCCTGTAATGTACTCATCTATTTAATGAAAAAATAAATCAATCAAATAGAATATAGGACATATCATAATGGTGACTGGAGCGGCTTCTGTCCTGATTCTCTCTTAGTCTTAGGATGCCATTATCCTCCCTCTATCTGGCCCTAATTTTAAGCTCCTAGAACATCAAATATATTGGACCAGAAAAGAAAAAAAATCTCCCACCACATAATAATCAAAACATTATGTGTACAGAAAAAAGAAAATATATTAAAAGCTACAAGGGGAAAAGACTAAGTAACATATATGGGCAGACCCATCAGCATTATACCTAAGTTCTAAACAGAGACTCTAAAAGCCAGAATGGCCTAGGTAGGGGTCTGTAGGCTCTAAGAAATCACAGGTGCCCCATTAGACAACTATACTCAGCAAAATTTTCAGTCATCAAGATAGAGAAAGCAAAATATTTCATGACAAAACCATAATTAAGTAATATCTATCTAAAAATCCACTTCTACCAAAGATACTAGAAAGAAAACTCCAATCCATGGAGCTTAATTATACCCAAGAGAGCACAAGAAATAAACAGCTCCACACCTGCAAAATCTAAGGAAGAGAAGCTCACATGCATACACACACACACACACACACACACACACACACACACACACACACAGACATTGCAACCATAAACATCAATATAATAGGAATTAACAATCATTCCTCATTAATAGCTTTTAACATCAGTGGATTCAATTCCTCAATAAAAAGACACAACAGATCAGATGAGAGGCCAGGATCCATTGTTATCCTGGACACAAGAAACACACCTCAGCGGCAAAAATAGACATTACCTCATGGTAAAGTGCTTCAAAGAAGGGTTTACAACAAACAGACCAAAGACCAAACTGGAGCAGTTATTCTAATATCTGAATTGCAACTGAAATTATTCAAAAGTGATGGGAAAGACATTTTATAATTGTCAAGGAAAAATTTAGCAAGAGATGTCTCAATTCTGAATATATATGCTCCAAATGCAAGTGTAGAGTCCAGCTGCTTCATTCTAAAGGCAGGTTCTCTGGAAGGAGAGATGGGAATTGGACAGGGTGGCAAGAGAAAACAAGTGAGACAGACATGGCTTCTGGTTCAAGTCTCAACATTTAATCCATCTCTCCCAAGATCAAAAGGCAGGCCAAGCCCCTCCTGTGAAGGCTGGAAACCAGTACTGCTTGCTCTGCAGGAGGTGGGCGGTCAGGTTGCTGGCTGCTATTCTTTGAGAACAGTGGGCTGGGGGAGGTCACATACAAGGGTACCCACATTTGTAGAAGAAATTTTATTAAATCTAAAACATAAATCAAACTCCACACATTAGTACCATATACCAAATCACAATTTGTAACCTCTCAGGTGTTACATCCCTGAATGAATTTGACGTTCTCGTCATCAGCATCAGTTGCCAATAGTTCCTCAGGAAGGAAGGAATTCCATATGACACCTTTCCTAGCCATGCTGGGAATTTGGCCAGCTTGATCTCAAGTAGGACATATGCATTCAAGCACAGCTGGTATAAGTTCACATGTAAAATGGTGTTGCCATGTTTGAAAAATAATGTTTTGCTGTACCTCTCTACTACCTCTGGCTGTTTTCATTCTTTAGTTTTGATTAAATGGTTCCACTGAATGCTACAGTGAAACAAATGGAAAAATATAGATTATTAATAAGTTTTCTATTTCTTAAAAGAATTTGTAATGTAAAAGCTATCAAACTCTAGACAGCTGTACTATAAATATACTCACACACATACACATACATATACACCCATGAATATACACATACACAAACACACACACATGCACACACACACACACATGTTGGAGCATGCCAGTTAACAATGTTATAATTTAGGGTCCACAATGGAAGAACTAGAGAAAGGACCCAAGGAGATGAAGGGGTTTGCAGCCCCATAGAGGGAACAACAATAAGAATCAACCAGTGCCCCCAGGGACTAAACCATCAATCAAAGAGTGCACATAGAGGCACCCATGGCTCCAGCTACATTTGTAGCAGATGATGGCCTTTTTCAGACATCAATGAGAGGATGGTACCATTGATCATGTGAAGGTTCAATGCCCCTGTGTAGGGGAATGACAGCACAGGAAAGTGTGAGTGGGTGGGTTGGTGAGCAGAAGGAGGGGGGATGGGTTAGGGGATTTTCAGAGGGGAGATGAGGAAAGGGGATATTTGAGATATAAATAAAGCAAATATCTAATAAAAATGTGATTTTACCTTGAATTTTGAAGCTTGGTTCTCCTATTGAATATTGTCACAAGAAACAAACTGCTAAGTACCCTAGATATAATTTGACTAAACATATGTTTGAAATACTATTTAATTTACTAAGGATAATGTCATTCATTGTCTACAACCATACTTTTCCAAATAACATGTCTTCATTGGAATATGCAAGTGATAAATTTTGACTCTATCAATGGGGCCATCCCATAATGAAGTGTTACTTGTTTAAATTTACAGTTGCTCAAGGGGAGATGTACAAGAGACTTTATTTTATGTACAGCTATTTCTGAGTAAAGTCAGCAGATGAATTAAAATGTTAATGTTTAAAGATTTGTAACTGCCAATTGTCCATGAAATGATAAATACCACTAGAAATATGGTAATAAAATGTCTAACAAAGTTGTAAAGGGCATATTTCTGTCAACATGTGCTTGAAAAAGTATTATAAATTATATTTTCACCATAATTGTAGAAGGAAACAAGAGATTTATTTTCTTTTTATTTGAAGAAAAAGCACTTGCCCATATCATATTCTAGAGACAGTTTCTATTTTAAAATATCCATCCTTAAGGACTTACTCTTTTAGACTAATAATATTAAATTGATTTATATACCAAGTATGTGAAAATATTAATAATTATTCAAAATATTGAAATCAAGTTTATGATCTAAATATTTACCTCCATAACTTTTCATTTTCATAACATTTTTCTTGTGCTTTAAAACATTGCCTCAGAAATAAGGCTGATATTATAGCCCTGAATCTAGTACACTGAAATCTAACATTCAGTCAATTATTTCTTGGGTTGTATTTTGAAAGATTTAGTTATTCTAAACTGTGTCTGTTCATGGTTGCATGTGCATACACACGAATGCATGTGCCTGTTAAGGTCAGAAATATTGGATTTAGTGAAGATGTCGTTATAAGTGGTTTTGACTCACTAAATATTGGTAATGAGAACTGAACTTGGATCCACTCCAATAGCATTATGCACTCTTCACTTATTCATATCTCAAGCTCCTGTTCTGTTATTTTTATTCTATGTTAAAAATTGTAATTCTCTGTAATATTGACCAAATGTCTTACTTCATTATATCTCTTAATTATTAGAACTCCTTCTTATAACATTTTTCCATTTTTTTCATTAAATATTTTCTTTATTCACACTTCAAATGTTATCTCCTGTCCTTGTTTTCCCTCCAAAACCCCCCTACCCCATCCTGCCTCCCTCTGATCACTAATACACCCAATCCCGCTTCCCTGTCCTGGCATTTCCCTACACTGGGGCAATGAGGCTTCACAGATCCAAGTGCCTCTCCTCTCATTGATCTCTACACATGCAGCTGGAGCCATAGGTTTTTCTATGTGTACTCTTTGGTTGGGTGCTTAGTTGATACATATTATTGTTCTTCCTATGGGGTTGCAAACCCCTTCACCTCCATTGGTCCTGTCTCTTCCTCCTCTATCGGGGAACCTGTGCTCAGTCTAAAGGTTGGATGAGAGCATCCACTTCTGTATTTGTTAGGCATTGGTAGAGCCTCTCAGGAGACAGCTATATCAGGATCCTGTCAGCAAGTGCTTGTTGACATCCACAGTAGTGTCTGGGTTTGGTAAATGTGTATGGGATGGATTCCTAGGTGGGGCAGTCTCTGAATGGCCTTTCCTTCAGTCTCTGCTTCATGCTTTTTCTCTCCATCTTGTCCCCTTTAGAATTTGCTGAATCTTCATTATTCCCCATTTAGAACTTAATTCTTAATGACATTTTTATTGAATATATCCAGTCCTTAGAAGTTACAGAGTCTTAATGTGTTTCCTTCCATGGTGGAATGTCTGAATTTGGAGGAAATTGCTATATCACAGATTCTTCCATGTCTTTCATTATAAAATAAACTCACACATTCTTTCCTACTGGATCGCAGCTGATATGCCAGTTGATCTTTTTTTGAAAATTGTTATTCTTTGCTGAGATGACATTGGCTTAGTTTCAAAACCCAGACACCTTTTTTGGGATTTCCCCCATTGAAGTTTTTGACACAGGTCCAATGAATTTGTTTTATCACTAAAATATACAGCATAATATAACTTGTTGGAACATATATCCTGAGTAGCAGAACTTTTATCTCAGCAGTATGAAGATGATGCCAGGGCATCTCTTGTCCTCGATCATATTCATATTTTTGTTGTTCATATCAATCTGTTTGGCCAAAACAGTGCTACTAAGTATAAAAATCTACTGTCTTTAGAATTTGGAGTTCTTAACCCTGAGCTTCTTTTAGTAGTAAGGTTACAAGATAAAGCAATTTGCTGTTTGTGGCATGTATTACCATTTCTGTTGCAGGAAGACCTCTATAATATTTACTCAAAGTATCATAGTTATTCATGTATACCACATGGAGCATGCTTAGCAAAACTATCTTTAGAAAGCTATCTCTTATTCACCTTTAAAATCCCTATGATGTCATCATTAAAGCAAGTCAATGTAATATTCTGTGAAATGATGATTGAGCTATTTTAAGACAATGACAATTCATGAAAATTTTAGGCAAGTGGATGGAACTAGAAAATATCATCCTGAGTGAGGTAACCCAATCACAAAGGAATATACATGGTATGCACTCCCTGATAAGTGAATATTAGCTCAAAAGCTCAGTATACCCAAGATTCAATTTATCTCATTTCATATGAAGATATTTATTTCAATTCATATGAAGCTCAAGAAGAAGGAAGACCAAAATGTGGGTGCTTTGGTCCTTCTTAGAAAGGAATAAAATGCTCACAGGAGCAAATATAGAGGCAAAGAGTCTCTGTGGAACAGAGACTGAAGGAAAGGCCATCTAAAGAATGCCCCATCTGGGGATCTAGCCCATATACAGTCAACAAACCCAAACACTATTGTGGATGCCAAGAAGTTGTTGCTAATAGGAGCCTGATATAGCTATCTCCTGAGAGGTTCTGCCAGAGCCTGACAAATACAGAGCAGATGCTCGAGGCCAACCCTAGGACTGAGCACAGGATTCACAATGGAGAAGTCAGAGAAAGGACTGAAGGAGCTGAAGGGGTTTGCAATCCCATAGAAAGAACAATAATATCAGCCAATCAGACCCCCAGAGCTTCCAGGAACTAAACCACCAACCAAGGAGTACACATGGAAGAACTCATGGCTCTAGCAGCATGGAAGAACTCATGGCTCTAGCAGCATATGTAGCAGAGAATGGCCTTTTTAGGCATCAATGGGAGGAGAGGTCCTTGGACCTATGAAAGCTCGATGCCCTAGTGTAAGGGAATGCCAGGGTGGGAAGGTGGATGGGTAGAGGGAACACCCTCATAGAAGCAGATGGAGGGTGGATGGGATAGGGGATTTCTGTGGGGGACAGAAAGAGGATAACATTTGAAATGTAAATAAAGAAAATATACAATTGACAAAAAGATAGGAAACTAATTATTGTGCTTTTTCCAATACATATGTGAACTTTCCCTTTTTCCTTTTTTGAGTTTTATCTGAAAGCCACAAGTTGTTGGCTTCATATTATGTATTTTAGACTAAATTATTCTGCTTTTTAAATATCACTGTCAATATGGTTGGTACTTGTTGGATTGCATAGTTGATGTTGAAGTTGTTTAAATGTTTGATGGTCTGCTCAGTTTTTTCATAACCAGTAAATTAAATAGGAATAATGAAGTCACACACTTATCATTTTTGGGAATGACATTTGTCCTTACTTTTCGTCCATTCCCAAAGAAACAACACCATAACTAGTAGTGACTATAAGGTCTTAAAGGCTTTTTAAAAAAAAAAAAAATGTATCTAGACTTTTGGTTTTCTTATAAAAATAGTTCCGGCTTCATTCACAGAGATTTATTGTGTGATTACTAATACTTCTAAACCTGTCAGCTCTTGCTTTATGCCCTGAACTATACTGCTGTTGGGGGATGAGGTGATGAACAATTAACATCTCAGACTCTGTAACAGGAAAATATGCTACAGCAAGCTTTTATACCCTTCACTCGCTTCCCATTTGTCTGGAGAATGTGTGTCTTCCAAATGGCAGTTCCAGATTGGCTGTCATTGTCTGTGTCACCAAGCATTAGGCACTCAGGCAGTCTTCAATTTCACCCTCAGGGAGACGTTGCCTCTGAGCCTGTCTAGCCCCTGATGTTTATGAGTTTATGCAAAGGTCACCTCTGCTTCATTAGTGAGACCTAGACGACCCAAGTAAGGAATCCAGGGATTATGCAAATGAGCAGTGCTTGGGTTGAAAAGTCTATCTCTTTTGATGACTTGAATAGGAATGGCCCCCATAGACTCATGTGTGTGAATGCTTGGCCTATGTGAAGTGTCATTATTAGAAAGTGCAGCCTTGTTGGAGGAAATGTGTCACTGTGGTAGCCAGCTTGGAGGTCTCATATGATCACTGTATTCTTTGTGTGGCCAAGGTTTACAAACCTTCTTTTCTCCTCTCTGTGGATCAAGATGCAGAACCCTCAGCTCCTTTTCTGGCATTATGTCTGCTTGCAAGCCTCCATGTTTTCTTCTGTGATGATAATGAAGTTACCCACTGAACCTGTAATTCAGCCTCCATGAAATGTTTCCTTTTATAAGAGTTGCCATGGTAATGGTCTCTCTAAATAGAAACAGAAACTCCAAGATATCTTCTTTGAGGTCATATCAAAACGTGTCGTTATTTGCAATCCAAGTTTCATAACTGCCTTCTTGCCAGAAACTGTCCTGTACTGGTAGTTTAAAACTAAAGTGTACAAAACTGCTTGCCTTTATACCTAGTCTCACTAAGGTATATCTGATGGTTTGCAAAGAGTGACTTTTCTTAGTCACAAAATATAATTCTATTAATTTTGTCTTAATTTCCAGAACAATCATAAACCAATTTTGATATTATTTACAAAAACAACACTAGTTAATCTTCTCACTTATGTCACAAAGAAAGATCAATTGAGAAAAATCAACTTATTGGAGGAAGAGGTTATTTTGTCTCACCATTTAAGGAAAAAATATAGAATTGTGTATGAAGTATGGGACAAACCTAGCTTTTTGCAATACTGAAAGGAAAATAAACTGGTTTTTCCTGTCTCTGTGGACTGATGTGAGGGTATGCATCACAGAGCTGAGGCTTCTTGGATAAAGAGGTAGTCTATGATGTCAGATACATTCATACTGAGACTTTCCTGAAAATATTTTTAAATATTCACTCAAATGTGTAATTTATTAGTTTTCCCTTAAATTAGCCAATTCAAGAATGAAGATGAAATATCACAACCATACCTTAATTTCTGTTTGTCCTTCACTATTAGTCTACTATGTTTCTTGACAATCCAATCTTCTCCACTTCACTATTACGGCCATTAGATTTTCTAGGATTCTAGGTCTAGTCCTCACAGCAAGTTTGCACCATCCTCTTGTTGTTAGGTCTAACTAATGAAGCAGTGGCTACCTTTACATAAACTCATAAACATCAGGGGATAGACAGGCTTGGAGGCAACTTGTCCATGAGGATGAAATTGAAGACTGCCTGAGAGCCTAATGTCCTTGTTAGGAGCTAAATTCTGCATTGGAAGATAATATATAGCCCATAAGCCAGGTCTGCTTTCAAGTTCCTTCAGTAAAGCTGTTTCTGATTCTTTTTCTCTCTCAAAACAAATACAAGCACTTTCTACTTCTTACACATGGATGTAGTTTAGAGATGGCATGGCTGGATTAAGAAGTATTTTGTTACTAAGTATCCTCAAGTAAATTGACATGATGAATTCATCTCCTGAAGGTTACATCCATTGCCTTGTGAAGAAAAATCTCTGAGTTTAATTCTTGGGAGAAAATACAAGTCTTAAGAGTGGTGTGTGGAAATGAGACACATAGTAATGCTTGGATTCTTTACATAAATATGAGGGGTCAGCACAATTGGAGAGTGTAAATGAAGTAAAAGACCATAGAGCATTCAGCAGTGCTAACAGTGGTGCCTTCATCATTCCTTACCTCAACCCTTGGCAACTTATACTGGAAAGGAGGCAGAAGAGAGAGCTAGAGAGGATAAAAGTTTCAAAGGATATATTGTTTTCCAGACACAACAGGGATAATGCTAATTTGAATTCACATAGAGTGTAACAGCATGCACAAGGTTTGCCCACATTCAAACAGAACAACAACAACAACAAAAATCCCACGAATGAGAATGGAAAATGAGCAAAACTTCTCTTTGCAACAGATACCTGATATAGGAGGGAAATTCCATTTTTTAAGTAGAGTGCCACTAGGTATATCAACTGCCCCGCAAAGCAGATTTCGTGCTCCAGAGTTGTTGCTAAAACAAAATGAATGACAATTGTTTTCTGTACTTTTTGTTGGTGGTGGTGGTGGAGTTGGGGCTTGAGAGAGAGAGAGAGAGAGAGAGAGAGAGAGAGAGAGAGAGAGAGAGAGATACAGAAAGAAACAGAGACATAAAGAAAGAGGGAAGAAGAAAGAATAAGTAGAAGGGAGAAAGGAGTCAATGAGATATAAAGAGAATGTAAGAAAAAAGAATGTAAAATTGAGAGATAAAGAAAGAGAAAGAAGGTGTATCTAGGAAAACTTGGGAGTGGAAAAGAAAAAGATAAAATATATCATATCAAGTTTTTTTAATTAAAATAATTAAAAGAAAAGTATATGAGGGGGGAAAATCTTCAGAGACAACCTCTCAGTTGCTTCAACTCACATTTTAAGTACCAGATTATTTTACATAGGGCCTTTATTTACTATGACAAATTTTACCTTATGCCAAGAAGCACAGCTTTAGCCTCTCTGCCTATTCAATACTCTGTCCTTCACACTTATTTTGAGTTTGCAGAGACCTATATCTTCATACTAAATTATCAAGTCTTAATGTATAATCCCTAAAAGCTTAAATTATTCTTAAACCAGTTAACAACATAAATTTTTTAATTTTGTTTTTATCTCTAATATTTTCCCTGAGCACTATGAAGATCTTAATGATAGCAAGATAATCTTCTTGTCTAATAGTTAACCAAGCACACTGTTAGTTATCATCAGAAAATAGGACTTACCACCAGTAATATCTGTCTTTGCTGAGGGACTCATCTTTACTCCTACTATAAAGTATTTTTTCACTCTATTCAGAATTATATTTTACTCAGATAATATTCTATACTGGATATTGTAGGAAATATATTTAGTTAGTAACATTGCTAATAAATATAGCTGTGGGAAAATTGAACCATAAATTAATTTTAAAAATTCACCAGTAATTATTTTTATTTATTCTTTTCTAATTTTCATACAGTATATTCTGATATGGTTTTCCTTCTCACAACTCTTCCCAGATCTTGCCGATCTCCCTTTCCTATTCATATCCACATTTTTTCTTTCTCTTTCATGTTAGAAGACAAAAAGGATTCTAAAAAATAAAAAAATAAATCAACTCTAGTCTCTTTACTCTTCACATATTAAGATATATTAGGATAATAATGTACACATATTTCTGATAATCTATTAATGGTGATCTTTTTGTGTCTGATTAAATAAGTATTTCAGTTGTCTGTCAATATGGCAATAAAAAACATAGTTAAAGCTATGCATTTGGATTTTGATTCATGTTATTGAAATCATAGCAAATTGTATTTATTTAAAAACAAAAGAAAGACAGACATGAAGAAAGAAAGATAGAAAGAAATAAAAAAGAAACAAAGAAAGAAAAAAGAAAGAAAGAAAAAAAAAAAAGAAAAACTTGCTTTAGTGCCCAAATGTTGGATTTTAATATAGGGATTCAAACTCAAAAAAACATAAAAGAGGAACTTCACAATAGTAAGAATGGACATCTTCTTTCTGGTCTGCAACTCCAACCAGGGGAGAATGAGGCACTCCTGCCCCTCTTCAATACCCCAGAGATAGCCTTTCTCCCAGGAGGTCTCCCATAACTAGGGACACAGTTGAGACACTGATTTCAATAACTTCCCCAGCTGGAACTCCTATGGAGCTCAAATGACTCAGAACTTATCCTAAAGGTCAGAGAAAAATCTTCCTTCCAATTTGCAAATCTGCCAGTATATATCCAACATGTGTGTCCTTCTCCTACAGTCCCACAGTCTGACTGTCTGCCAAGAGATCTGCTGTAACCAGGAAGAGAGAGACAGCAATGTATGCCTCCAAGAAAGTCTCCTCTAACATATACTCTACCTGTCTACAAAGAGGGACAGGCTCCAGTCAGAGACAACCAGGCTAGTTAACACCAGAGATAACCAGATGGCTAGAGGCAAGGGCAAGAACAGAAGCAACTGAAGCTAAAGTAATGTTGAGCTACCAAAACCTTTTCCTTCCACCATACAAGCCCAAAACTCACCTGAAAAGCAATATTCTAACTTAAGATCCTATCTCATGAAGATGATAGAGGCCTTTTAGGAAGGACATAAATAATTCCCTTAAAAAATTCAGAAAGACATAGGCAAACAGGTAGAAGCTCTTAAAGAGGAAACAAATAAATCCTTTAAAGAAATACAGAAAAACTCAATCAAACAGGTGAAGGAATTGAATAAATATGGAAATAGAGACGATAAACAAATCACAAGTGGAGGAAACCCTGGAGATGAAAAAAAAAAAAAAGGGAAAGAGATAGGGAGTTCCACATATAAGCATCACTAGAAGAATACAAGTGATAAAAGAGAAAATTTCAGGCTTAGAAGATATTAACTCAACATTCAAAGAAAATACAAAGTACAAAGTGTTCCTAACCTAAAACATACAGGGAATTGAGGCAACTGAAGAATAATAGGATAGAAGAGAGTGAAGATTCCCAATTCAAAGGATCTGAAAACATCTTCAACAAAATCATAGAAGTAAACTTCCCTCACCTAAAGATAGAGATGCTCATAAACTTATAAGACACCTACAGAACACCAAATAGATTAGACCAGAAAAGAAAATCCTCCCATCACAGAATAATCAAAACCCCAAATGCATAGAGCAAAGAAAGATAAGTAAAAACTGTAAGGGAAAAAGGCAGAGTTACATATAAAGGAAGACCTATTAGAATTACACTAGATTTCTCAGTAGAGAATCTAAAAGCCAGAAGATCCTGGACAAACATCCTGCAGACCTTAAGAGAACAAAAACACAAGCCCAGGCTACTATATCCAGCAAAACTGTTAATCACTATAGATGGAGAAACCAAGATATTTTATGACAAATCAAATTTAATCTATATACTTCTACTAATTCTGCCCTAGAGAGGATACTAGAAGGAAAACTCCAACACAAGGATGGTAATTACACCCAAGAAAATAAAATAAATTAATTATCTCACAACAAACAGCAAAGAAAGGGATCACACACATGTGATACCACCTCTAACAACAAAAATAACAGGAACCAACATTCATCAGTCTTTAATATC
Source organism: Apodemus sylvaticus (assembly GCF_947179515.1). Lineage (NCBI taxonomy): Eukaryota > Metazoa > Chordata > Mammalia > Rodentia > Muridae > Apodemus > Apodemus sylvaticus. The sequence goes on from NC_067486.1 coordinate 36,977,796, forward strand.
CCTCAACATCAACAGACTCAATTCCCCCTCAAAAAAAAAAAAAAAAAAACAAAAACAAAACAAAAAAAGACAGCTAAAAGATTGGATACACAAACAGGATCTATCACTTTGAAGCATAGAAATAAACTACACCTCAGTGACAAAGAGAGAACCTACCTCAGACTAAAAGGATGGAGAAAATTTTTCTAGGCAAATGGTCCTAAGAAACATGGTAGAGTAGCCCTTCTAATATTTAAAAAATAGACTTCCAGTCAAAAGGTATCAAACGAGATATGAAGGAAACATCATACTCTTCAAAGGAAAAATCTATCAAGAAGAACTCTCAGTTCTCAACATCTTTGCACCAAATTCAAGGACACTCACATTCATAAAAAGAAACTTTATTAACACTCAAAACACACATTGAACTTTGCACAATAATAATGGGAGACTTCAGCACCCAACTCTCACCATTGACATAGAAGCCAAATACTGACTTAAGTTATGAACCCAATGGACTTAACAAATATCTACATTGTATTTCACACTGAAACAGAAGAATATACCTTCTCCTCAGGATCTCATGGTACCTTCTTCAAAACTGACCATATAATCGGACGCAAACTAGAGGATTAAAATAATCCCATGCATTCTATCAGATAATCACAGAGAAAAACTGGTTTTAAATAATGACAAAAACAACAAAATGTCCACACACTCATGGAAAATGAACAACTATTTAATGATAACTTGGTTAGGGAAGAAATAAAGAAAGAAATTAAAGACTTTCTAGAATTTAATGCAAATGAAGGTAAAGCATACCCAAATTTATGGAACACAAAGAAAGCAGTGTTTAGAAGAAAAATTATGACACTGAGTGCCTGCATAAAGAAACTGGAGAAAGCCCATACTAGCAACTTAACAGGACACCTGAAAGCTCTAGAAGAGAAAGAAGCAAATACATCCAAGTGGAGCAGAGGGGAGCAAATAATCAAGCTCAGGCTGCAATCATCCAATTGGTTAGAATCAATCAATGAACCAATTAAAAACAAAGAGAAACACTCAAAGAATCATCAAAATCAAAGGCTGGTTCTAAGAGAAATTCAACAAGACACATAAACCCTTAGCCAAACTAACTAAAGGGCACAGAGACAATATCCAAATCAACCAATTCATTCATGAAAGGAGAGAAATAACAACACATATTGAGGCAATTCAAAAAATTATCAGTTCTTAATATAATTCTCAACAAAACTGGAAAATCTAGATGAAGTGTGTAAGTGTGTAGGCTGACATCTCATTCAAAAGTTAAAACAGGCCAAGATTAACTATATAAGCAGTCCAATAACCCCTAGAGAAATGGAAATTTTCATTAAAAGTTTCCAAACCAAAAAAGTCTAGGGCCAGATGGTTTTAATGCAGAATTCTATCAGACCTTCAAAGAAGACCTAATACCAACACTCCTCAAACTATTCACCCAAATCAAAACAAAATAGACACTACCTATTTCATTCTATGAACCCACAATTACTCTGATATCGAAATCACACAAAGACCCAACAACAAAGAAACCTTCAGACCAATTTTACTTATGAATATCTATGAAAAAACTCAATAAAATTTTCACCAACCAAATACAAGAACACATCAAAATGATCATTCATCATGATCAAGTAGGCTTCATCACAGGGATGCCAGGATAGGTCAATATAAGGAAATCCATCAGTAATCTATTATATAAATCAATTCAAAAGAAAATATACTCAGTCCTCTCATTAGACACTGAAAAAGGCTTTGGCAATATACAACACAAAATCTTTGAGGGATCAGGAATTCAAGGTAAATACCTAAGCACAATAAAAGCAATATGCAGCAAACCAATAGACAATATCATATTAAATGGAGAGAAACTTCCGCTAAGCAATTCCGCTAAACTCAAGAACTAGACAAGGCTGCTCACTCTCTCCCTACTTTATTCAATATAGTACTTGAAGTTCAAGCTAAAACAATCAGAGAACAAAAGGAGGTCAAAGGCCTACAAATTCAAAAGGACAAAGTCAAGGTTCCTCTATTTGAGGATGTTATAATAGCATACATAACTTCAAAAATTCTACCAGAGGACTCCTACAGCTGATAAACAACTTCGATAATGTGGCTGGCTATAAAATTAATTCAAATCAGTAGTCTTCCTTTATACAAAGGATAAATGAAGAGAGAAACAAATTAAGGAAACAGCACCCTTCACAATACTAACAAATAATATAAAATTCCTTGATATAACTCTGAAGAAAAGTTTAGGAGACCCATGAAAGAGTTCAGAGACCATATGAAGCTTAACATGAATGAATGCTCAATTTGGATGCTTCCATCCCACTCAGAAAAGGGAAGAAAATAATCACAGGATGCAGAGGTAGGGATGAACTTGGGTGTGAGAGCAGAGTGGGAGGGAAAAGGAGGGGACAGGATCAGGAATGGGAGGAGACAGGAGAGAAGCCCAGCTGGCCAGGTAAATAAATAGAAATATGCAACAGTGTGCAGGTGGGGATGAGGGGAACAACGAACAAGTCCCAGACACCAGGGCTGTGAGAGGCTCCCAGGACCCAATGGGGATGACATTAGCAGAAATGCCAGGAGATGGAACCTAAAGAGACCACCTCCCATAGATAGACATGGCCCCCAGTTGAGGGTTGGGGCCATATACCCATCTCAAAATATTTGGCCCAGAAATGTTCCTGTCTAAAGGAAATGCAGTGACAAAATCTGGAGCATAGAATGAAGGAAAGACCATCCAGAGACCCAAATTGGGATGCCTCACACATGCAGATGTCAAACCCAGACACTATTTCTGATGCCAAGATCTGCTTGCAGACAGGAGCCTGGCATAGTTGTCCTCTGAGAGGCCCTACATGCACTTGACTGAGACAGATACAAATGCTTATAGTCAACAATTCAACTGATCTGCAGGACTCCAATGGAAGAGATTGGGAAGGACTGAAGATGCTGAAGAGGCTTGCAACCCCATAGGAAGAATGATGACAGTATCAACTAAACCAAGACCTCAGAGTTCCCATTGAAAGAACATATATGGACTGGTCAGTGGACCCTGCTCCCTATGTAGCAGAGGACTTCGTGTCTGGCCTCAGTGGGAGCAGAGGTGCTTGGTCCTGTGGAGTCTTGATGCCCTAGAGAAGGAAGATGCTAAAGTGCTGAGGTGGGAATCAGTGGGTGGGTATGGAAGTACCCTCTTAGAGGTGAAGGAGAGGGCAAAATGGGTTGTGTACTATTGGGGGGGGAATAGTTAAGGGGTACCATTTGAAATGTAAATAAATAAAATAATTAATAAAAAGAATATTAGAATAAAAATGAAATTGTTAATGGAAAAATAATAAGGATGATAATGGTGATTATAATAACAAAAATGATGGAATTAAAGAATACACAATCTTGTAAGTAAAAGTCTCATTGTCCCAACTAAATAATAGTGTTCATATACCATCAGACACAAAAGAATGAGGACATGAATTATGTTTTTCCAGTTCTCCAAGAAATGCTTAATGTAATCCTCTAGTCTACTTCTAGAACAACTATTGAGGACGCAGGGATATATGTGATAAAAAAAAAAAACTCTCATAAGTCATATACATTCTATGAGACCTTTAAGGAAGAGCTAAATTGATTGCTTCTTATTTTTCATAATTTAGAAATGTAAGAAATAATTATAAAAGCTTTCCATGAAGTAAGATTTACACTGATTTCAAAACCTTATAGAGATCAGCAGTGGAACCAAGGCGTCACAGGGACCAGTTAGGCCCTGCGCCCACGACCACTGACCTTCGCTGACCAGCCGGGCAGCAAGCAGCTGCAGTTGTGCGGCGCCTTTCCTGCACGGAGGCCACTTCAGAACTCGGCCTCCCACCAGTCAGGAGAGGAGCATCCATCTTGGTTCCGTACTCCAGGAATCGGACAGACTGAGGTACACAAACATAATCCGAGGCCAACACCGCGGTGGTCTGGGCCCGACGGGCGTTGGCCTGCACCCAGGCCCTGGGCGGGTCGGGGGGCCATCGGGGTGCCAACCCAGGCAGGAGGTTTTTTTGCACAGGCCTGCGAGCGCGCCACCGCCATTTTGCCTGCAGGACGACAGAGAGCTCAGGCGGGCAGACCTGTAACAGGCATAGCCTAAGTCTAACAAAGCGGGGGTCCAGGCCCCAAAAGGCACAGGACTGACCCCAAGAACTGGGCGGCTTGGTGGGCCATCTGTGAGTCAACCCGCCCAGGTGATTGTTAGCAAAGCAGACTCTCCCGGCGCTTTCAGGGAGCGCGGGTGCGCACGCCCGCCATCCTAGTCACCTGGCAAACCCAATTAACAGTCATAGCCCTAGGGGAACTTTGCTCGGACCTTGGCCTCCCAGGCTTTTGCCTGGACTCAGGGACTGGGCGGCCAGGCTAACCTTGTGTGCGACAGCCCGGTTGGCAGATCGGCTGCCCAGCGGAGTGAGCGGAACACAGGGGAGGTCACAGTAGCATACACCGTCAGCACTCCCTGGGAGTGCACACAGGCTCCATCTGGTCCACAGACACAATCTGGGGCAAGGCCTCAGGCAGAAGCCCTTAGCTCTACTCTCTCCGCTTCTGGATCCAGATCAGTCTGGGCGGCAGCATTACATCTCCAAGTCCTGCAAGTGGCTAGCTGGGCTTCCGGGCGGCCAGCTGGGAGAAGTCAGTGTGCTCCAGTGAATCCAGCAGGCCCCAGCGGGAGCCTTCGGGTGCCTGCTTTGGGATCGGAACAGCCTGGGGAGCAGCACACTGTCTACAAGCAGTGCAGGAGGTAAGCTGTGCACCAGAGGCCAACTGGGAAGGGGCAGCTTGCACTGGTGAGTCCAGCACTGACAAGATAAACTAACACCAGTGAGATCTAGATGGCAAAAGGCAAACGCAGGAACGTCACTAACAGAAATCAAGGCAATATGGCAACATCTGAACCCAATTCTCCTCTACCAACATGTCCTAGATACCCCATCACACCAGTAAAACAAGATTTGGATTTAAAATCACTGGTCATGATGCTGGTACAGGAACACATGAAGGTCATACATAAAGAAATTCAGGAGAAAATGGATCAAAAGTTAGAAGTCCTTGCAAGGGAAACACAAAAATCATTGAAAGAAATCCAGGAGAATACAAAAGCCAACAAGGAGGAAATGCAAAAAACACTTAAAGAAATACAGGAGAACTTTGCTCAACAGGCTGAGGTCATGAAAGACAAAACACAAAAATCTCTTAAAGAAATACAGGAGAACTTTGGTCAACAGGCTGAGCTCATGAAAGAGGAAACACAAAAATCTCTTAAAGAATTACAGGAAAACACAAACATGCAAGTGAAGGAGCTAAGCAAAACCATCCAGGATCTAAAATCAGAAGTAGAAACAACTAAGAAAACTCAAAGGGAGACAACTTTGGAGATAGAAAGCCTTGGGAAGAAATCAGGGGACAGAGATACAAATATCAACAACAGAATACAAGAGATAGAAGAAAGAATCTCAGATGCTGAAGATTCCATAGAAACCATGGACTCAACAGTTAAAGAAAATGCAAAATGCAAAAAGCTTGTAACCCAAAATATCCAGGAAATCCAGGACACAATGAGAAGACCAAACCTAAGGATTATAGGCATAGATGAGAGTGAAGATTTACAACTTAAAGGGCCAGCAAATATCTTCAATAAAATTATGGAAGAAAACTTCCCTAACCTAAAGAGAGAGATGCCCATGAATATACAAGAAGCCTACAGAACTCCAAACAGACTGGACCAGAACAGAAATACTTCCCGTCACATAATAATCAAAACACCAAATGTTCTAAACAAAGAAAGAATACTAAAGGCAGTAAGAGAAAAAGGCCAAGTAACATATAAAGGAAGACCTATCAGAATCACAGTAGACTTTTCACCTGAGACTATGAAGGCTAGAAGGTCCTGGGCAGATCTCATGCAGACTCTAAGAGAACACAAATGCCAACCAAAACTACTATATCCAGCAAAACGCTCAATCACCATAGATGGAGAAACTAAGATATTTCATGACAAAACCAAGTTTACCCAATATCTATCCACAAACCCGGCCCTAAAAAGGATAATAGGAGGACAACACCAATACAAGGAGGGAAACTTCACCCTGGAAAAAGCAAGATAGTAACCTTTCATCAAACCCAAAAGAAGTTAAGCATTCAAATTTAAAAAATAACGTCAAAAATGATAGGAAGTAACAATCACTATTCCTTAATATCTCTTAACATCAATGGACTTAATGCCCCAATAAAAAGACACAGACTAACTGAATGGATACGTAAACAGGACCCTACATTTTGCTGCTTACAGGAAACACACCTCAGGGTCAAAGACAAACACTACCTTAGAGTAAAAGGCTGGAAGACAATTTTACAAGCAAATGGTCTCAGGAAACAAGCTGGAGTAGCCATTTTAATATCAGATAAAATTGACTTTCAACCCAAAGTCATCAAAAGAGACCCTGAGGGACACTTCTTGCTGGTCAAAGGAAAAATACAAAAAGAAGAACTGTCAATCCTGAACATCTATGCCCCAAATGCAAGGGCACCTTCTTTCGTAAAAGAAACTTTATTAAAACTAAAAGCACACATTGCACCTAACACAATAATTGTGGGTGACTTCAACACTGCACTTTCCTCAATGGACCGATCAGGAAAACAGAAACTAAACAGGGACACAATGAAACTAATTGAAGCTTTGGACCAATTAGATTTAACAGATATATATAGAACATTCTATCCTAAAACAAAAGAATATACCTTTTTCTCAGCACCTCATGGTACCTTCTCCAAAATCGACCATATAATTGGTCACAAGACAGACCTCAACAAATATAAGAAGATCGAACTAATCCCATGCCTCCTATCTGATCACTATGGAGTAAAAGTGGTCTTCAATAGCAACAGAAACAACAGAAAGTCCACATACACGTGGAAACTGAACAATACTCTACTCAATGATACCTTGGTCAAGGAAGAAATAAAGAAAGAAATTAAAGACTTTTTAGAACACAATGAAAATGAAAACACAACATACCCAAATCTATGGGACACAATGAAAGCAGTGCTAAGAGGAAAACTCATAGCCCTGAGTGCCTCCAAAAAGAAAATGGAGAGAGCATACATTACCAGCTTAATGACACACCTGAAAGCCCTGGAACAAAAAGAAGCTATTTCGCCCAGGAGGAGTAGAAGGCAGGAAATCATCAAACTCAGGGCCGAAATCAATCAAGTAGAAACAAAGAGAACCATACAAAAAATCAACAATACCAGGAGCTGGTTATTTGAGAAAATCAACAAGATAGATAAACCCTTAGCCAGAATGACCAAAGGGCACAGAGAAAGTATCCAAATTAACAAACTTAGAAATGAAAAGGGAGATATAACAACGGAAACTGAGGAAATCCAAAAAATCATCAGATCCTACTACAAGAGCCTATACTCAACACAACTGGAGAATCTGGAGGAAATGGACAATTTCCTTGACAGATACCAAATACCAAAATTAACTCAGGACCAACTAGACCATCTAAACAGTCCCATAATGCCTAAAGAAATAGAAGGAGTCATAGAAAGTCTTCCAACCAAAAAAAGCACAGGACCAGATGGCTTCAGTGCAGAATTCTACCAGACCTTCAAAGAAGAGTTAACACCAATACTCTTCAAACTATTCCACAAAATAGAAACAGAAGGAACACTACCCAATTCCTTCTACGAAGCCACACTTACGCTGATACCAAAGCCACACAAAGATCCAACAAAGAAAGAGAACTTCAGACCAATTTCCCTTATGAACATCGATGCAAAAATACTCAATAAAATTCTTGCCAACCGAATCCAAGAACACATCAAAACGATCATCCACCATGATCAAGTAGGCTTTATCCCGGGAATGAAGGGTTGGTTCAATATACGGAAATCCATCAATACAATCCACTACATAAACAAACTCAAAGAACAAAACCACATGGTCATTTCATTGGATGCTGAAAAAGCATTTGACAAAATTCAGCATCCCTTCATGCTTAAAGTCTTGGAGAGAACAGGAATTCAAGGCCCATACCTAAACATAGTAAAAGCAATATACAGCAAACCGGTAGCCAGCATCAAACTAAATGGAGAGAAACTTGAAGCAATCCCACTGAAATCAGGGACCAGACAAGGCTGCCCCCTTTCTCCTTATCTTTTCAATATTGTACTTGAGGTACTAGCTCGGGCAATTCGACAACATAAGGAGTCAAAGAGATACAAATTGGAAAGGAAGAAGTCAAACTATCATTATTTGCAGACGACATGATCGTCTACCTAAGTGACCCAAAGAACTCCACTAGAGAGCTCCTACAGCTGATAAACAACTTCAGCAAAGTGGCAGGTTATAAAGTCAACTCAAGCAAATCAGTGGCCTTCCTATACTCAAAGGATAAGCAGGCTGAGAAAGAAATTAGGGAAATGACCCCCTTCACAATAGCCACAAACAGTATAAAGTATCTTGGGGTGACTCTTACCAAACATGTGAAAGATCTGTATGACAAGAACTCCAAGACTCTGAAGAAGGAAATGGAAGAAGACCTCAAAAAATGGGAAAACCTCCCATGCTCATGGATCGGTAGAATCAATATAGTTAAAATGGCCATTTTGCCTAAAGCACTATACAGATTCAATGCAATACCCATCAAAATCCCAACTCAATTCTTCACAGAGTTAGAAAGAGCAATTATCAAATTCATCTGGAACAACAAAAAACCCAGGATAGCTAAAACTATTCTCAGCAACAAAAGGAAATCTGGGGGAATCAGTATCCCTGACCTCAAGCAATACTACAGAGCAATAGTGTTAAAAACTGCATGGTATTGGTACAGTGACAGGCAGGAGGATCAGTGGAACAGGATTGAAGATCCAGAAATGAACCCACACACCTATGGCCACTTGATCCTCGACAAAGAGGCTGAAAACATCCAATGGAAAAAAGATAGCCTTTTCAACAAATGGTGCTGGTTCAACTGGAGGTCAGCATGCAGAAGAATGCGAATTGATCCATCCTTGTCTCCTTGTACTAAGCTCAAATCCAAATGGATCAAGGACCTCCACATAAAGCCAGACACTCTGAAGCTAATAGAAAAAAAACTGGGGAAGACCCTTGAGGACATCGGTACAGGGAGAAAGTTTCTGAACAGAACACCAATAGCGTATGCTCTAAGACCAAGAATTGACAAATGGGACCTCATAAAATTACAAAGTTTCTGTAAGGCAAAGGACACCATCAAGAGGACAAATCGGCAACCAACAAATTGGGAAAAGATCTTCACCAATCCTACATCAGATAGAGGGCTAATATCCAATATATATAAAGAACTCAAGAAGTTAGACTCCAGAAAAGCAAACAACCCTATTAAAAAATGGGGTACAGAGTTAAACAAAGAATTTTCACCTGAAGAACTTCGGATGGCGGAGAAGCATCTTAAAAAATGCTCAACTTCATTAGTCATTAGGGAAATGCAAATCAAAACAACCCTAAGATTTCATCTTACACCAGTCAGAATGGCTAAGATTAAAAATTCAGGAGACAGCAGGTGTTGGAGAGGGTGTGGAGAAAGAGGAACACTCCTCCACTGCTGGTGGGGTTACAAATTGGTACAACCACTCTGGAAATCAGTCTGGCGGTTCCTCCGAAAACTGGGCACCTTACTTCCAGAAGATCCTGCTATACCACTCCTGGGCATATACCCAGAAGACTCCCCACCATGTAATAAGGATACATGTTCTACTATGTTCATAGCAGCCCTATTTGTAATTGCCAGATGCTGGAAAGAACCCAGGTATCCCTCAACAGAAGAGTGGATGCAAAAAATGTGGTATATCTACACAATGGAGTACTATTCAGCCATTAGAAACAATGAATTCATGAAATTCTTAGGCAAATGGATGGAGCTAGAGAATATCATACTAAGTGAGGTAACCCAGACTCAAAAGGTGAATCATGGTATGCACTCACTAATAAGTGGATATTAACCTAGAAAACTGGTATACCCAAAACATAATCCACACATCAAATGAGGTACAAGAAGAAAGGAGGAGTGGCCCCTGGTTCTGGAAAGACTCAGTGAAACAGTATTCAGCAAAACCAGAACGGGGAAGTGGGAAGGGGTGGGTGGGAGGACAGGGGAAGAGAAGGGGGCTTGCGGGACTTTCGGGGAGTGGGGGGTCTAGAAGAGGGGAAATCATTTGAAATGTAAATAAATTATATTGAATAATAATAAAAAAAACCTTATAGAGACAAAAATGAACACTGAAGTCATTTATAGTTCTGATAACCTAAACACACACACACACACACACACACATGCACACACACACACACACACACACACACATGATTTGTGTTGTTATGGTTCCCAAATAAATCAATAACTTCCAGAATAAAAAGAAATTGAATGTTGAAGAAAGAAGTTAAGAAAGATACAAAAGATGTAATGGACTCCAATGCTTAGAGATAAGTAAAATATAAGTTGTAAAATAACCATTCTATGAACAGCTATGTATAGATTCAATGTAATTGGGACCAAATTAGTGTATTTTTCTGAGAAATAGAAATACCTATCTTAAACTTCATATGGAAACACAGAAATTCTTTATAAACAAAGAACAATGCTGATTACAAACTGTACAGCAGAGAAATGGTAATAAAACATCATGCAATTAGTGAAACTAAAGAAAACAGAAGAACAAAGAATAAAACAAACAAAACCAGAAATATAGATCAAAATAACAGACTAGATGACCCACACAGTAGAGCATTCAGGGTTTTAAAAATGATGACAAAATATACGTTGTAAAACATAAACAGAATTTTTCATAAATATAGCTAGATAAAGTGTCTATGTGTGGCGTCTTGTATGTAGCCCGTGAATAAGTAGAAAACCAAAACTCATGTACGTATTAATAACAGTAATTTGTTAGAGTAGTGTGTGTGTGTGTGTGTGTGTGTGTAAATAAAGAAGAGAAAATAAGTTGGAAAGGTGATGTATTGTGAGTGTTGTAATTCGAAATAAGGGGATACATGATAAAAACCTTTGAACACCTATTAAAATGTTCAAGGAATAAATTTAAAACCCTTCCTATTTTGTTTATTGTATATTTATTCATTTTTAAGTTGAGCTCTATTCTTTATGCTTAGATCAGTTTAACATATTAAAGATTCTTTTAAATATGCACTATCTGAATTTTTTTTTCTTTCTACTGAACCATGGAGTGTAACTGCTCGCAATTATATTGAATAGGTTACCTGGAAGGGAAGCTGGGGATGTATGGGAAAGCGGTGAAAGAAAGCGAGACCAAGACAACAGTTCCTGTTCAAAGTCCCAAGGTTTAATGAAGGACTCCAAATATATAGGTGGGGGTGGGGATATGTGGGGGTGGGACCCTTCCCCCAAAGGCTAGAAACTCTCAGCAGAACTGGTTTAGTTGGTCAGCAGATGGCTAGTATCTCTCTAGAAACTACAGGTCCTGGAAGAACAATGGGCTTGGTCTGAAGGTTCCACCCTAGGTGGAGGGGATTATGGCTCACACAGGAGTTCCAGCTCAAAGGCTTGGAGAGGAACTTCACCTTGGTCAATGTCAAGCTCCTGACAGGTGGCATGGCACCCCAATAAGGCTCTCTACAATGGAGATGTTATATAGCTAGTGTATCAGGAAGGAGAAAAATACTACATAGCTCTCTCAAAAATCTATAAATCTTTATAAGTACTGATAATAGTTTTGGTTTTGTTCAATACTTTGTTCGAAGTTATGAGTGTGAAAAGTAGCCTTAGAAAAGAGAAATAGTTTGCCTTCCTGGAATGAGGGCAGATTTGTTTTAGAGTAGCATCATAAAGTTAATACTTCCTTACAGGGCATATATTAACCAGATAAGCCAACAACTGTATCAAAAATGGAGGGTCCTCTATGCTCAAGGCCTCCCTGTGAGATAACAACTACTTGATTCCTCTGCATGATTACTGTAGGGATTTTGGTCAGAAGGAATGATGTGAACATGAAATTAATAATGCATACTGTGTTATTCTTGTACAACCTCTGTTTCTATCTCATAAGATCCTTTTCTATGTATATGAATGGCATTGTGACAGGCTATCTTAATAATGTTTAGGGTGGGTGAAGTTTCACCTCCTTCATGGTTCTTGAAAATAATAGTGATGATTACAGTTTGTTCATTGTCACTCTATAGACCTAATTTAAAACCTAGAATCTGAATATTGGAGGAATTCTAGTGAGGAAAACAGTTGAAAATAAACTAGCATTGTTATAATGAGGAAACTCATCAGCTCCCTTAGTAACATGAAGCTTAAGTTGGCAATGAGAATTTTTTCACTTCACAAGCCAGTCAATATCTTTGTTATCTTTAGCAAAATAGTTCTCTAGAAGAGTGTCCCTTGGTAATTTGTAACCAAATAAGTTGCATGGAGAAAATGACATCAGTACAACTTATATGCTGCTTAAAAATTCCCCAAACAATATCATTTAAACTCTCTGAGAAATCTTGCAATAAAGAAACTTATTTGATGCAATTCACACCTGAATTTCTTACACTAATTTGATAACAAAACCTTTATCTGTGTATTTGCTCTCTCACTGAACACATTTTTGGAATCACTGATTGGGATGGATGCCTGCTCTGAGACTATTTTCAAGATGGTAGTGCAAATCTGTGAATAACCTCTAGTTTAGAAGATTTTATCTCTACAAAAATAAATAAAGGTCTAACAGTCTACACATGAGCTATAGCAATTATTAAACATAGATTGACAACTAGAGTTTTCAAAGTGATGACAAGTATGAAGCTGATATGCTACAATATTTCTGATTAACCAAAGGTGAAGCAATAGATCCACACCACTGGAATTAAATAGTAAGATAAAAATATATACAATTGACAAATTAGCATTCCTGGGTGACTCCTGGTCACATGTGACAATATCATTTAAATTTATATTAAAGCAACTAAAATACCAAAATCGCATTTGTTAGTCATTGCATAGAACTTGCATCAATACATCAATATAACCAGTGTTACTCTATGGACGAAAATTTATTTTCCTTCTTCCAAGTATAAGTGGCATTAAGTTGTTAATTCACTTTCACTCATTCATTTAAAAGCTTTTAATTCATTCATGTTTTAACATTATAACAAAAATAAGATGTAATAATGTAAACAAAAACTATCACATTGAGGTTAGACAAGCCAATAAGGAAAAGAGCTCAAGAGAAGACATATAAACAAACCCAGGAATATCATAAAACACAAAGCTAGAAGCCATAATTAAAGCCCAAGGAACCTGATGCAGACCATGCAGTCCATAAACTTAGGTTTTCACTACTGCTTGTTTAGTAATCAGCATGAGCTGTGGTGATAAGAATCACTATACATAAAACACATGATGTTGGATGAGTGTGACAGGAGACACATGAGTGCCAAACTCTACTTTCTAAACATGACTATTTTCTTTATTGAGGCAATGACTTGCTATATTACCCAGGCTGATCTGATATAAACTCTACTTTAGGCCATCTCAGCTTTCTTCCAGTTGTCCTGCCTCAGGTATGAACCACCATGCCAAGAAAAACTGATACATCTTGTTTCAGAAACCAGTGTTCAGTTGTATGAAACTCTGATTGGAGATTTGTTTCTATGTAGCATATGAAAAAATGGAAAACACTTAAAGAAAAATTTACAAGTCCTAATGCCAGTTACGTAGCAACAATTTTTAAATTATATGTAAAAGAATACTACTTATCAGTGACAGGTATTATAAACCATTCTTAACACCCTAAAACTGTGTTCATATTGTTGTCACTAATGTAACTAGCTAGAGGAATCAAATGACCCATTTCTTGATTATATTTTATGCTTGATCTATTTTTATTTGTGAAAAATTCGCAATGCTTCTAAGATGAGAGGACAAAACTGATTGAATTCAATAATTGTCTCAACAACAGCAGAAACTCTCCTCTTTGAGCAGTAAAACAGAGAGAAGAAATCATGGAGAAGAAGCCTTCCTAAATGAACTATGTAATAATAGCTCCGAGGCACATAGCGTGAACATATTGAATGTTCTCCCAGCAGTCTCCTGTCCAGCATGCAAAAGACTTGGAAGATTTCATTTTCTCAACAAGTAGAAAAGTCATATAATTTGAAGAAATTTTCAGAAAAATTAGGTTTCTGCAAAAATTATATACTGAAATTGGAAAGTCAAATAGGCAAACACAGAAGATCATGTAATTTCAGAATATAATTAACACAGTATGAATTACAAACATATGAATTATTTTGTAATGTCAGAATTTTACAAAGGCAAAATGTTTTCAATGGCAGAAATTTGTCTGATAATCCTACTTTTCTTGTTACTTTATTGAGGTGAACTCAGTAATTTATTCTAATTTTAATTACTAATATTGTCTCATATTTTTATGTGATTTTAATCTACCCATGTACCTTACAGACTCAATTTATTCTCATATATTTAGAGTAGGGCTCTTTTTATTCTGAAAAATAAGGCAGTACCAGACTTGCTGCATGGGTTCTATGGGACAGAGAGTATTACTTTTGGAAATATCTATTCAAAAGCATCCTCCATCTTCAAATCCAATCAAAAGCTGCTTACAAAATGGAGTTTCTCAGGAAAAGGAACAGAGTTCACAACCTGATTTCCACATTAGAGACAACATAAAACATAGCCATGCTTAGCAGTGCAAGGTTAGTAAACCCTACCTGCTTAGCAAAGGGCTGGAAGTTTCATGTAGACAAGTCTTAATGGGAAAGATGGCCAGACCACATTGCTATGGAAGATACTACAGTGTGAGTTTTACCTCTTTAGAATTCTTAGACTTTTTTTTCACAGCAGAAGTGGGTGAATGCTTCCACCAGGAGTAAGTTCAGATAAGGAAAGCACATAGCAGCACATCGTCATTGTCATATATGATGCCTCAACAGAAACTGCAGGAAGAGTAAACAATCAAGGGAATGGAATATCCAGCCACAGCCTAGTCCATGCTAATTGTTCAAGAAGGGAAATTTTAGTTCACTCAAACCTTCTCAAGTAGTGGAAGAGAAATACCTTATTTCAAAGCTATTGGTTTTCTGAGAAGGGAGAAATATGAGAGGACTTACAAAGTTCCTAGAGTGACTGAAAGTAAGATTTAATGTCTAGGTTGCTAGATCAGGCCTTGTCAAGCATCAAGACTATTGAAGATGGATCCTTAATTCACAGTTGGCTTTGAAACCCACTGCACATTTGTATTTTACCTTAATGGTGAAAGAAAAATCACAATTACACAAACTAAGACTGAAATTACCATAGGAAATGATGGTTCAGGGCTTTGTTGAAGTTCATAAAGAGAAAGCTTCTTCTTACACAAAAGAATGGTATCTACCTCAGTCCTTGTGTAGAGATATGGCATTTTGCTTTAAAGATTAATGCATATAATATTGCCTCCTTCCTAATGGTTAAGCAACCTGTGAGTGTCAATCATGTAGCCAGGAGACCAGTGCCCTGATAGCTGATTCACCTGAAGGCATGCTAAGTAGAAGGGGAGTAATTTTACCTTTAATGATTTAAGGTGATTATCTTCTTAAAAGTCTCTCGGATGGCGGAGAAGTATCTTAAAAAATGCTCAACTTCATTAGTCATTAGGGAAATGAAAATCAAAACAACCCTGAGATTTCACGTTACACCAGTCAGAATGGCTAAGATTAAAAATTCAGGAGACAGCAGGTGTTGGAGAGAGTGTGGAGAAAGAGGAACACTCCTGCACTGCTGGTGGGGTTGCAAATTGGTACAACCACTCTGGAAATCAGTCTGGCGGTTCCTCCGAAAACTGGGCACCTCACTTCCAGAAGATCCTGCTATACCACTCCTGGGCATATACCCCGAGGATTCCCCACCATGTAATAAGGATACATGCTCTACTATGTTCATAGCAGCCCTATTTATAATTGCCAGATGCTGGAAAGAACCCAGGTATCCCTCAACAGAAGAGTGGATGCAAAAAATGTGGTATATCTACACAATGGAGTACTATTCAGCCATTAGAAACAATGAATTCATGAAATTCTTAGGCAAATGGATGGAGCTAGAGAACATCATACTAAGTGAGGTAACCCAGACTCAAAAGGTGAATCATGGTATGCACTCACTAATATGTGGATATTAACCTAGAAAACTGGAATACCCAAAACATAATCCACACATCAAATGAGGTACAAGAAGAACGGAGGAGTGGCCCTTGGTTCTGGAAAGACTCAGTGAAGCAGTATTCGGCAAAACCAGAACGGGGAAGTGGGAAGGGGTGGGTGGGAGGACAGGGGAAGAGAAGGGGGCTTATGGGATTTCGGGGAGTGGGGGGCTAGAAAAGGGGAAATCATTTGAAATGTAAATAAATTATATCGAATAAAAAAATTTTTAAAAAAATGGAAACTAAAAAAAAAGTCTCTCCTTTGGTTTACCTTTTATTTATTTATTTATTTACTTGCTTATTTATTTATTTATCTTTTTAGATTCCAACTCAAAATAAGCATGACATTTTCTTTTCGTTTGCACAAAATCCTTCCTTTCAGCAGCTGTTGAGATTTAGAGCTGATTCTTTCTACTCTCTCAAATTCTAACAAAAGTATACCAGCTTCCTTCTGAATCTGTTTTTAAAAAGTACTTTATTAATAAAACCAATATTCTACAAGAGAGCACCAACTTCCTTGGTAGGATAGTCATTTACCTTGTTATTGATTCTGCCCCTTATTAATATATTATTAAAGGCTATCACAGCTCATTTTACCACTATATACACTGTCTCTATCAAAAGCAAAGTTATGGATAAACTAGAAGGGCATAAACACAATGTAAAGACAAATTCACCTCAGAAATAGGATCAGATATGCGAATGTTGAAACCATTGTACAAAAAGTGGTAAAGGTGTGTTTCTCCATGATAAAGATTCTAAAGCAGAAAATATCCAAAAGAACAGATCAGTCATGAAAAAAATTGAACTAATGAGTCTAAGAAAGAATATTTCTAAAATTCAACATAGCAAACCTCACCATAACTCCCTTGAAGCATATAATGGGTAAGTTTACCAGTAAGTTGTCTATAAGCAAATAAATAGGTCTTTCCAAATTCAAGCAAAATAAAAAAAAGTTTGAGAGATGAAACAGATTTTTCAATAACTATGAGATAAACACAAAATGTTTAATATTATCAGAATGAACATTCTATGAGGAGGTAAAGTGAAATAAAACTGCAAATATATATTTGATGAAGAAACCAAGAGTTTTGAACAGTTTGTGTTTAAAACTAAATAAAGATATCCAGGAAGCTCAAAGAATACTGGAAAGAACAAATTAAAAAGTACTGAAAAAATAAAAAGATGTGTTTTAGACAAAGTATAGTATCGTATAATATAGTATAGTATGATATGGAATAGTATAGTATTACATAGTATAGTGTGATATGGTATAGTACAGTATTGCATAGTATAGTATGATGTGGTATAGTATAGTATAGCATAGTATAGTATAACATGGTAAAGTATAAAGTATAGTATAATATAACATGGTATACTATGATGCGGTAGAATATAATGTAACATAGTATAGTATAATATTGTATAGTATAGTATAGTACAACATAGTATAGTATGATATGGTATAGTATAGTATAGTATAGTATAGTATAGTACAACCTAGTATAGTATGATATGGTATAGTATAGTACAACATAATATAGTATGATATGGTAAAGTATTTGAAAAATCAAAGCAAAACAAAGTCTTCAAGGGACCCAGAAATAGGAAAAGCCTGCATCTGGAGGAGAAAAGAAATAAAAGTTTATAATAATTACAATTGTACTTCTCAGGAAAAACTAATAATGTATTCTATACCCTATAACACTATGATTTGAGATGGAAATGCATAAAGAGAATATATCATGTAATGAAATATTTCCAGGCACAAAGAATCTGAAGTTAAGTCATTTTTAGGCAAAAGGGTAAAAGTGATGCTGGGGAGATAGAAAGAGAATGGAAAGGAAAGGATAGGTTCTGGATTACCAAAATACCCTAGCAAATATACTCTAGTAAACATAAGGCAGACAATAAGAACTATCTATTTCTGTATTTATTTAAAAAGGACATAATGATTGATACTTATATCAGATTTCCTCATTATTTCCTAAATGTGGAAGCAAAGAGTATACTCATT
This sequence comes from Apodemus sylvaticus, assembly GCF_947179515.1. Classification (NCBI taxonomy): domain Eukaryota; kingdom Metazoa; phylum Chordata; class Mammalia; order Rodentia; family Muridae; genus Apodemus; species Apodemus sylvaticus. Next base: position 36,996,082 of record NC_067486.1, read on the forward strand.
AATATGTAGAATGATAAATGAAGTATAATATATTCAAATAGTGAATATACCATAAGTGATGCCAGACCTGCTGAAGAGATATGAAGAAGTCGAAATACTTGTTGAGTGAAGAAATAATCTAAGAGGCAACTTATTATATAATCCCAACTACATGACATTTTGGAAAAGGCAATTCTAGAACTCAAAATTTTACTGGTTGTCTGTGATAACCAAGAAGGGTAGAACACAGAACCTTTCTTACAATGCACAACATGGTGGTAGGTTTATATTATGGTCAACATTTTTTTAGAAAGAAGATACAACCTTCCACAGTTTGGGAAAAGTCATGTTAATTGGAAAGTTTTAGAATATAGCAAGTCAAGAGCCAAATTTTCCTGAAGCAAATTTAACACACTTAAAGGACACCCATTCCTCTCCTCTGTATGTGACATTACACTTTTGTGACTGATACATACATCATTTTGGATGTACAAACAAAGCACTAACTGCTATGGACCAAAAAGAGGGAGGGGGAATGCGATCAAGCTGTCAGCATGTCAGGCAGATAGCTAAGATTCCAAGTATTTTCTGGAACTCACCTACTTAATGTTTCCAAGAATGTATTTCAAAAGTGTCTTAATTTATGATTCTTTTTGTTCTATGAGTATAAAATTTCATGGAACTGTTACCACACTAGAACACTGCTTTTGAGGAAAAAAAAACTTGTTTTTCTATGTTTCTAGGCCATTGCCTCTCACATTTGGCTCCCAAACAATCTATATCTTATCTGCTTTGGACTGAGGGTTGCGCATTTGGCAAACAATCCATATTGTTTAGTTTTTGTCAACTTGACAGAATTCTAGGCATATCAAGGAAGACAACCCAGTTTAGAAATTGCTTCCATTTACTGTCCTGTGGCCATGTCTGTGAGACATAATTTATACTGCTAATAAATGTAAGAGGGCGCAGGCATCAGAGGGCAGTGCCAGTCCTAAGGATGTGGACTTCAGCTATATAAGAAACATAGCTGAGCATGCCAAGGGAACCAAGCCAATAATTATGGAGAATTATGCTATGCTTTCTATTTTAGTTCCTGCACTCAGGTTTCTGACTTTGTTTCCTTTGATGGTGAATTTTAATCTATAAGTGAAATAAACACTTTTCTTCTCCAAGTTGCTTTTGGTCTGTGTTTTATTATAGCAACAGAAAAATAAACTAGAACATAACTTTATCGCTTATCTGCAAAAACACTTAAAATATACACTTATTGAATATATGGAGAGTGATAATCATGTGTCAATGAGTATTGGACAAATATATCAAATGAACAATCTGGACAGGAATTATGATTGTTGTAGAGGCCTCATATTGATGTCAGAAGTAGACACACAGTAAATCTTTACCTTCCTCACAATGTTTATATAGTTCTAAAACTTTTCTATATATGCTATTAAATGCTTATAAATTTTACTACTTATAAGAGTTATATAATTTAAAACATGTATTCACTGAGAAAATTAAAGTGTACTCATTTATGAAAGTTTGTAAATCACCATAACTGGTTTATAAATATCTTTTTCAACTTTGGTTTAATCTTATCCTCATAGAGCATTGTATCCCTTATGAAAAGAGATAGGACAGATTGTTGATTGAATGTATGCCAAGTTTCAATATGCCTGTGAGAACACTTAAATCTATGTAAATTGGGTTTTAAAGATACTACAGCATAGGTGAGTATAACTGTGTGCATATAGTAAATATCCAATTGCTTCTCGGCCTTTTGGCTAAGATCAAGTGTAATAAATATCCAGAAAGGAATATAGCATTGATTTGGTAAGTTTAGAATGAATAACTTCTTTTTCTGGCATACATGCACAATTATCCTTTGAGTAGAGTATGGAAAAGAATAGGAGACTTCTGTGAAATAAGAGCAAAAACTAGAATGCAAAGATTACTCTGTGCTTTATTCTAAATATATAATACTGTTCTTAAAATTCAGTAAAAAATTGTCCCTGAAATCAATTCTCAGGACTTTTCAGATACTGAAAGTGAACGGACATATTAATCACCTCTCCAAGAATGTACTTCTGCCTGCCACATTCCATGCAAAAATCACTGAAAAATAATCACATACTGTAGGGAGCCATTCCATTCCATGCTAAATGACGCTGCACTTTGGGACTCAGCTCATTGTGATAGCAGGAATTAAACGACATTTGTATGTAGAGGAATATAGCACAAGTCTAACAAAATAATCTGCCTAGCTGAGGTTATGATTCTTTCAGGAAAATTACTAAACTTTGTTTCACTGTGTACTTGTATGCACTGAAGCCTCCAGTTGCTAAGGTTATTGATTTCCTTATTGCAAATATCTTCACTGTTTGTAATACATTGATCTTTCCCTAACTAATGAAAGAAGGGAAATCTGATTGTATAGTCTCTCTCTTTGTTCTATTTCTCTCTGCCTTCACCGGAATGTGGTTTGAAGGGCTAGATTTCCTTATTTGCTGCAAGCGTCAATGTTTACTGGGTCAACCCATCTTTCAGTACTTCACTGCCTTTTAAAACACCCCCCGCCCCCATCATTCTCATTCATCACAGTACTGCAGTATTGCCCTAGCTCATAATCTCTTCTGAATCCTATCTTTGAGAAACCTCTTTCTCAGTTCTTGCCTCTCTCTACCTACTCTCCAGTACCCACCTAGCCAGTCTTCACCCTTCCTGACATCAAATTCTGTGACTTTTTTCCCTCATGCATCAATATGAAGCCCACACACAGAGCAGGCTATAAAGAGCTCAAAGTGAATTTATTTATGCCATTGTTCTGACAAAATAGGTCTGTTGCTAACAGGTCCCAGGGTATGCATATGTAATTCACACAGCTATTAAAAGAAAGAAACAAATGCTGGGTACTGAGCAGCAAGCAGAGAAATCAAGTGCTAAACAGAGCAATAAAGGAGCTGAGCTTGGAAGTTGGCATTGACAGCCAGTGCTGGCTGCTATTTAGAACACTAAGCATCTTTAAGAGTATAGAGCGTTACTTAATTCCTAGGTAATAAAGCTTTGCTACCAGCCATCATCACAACCTCACACTGGCAAGCATGCTTTTTCTGCTCGTAAGAAATAAATAATAAAGTAGTGTTTTAATTGAGAAATTTGTGGGATTTTTAGAAATGTATTAGTTATCAGAAATGAAGAATTTACCTTTACAACTCATTTTAAAAGTCAGAGTCACAAGAGTTCCAAATCCAGGTAGAAAAAAAAAATTCATCAACTCTTCCAGATAATTCATTTCCAACTAGTATGGATTGAATATGTCCTAAGGAAACTGAATGATTTCAGATGTAGTGGAAATGGTCAGGTCCAACCTAAGCGAGGTAACCCAGTCACAAAAGAACACTCCCAGCATATACTCACTGATGAATGGATATTAGCGCAAAAGTTTGTAATATCCAAGATTAAATTCTCAGACCATAGGAATCTCAAGAAGAAGGATGATCAAAGTTTGGAAATTTCAGTGCTTCTTAGAAGAGGGAACAAAATATTCACAGGAGGAAATATGGAGACAAAGACAGAATGAAAGGCCATCCACAGACTGCCCCACCTGGGAATCCATCCCACATACAGTGGCCAAACCTGGATGCTATTGAGGATGTGGATGTAGGGAAGTGCTTGCTGACAGGAGCCTGGTATAGCTGTCTCCCGAAAGGCTCTGCCAGAGCCTGACAAATACAGAGGCAGATGCTGATAGCTAACCATTGGACTGAGCGTGGAGTACCAGATGGAGGAGATGAATAAGGGACTGAACAATTCACATATCAAATGATGCCCAAGAAGAAGGAAGGAGTGGCCTCTGGTCCTGGAATGGCTCAGTGCAGCAGTGTAGGGGAATACCAGGAGAGAGAAGTGGGAAGGGGTAGATTGGGGAGCAGGGGGAGGGAAGAGGACTTATGAGACTTTCAGGGAGGGGGGATCCAGGAAAGGGGAAATCACTTGAAATGTAAATAAAAAAAAATATATCGAATAAAAAATCTGAAAAAAAAAAAGAAAAGAAAAAGGGACTGAAGGAGCTGAGGGTATTTGCAGCCCATGGGGAGAACAACAGTGTCAACCAGCCAGGCCTCCTGGAGCTCCAGGGGACTTGACTACCAACCAAAGAGTACACATGGAGGGACCCATGGCCCCAGCAGCATATGTGGCAGAGGATGGTCTTGTTGGACATCAGTGGGAATAGAGGCCCTTGGGCCTGTGAACGCTTGTTGCCCCAATGTTGGGCAATGCCCTGTCTGGAAGGCAGGAGAGGGTGGAAATGCAGGGAAGCACCCTCATAGAGTCAGGGGGAGGGGGTGGAAAAAAAGGTTCCTCCAGGGGAGAGCTGAAAAGGGGATAACATTTGAAATGTAAATAAAGACAAGATCCAATAAAAGGAAAATAAAAAATTAAAAAAAAATGAATAGCCAAATGCCTTCCAAAGCAATTCTAGTGCACAAAACATTGTCTCTACCTTGGAAATTGGAGATCTGGTGTTAGAAAGATCATTCTGTAGGTGGAATTTTGTGCCCTGCAACATGGGAAATGACAAATCATGACCTCATCTACCCTGTAAATTCTGTAAATTCGGTATTCATGAGGGGGCAGAAAGAGAGAAAGAGCCAGCCAGTTCTGGTGGTGCACATTTGTATTGCCAGCACTCTGGAGGCTGAAGCAGCAGTGTTGCAGTGAACTGTACAGCGAGGCTCAAAATATTGGAAAGAATGGGATTAATTTGAATGTGTGATTGGCCATTAGCCTCCTATGTATTATCACTAGCTCAGACATCCAATATCTTCAGAGAAGAGCTCCATCTCTACCTCCCATTCCTCACTTGTTCATACTGTATTATCTCTTTCTCACCTTTTTATATCTAAATATTTTACCAACAATAATGATTACTTTGCCATTTTGAAGTAATTGTTCCTAAATTAGAAGTAAGCATTAATTTAACATTTCCATAACTTTCAATTGCAGGTAGGCAGGGAGAATTTATTTGATTTAGATTTTAAGAGTTACTGTGAAGCTGTTTCACTGTGTCCTGATTATCATCTTATATGAGTTCAGTGAGACAGAACTTACACACGCAAAATTACATAATTTTATTGGTCACAGAGAGGTAGTAAGGGGAAAAACCCTAGGATATATACCATGTGCTGGCCCCTCAAATGTCACAAAAGCAGCTTGCTTTCAATTGAAGATAAGATTTTTTTCCTAATCCCCATAGTAAATGATAGTCATAAAGTATTGCAAATCTATTCATTCTATATAAATGTGTTTACAATACACATTTTATTAACTTATATAAGAAGTAATTGTTTATGAAAAATGTTTATGAAAAACACCACCTTTGTTACCTTCCAACATCCAAATCCTACAAACAAGCCCCAAAGCTTCTTTAGCAAGCATGTGCAGGAGAATGCTTAAAATTATTTCAATGAAGCTAATAGAAAAGAAACTGGGGAAGACCCTTGAGGACATTGGTACAGGGAGAAAATTTCTGAACAGAACACCAATACTGTATGCTCTAAGATCAAGAATTGACAAATGGGACCTCATAGAATTACAAAGTTCCTGTATGGCAAAGGACACCATCAAAAGGACAAATCGGCAACCAACAAATTGGGAAAAGATCTTCACCAATCCTACATCAGATAGAGGGCTAATATCCAATATATATAAAGAACTCAAGAAGTTAGACTCCAGAAAACCAAATAACCCTCTTAAAAATGGGGTACAGAGTTAAACAGGGAATTCTCACCTGAAGAACTTCGGATGGCGGAGAAGCATCTTAAAAAATGCTCTTGATGGTGTCCTTTGCCTTACAGAAACTTTGTAATTTTATGAGGTCCCATTTGTCAATTCTTGCTCTTAGAGCATACGCTATTGGTGTTCTGTTCAGAAACTTTCTCCCTGTACCGATGTCCTCAAGGGTCTTCCCCAGTTTCTTTTCTATTAGCTTCAGAGTGTCTGGCTTTATGTGGAGGTCCTTGATCCATTTGGATTTGAGCTTAGTACAAGGAGACAAGGATGGATCAATTCGCATTCTTCTGCATGCTGACCTCCAGTTGAACCAGCACCATTTGTTGAAAAGGCTATCTTTTTCCCATTGGATGTTTTCAGCCTCTTTGTCGAGGATCAAGTGGCCATAGGTGTGTGGGTTCATTTCTGGATCTTCAATCCTGTTCCATTGATCCTCCTGCCTGTCACTGTACCAATACCATGCAGTTTTTAACACTATTGCTCTGTAGTATTGCTTGAGGTCAGGGATACTGATTCCCCCAGATTTTCTTTTGTTGCTGAGAATAGTTTTAGCTATCCTGGGTTTTTTGTTGTTCCAGATGAATTTGATAATTGCTCTTTCTAACTCTGTGAAGAATTGAGTTGGGATTTTGATGGGTATTGCATTGAATCTGTATAGTGCTTTAGGCAAAATGGCCATTTTAACTATATTGATTCTACGGATCCATGAGCATGGGAGGTTTTCCCATTTTTTGAGGTCTTCTTCCATTTCCTTCTTCAGAGTCTTGAAGTTCTTGTCATACAGATCTTTCACATGTTTGGTAAGAGTCATCCCAAGATACTTTATACTGTTTGTGGCTATTATGAAGGGGGTCATTTCCCTAATTTCTTTCTCAGCCTGCTTATCCTTTGAGTATAGGAAGGCCACTGATTTGCTTGAGTTGATTTTATAACCTGCCACTTTACTGAAGTTGTTTATCAGCTGTAGGAGCTCTCTAGTGGAGTTCTTTGGGTCACTTAGGTAGATGATCATGTCGTCTGCAAATAATGATAGTTTGACTTCTTCCTTTCCAATTTGGATCCCTTTGACCTCCTTATGTTGTCGAATTGCCCGAGCTAGTACCTCAAGTACAATATTGAAAAGATAAGGAGAAAGGGGGCAGCCTTGTCTGGTCCCTGATTTCAGCGGGATTGCTTCAAATTTCTCTCCATTTAGTTTGATGCTGGCTACCAGTTTGCTGTATATTGCTTTTACTATGTTTAGGTATGGGCCTTGAATTCCTGTTCTCTCCAAGACTTTAAGCATGAAAGGATGCTGAATTTTGTCAAATGCTTTTTCAGCATCCAATGAAATGACCATGTGGTTTTGTTCTTTGAGTTTGTTTATGTAGTGGATTGTATTGATGGATTTCCGTATATTGAACCAACCCTGCATTCCCCAGATAAAGCCTAATGATCATGGTGGATGATCATTTTGATGTGTTCTTGGATTCGGTTGGCAACAATTTTATTGAGTATTTTTGCATCGATGTTCATAAGGGAAATTGGTCTGAAGTTCTCTTTCTTACCATCAAGAGGACAAATCGGCAACCAACAAATTGGGAAAAGATCTTCACCAATCCTACATCAGATAGAGGGCTAATATCCAATATATATAAAGAACTCAAGAAGTTAGACTCCAGAAAACCAAACAACCCTATTAAAAAATGGGGTACAGAGTTAAACAAAGAATTCTCACCTGAAGAACTTCGGATGGCGGAGAAGCATCTCAAAAAATGCTCAACTTCATTAGTCATTAGGGAAATGCAAATCAAAACAACCCTAAGATTTCATCTTACACCAGTCAGAATGGCTAAGATTAAAAATTCAGGAGACAGCAGGTGTTGGAGAGGGTGTGGAGAAAGAGGAACACTCCTCCACTGCTGGTGGGGTTGCAAATTGGTACAACCACTCTGGAAAGCAGTCTGGCGGTTCCTCCGAAAACTGGGCACCTCACTTCCAGAAGATCCTGCTATACCACTCCTGGGCATACACCCAGAAGACTCCCCACCATGTAATAAGGATACATGCTCTACTATGTTCATAGCAGCCCTATTTATAATTGCCAGATGCTGGAAAGAACCCAGGTATCCCTCAACAGAAGAGTGGATGCAAAAAATGTGGTATATCTACACAATGGAGTACTATTCAGCCATTAGAAACAATGAATTCATGAAATTCTTAGGCAAATGGATGGAGCTAGAGAATATCATACTAAGTGAGGTAACCCAGACTCAAAAGGTGAATCATGGTATGCACTCACTAATAAGTGGATATTAACCTAGAAAACTGGAATACCCAAAACATAATCCACACATCAAATGAGGTACAAGAAGAAAGGAGGAGTGGCCCCTGGTTCTGGAAAGACTCAGTGAAACAGTATTCGGCAAAACCAGAACGGGGAAATGGGAAGGGGTGGGTGGGAGGACAGGGGAAGAGAAGGGGGCTTACGGGACTTTCGGGGAGTGGCGGGGGCTAGAAAAGGGAAATCATTTGAAATGTAAATAAATTATATCGAATAAAAAAAATGTTTTTAGCCAAAAAAAAAATGCTCAACTTCATTAGTCATTAGGGAAATGCAAATCAAAACAACCCTGAGATTTCACCTTACACCAGTCAGAATGGCTAAGATTAAAAATTCAGGAGACAGCAGGTGTTGGAGAGGGTGTGGAGAAAGAGGAACACTCCTCCACTGCTGGTGGGGTTACAAATTGGTACAACCACTCTGGAAATCAGTCTGGCGGTTCCTCCGAAAACTGGGCACCTTACTTCCAGAAGATCCTGCTATACCACTCCTGGGCATATACCCAGAAGACTCCCCACCATGTAATAAGGATACATGTTCTACTATGTTCATACCAGCCCTATTTGTAATTGCCAGATGCTGGAAAGAACCCAGGTATCCCTCAACAGAAGAGTGGATGCAAAAAATGTGGTACATCTACACAATGGAGTACTATTCAGCCATTAAAAACAATGAATTCATGAAATTCTTAGGCAAATGGATGGAGCTAGAAAACATCATACTAAGTGAGGTAACCCAGACTCAAAAGGTGAATGATGGTATGCACTCACTAATAAGTGGATATTAACCTAGAAAACTGGAATACCCCAAACATAATCCATACATCAAATGAGGTACAAGAAGAAAGGAGGAGTGGCCCCTTGTTCTGGAAAGACTCAGTGAAGAAGTATAGGGCAAAACCAGAACGGGGAAGTGGGAAGGGGTGGGTGGGAGGACAGGGGGAGAAAAGGGGGCTTATGGGACTTTCGGGGAGTGGGGGGCTAGAAAAGGGGAAATCATTTGAAATGTAAATAAAAAATATATCGAATAAAAAAAAGACAAAAAAATTATTTCAATCAGAATAAATTTGCAATTCAACGGTGAAGTAGAAAGTGAAAATATTTAATCTACTATGGTGCAGCTATCTAACACAGCTAAAGCATAAACAAAACACTAAACAAACTAGGAAAGGAAACTACACGGACAAGAGAGCCTGACTGAGTAAATGTTAGCTCAAGTAGATTTTAAATGATAGATTGAATTTATGTAGTTAAAGAAGAATTTGCTTTAGATGCAAGTTTCTAGGGTAATAAGCAATGGTCCCTTGTGTGTTTGACTAGTATTAGACCTCCCTGTATGGAGAACAGACTTTTGCTCACCAACTGTAGAAATCTATTATGGGTTGTATATTTATCCAGCATTCTTTTTTTTTTTTTCTCAATTTTTTACCCAATAGCTCATTTTACATTTTGACTGCCAGTTGAAAATGCTATCTTTTTCTCACTGGATGGTTTTAGTTTCTTTGTCAGAGATGAAGTGACCACAGATCTATGTGTTTATTGCTGGCTTTTCAGTTTTATTCCATTTATCTACCTTCCTGCCTCTGCACCAATGCCATGCAGTTTATATTACTATTGCTCTATAATACAGCTTGAGTTCAGGGATGCTGATTCTCCCAGAAGTTCTTCTATTGTTGAGTATAGTTTTCTCTATCCTGGGTTTTTTTTTTTTTTTTTTTGTTATTTCAAATGAATTTGAGTATTTTTTTAACTTTATGAAGAATTGAATTGGAACTTTGATGGATATTGCATGAAATCTGTAGATTGCTTTTGGCAAGATGACCATTTTTACTAGGATAACCTGCCAATCCATGAGCGTAGGTTATATTTCCATCTTCTGAGGTCTTCTTTGATTTCTTTCTTCAGGGACTTGAAGTTCTGATACAGATTTTTCACTTGCTTTGTTAGAGTCACTCCAGATATTTTATATTATTTGTGAGTATTGTGAAGGGTTTTGTTTTCCTAGTTTCTTTCTCAGCCCATTTATCCTTTGAGTAGAGGAAAGCTACTGATTTGCTAGAGTTAATTTTATATCTAGTCACTTTGTGGAAGTTGTTTATCATCTGTGGAAGATCTCTGGTAAAAGTTTTGGGACCTCTTATGCATACTATCGCAACATCTGCAAATAGTTATATCTTGACTTCATCTTTATGAGTTTGCATTGCTTTGAACTTCTTTTGTTGTCTAATTGCTGTTGCTAGAACTTTGAGTACTATATTGAGTAGATAGCAAGAGAGTGGACTACCTTGTCTTTTCTCTGATTTTACTGGGATTGTTTTGAGGGTCTCTCCATTTAGTTTGATGTTGGCTATTGGTTTACTATATATACACCCAACAAGAATACACTGCAGAAAACAATCTAACTCAGGGCTAGAATCAACCAAATAGAAATAAAGAGAACTATATAAAGAATCAACACAACTAGGAACGGGTTCTTTGATAAAATCAACAAGATAGATAAATCTATCCTTAAATAAAACCTTAGCCAAAGTAACTCGAGAGTGCACAGACAGTATTACAATTAACAAAATCAGGAATGAGAAATAAGACATAACAACAAAAACTGGGGAAAATTAAAAAAATAATCACATCCTATAACAAAAGCCTATATTCAACAAAACTGGAAAATCTAGATGAAGTGGATGATTTTTCTAGAGTGATATCAGTTAAAAAATTTAATCAGGATCAAATAAAACATTCCAACAGTCCCATAGGAAATAGAAGCAGTCATTAGAAGTCTCCCAACCAAATAAAACTCAGGGCCACATGGTTTTAGTGCAGAATTCTATCAGATCTTCAAAGAAGACCTAATGCCAATACTTCTCAAACTATGCCACAAAATAGAAGAAACACTACCTAATTATTTCTACGAAGCCACAGTTGTGCTGTTGCCTAAACTACCAAAAACAACCCAACAAAGAAATGGACCTTCAGACAAATTTCCCACATATTATATATGGCTATATAATATATATATATATATATATATATATATATATATATATATATATATATATATATATATATGCAAAAATACTCCATAAAATTCTCACAAACCAATTCCAAGAATACATCAAATGTTCATTCACCATGATCAATTAAGCTTCATCCTAGGAATGCAGGGATGATTCAATATGTTGAAATTCTTTAGTGTAATTCACTATATAAACAAACTCAAAAAAATACATACGGTCATCTCATCAGATGCTGACAAAGTCTTTCATAAAATACAACCATTTCATGTTAAAAGTACTGGAGTATTGATCAGGGTTCAAGGTCCATATCTAAACATAACCAAAAAAAATTTTTTTTGGTCCAGAGAGACAACAGTTGGGTGATAGGTGATACATTCTTTTACCATCCAATCTTTTACATTTGGAAGGCATTATATTTTTCCCATGGTTCTAAAATGTAGCTATTCTCTTTAAACATTGATTATATTACTTCTACAAATTTGCACCAGTGTAGAGATTTTAATTTTAATAGAGTACCAAGAAAAGTTTTCACTTTGTTTGCTCGCTAGCCTGGCTAAAGCCTGACACTGGTCAGTATCATAATATAGTATTTATCATGAATGAAAAGCTACTAAAAGACTCTTTACCAATGCAAAGTTTCCACCTCAGCATCCTTTGAGAAAGAAGAAATAGTCACATGGTCAGACATTTAGAAGTGATAGGGGAGGACCATCGCAGAATGAAGGTAACTGTCTTCTGTTTTCCTTCTGTACTTCTGTCTTCCATTGGGCACTCCAAATCACACTGAGTGCTATAGTTAAAAAACAGACCTGAAATTATGGATGTTTTATAAAAAATGATTTATAGGCTCACATAAGTAACTCATGGATTTAAGAGGCATAATAGCTTCCCTCCATTCTGTTCTGGTATGCAGTGTGTGTACTCTTCATCTGTGTTAGTCATTACTTTTACTTTGCTTTAGCAACTACAACATCATTGTTAGAAATAGATGGCTAAATGAATGGAGACTCTAACTTAGTGGTTTGCTGTTGTTTCGCTTTTGTGACAAAGATCCACAAAGAAAGCATTGGCCAGCATATGAACTTTGAAGTCCACATAAAGTTGGTAAGACAATGAATCTGCCACATTCAATGAAGGTAGGATGGCAAACGGTTGGAATATGTTGGAGAAAGACCTTAAAAATTAAGGCTGAGGAGTTTTCCTCCTCCACATCCTCGCCAACACCTGCTCTCTCCTGAATTTTTAATCTTAGCCATTCTGACTGGTGTGAGGTGAAATCTCAGGGTTGTTTTGATTTGCATTTCCCTAATGACTAATGATGTTGAACATTTCTTAAGGTGCTTCTCAGTCATTCAAAGTTCTTCAGGTGAAAACTCTTTGTTTAGCTATGTACCCCATTTTTTAATAGGGAACACTCTGGGAACACCAGGGAACACTGCTGGTGGGAATACAAGTTGGTACAACCACTCTGGAAATCAGTCTGGTGGTTCTTCAGAAAACTGGGCATGACACTTCTGGATGAACCTGCTATACCACTCCTGGGCATATACCCAGAGGATTCCCTGGCATGCAATAAGGACACATGCTCCACTATGTTCATAGCAGCCCTATTTATAATAGCCAGAACCTGGAAAGAATCCAGATGTCCCTCAATTGAGGAATGGATACAGAAAATGTAGTATATTTACACAATGGAATACTACTCAGCAATTTAAAACAATGAATTTATGAAATTCTTAGACAAATGGTTGGAAGTGGAGAATCTCAACCTAAGTGAGGTAACTCATTCACAAAAGAGCACACATGGAATGCAGTCACTGATAAGTGGATATTAGAGCAGATGCTCTGAATACCAAAGACACAACTCACATATCAAATCATTCCCAAGAAGAAGGAAGGAGAGGGCCCTGGTCCTGGAAGTGGGAGGGGGTTGATTGGGTAATGGGCAGAGGGAAGAGGGCTTATGGGAGTTATGGGGAGGGGGAAACTGGGAAAGGGAAAATCATTTGGAAAGTAAACAAAGGATATAGAAAATAATAAAAAAAAATTAAGGCTGCGGTAAAGTGCCATCATCAGCTATTGTAGCAATGACCTAGATGACTACTCCAAGGTCCTTGAATATATGTCAGTAATACACAGATAATACTATTATATAAATAATCTTAGTTTTAATTTATAGAATTGATATCAGACTACCATCAGAACAAGTTACATAGATCCTACTTGCTTATAAGTGTACTAGCAGAGACATGAGTGTTGGCATTGAGACAGAAAGGGTTTGTACAATAGACACATGGAGTAGCTGCTAATTCAGCACTACAAACATACTAACTACAGGTCAGTTTTCTTCTGTTCTAGTCGTGAACATAAGGTAACCTAGTTATTGCTCTATTGAGGTTGAAATTGAGTCAGTGTTGTTTATTCTTTATTCTAACTTCTGCCTACACCATCTCTGCCAGTGAGATCACTGTTCCAAGCATTTTCTACTGTGGCTACTTGTTCCAGAGTACTCTGGTTCTTGTCACTCGGTCATTCATAAACAGTCAACACTAAATCAGTTAAGGTTAATCAAGAAATGATAATCGGGAGGAATGAATGTATATGCGTAAGTTGAAGTATACTTGGAAACATTGTTCATTTAACTTTAATAGTGTAGACCCTAATTTTACCATAAAATGCTGCATATAGAACATAGAAGTTAATTTGAAACCCTAAAGTATATTAAAAAAATTTAGTTATAACTTATCCTAAGCAGGTTTTAGAAGGTGAAGTGATAATCAGGGTGTAAACTTTAACTTTTACACGTATTAGATGAGCATGTTTGTGCTAAATGCTTAACATTTCCTAAAATTTTGTAGCAAATCAACATATCAAAATATATTTAATATTTAACATTGATATAAATACATTTAATGTTTACCATTGAGATATGTAATTTCATACTTTATGGAATTAAATCATTAATAATAGGATTGTTCCTGATCTAAATCACACACTGGTTAAAGATACACTAGTTAATAAAATGAAGTAAAATAATACTTAGAAGAATTTTTACATATGTTATTTTAACCACTAAATTAAGGGTCTATTTATGTATATTTCTGTTTGTAACATTCTTACAGAGGACCACTAATTAAAATATACATGTAAGAGAATAAAAAACACCCTTGACATATGGGAGCTGCCCCAACAATCATAATTCCTAGCACTTCTTTTGGATATAAATGATTTCACAGAAAATTAACATCATTCAGTGTGATTGACACAAGAAAGAAAGAAAAGAGTACAAAGAGAAAATAGAATACAGGATCACAATTTTCATCTATGCTTACACATAGGTATAAAATACGTTCTACTTTCAAGTAGTATAATGACCCCTCTATATTGGTGTATCACTCCATCCTCACTCTAGTCTCCTTACTTTCATGAAAATACAACAAACCTTTGGAAGACATAGAGGAGACAATAAGCCCTATAGGATAATTCATATCTCTGAACTCTTACCTTAAAATATCAGAAGAACATATTTTTATGACAACACAAATCAGGAATGTTCAAAAACAAGACCAAACTAAATTTCAATACAGATGGTTTTATCAACCCAGAGAGCAAGGAGGATCTAGTGGAAAGGAAGGGGAGGAGGAAATGGTGCAATTTTAAACATAAGATACATACATATATTCAAAGTTAAAAGTTAAAGATGATAGAGAACATATCTATGAAAAATAAAAACAGAAATTAATGAAACAGAAGTGATGAGAGCAGTACAAGCCAAATGGAAGCTAAAAGCTGGTTCTTTTAGAAGATGAAACAGATCAACAGACTCTTCTTCTAAACAAAAGAAAGCAATTACCCAAATTAACCCTATCAAGAAGAATGGGAAAACACTCAGACATCATAGAAATTCAGAATATGTTAAATGAATACTTTGAATACCTGTAATATTAAGTTATATAATCTAAGAAGAATGGAGGAGTTTACTAGATTCATCCAAACAACCAAAACTAAGACAAGAAAAGGTTTACAAATTAAACAAACAAGATAAGAATAGTACTTAGATCTGTTAAGATACAGAACTCTACAAGTGTTGGTCCTTGGTAACTCATCTACACTAGAGTGTACTTTACCTTCCCAAAACGCAAACATGATGATAAGTCTTTCCTATGCCTTATTCCTGAGAGGTTATGTTTTTCATGGTATGTGTACTCTCCCATAGTTTCTTAGTCAAGTACAATCAAATCTTTGGATAGCTCAGGATCGAAGGCACCAACATATCATTTATTATGTAGGTATTTCAATCATACATAGAAGATTCTTGGTTTTGATGTTGATATTGATGCTGGATGTTGATAGTAATCTTATAATTTTAATTTTAGCAAATGTTTCAAACACAATAGCATACATGGACATGTAAAATGGTCTCTAAGGTAGTGGCAGATTTACATGCCATTCACATTGCTTGTTGCTTTTCTTTTCCAAATGGAGAGAGATTATTCATTCTTTTATTCGGTGGGAGCAGGCTTTCCTGAGGTGTTTGGTCCCCTTTTCTTTCCTCAGATTTATGAGCCTGACAGGCTTTTCTCTCTCTCTATTGCTGAAAAGACTATTGTGCCCGTGTACACACAGTCCCAGCAAATAATTTATTTCAGACCTCCAAGAACATTCTTCTTTCAGCCTCAAAACAGAGATTTTTCATTTCAGTCATCAGTCCCAATCTCAGCAGTGATTCCACAATGTCAGTATTCATCTTCAATAAAGGAAGAAAAAAGTTATAGCTGAGGATGTTTTGATATAGAAAAATAGAAAGGTGAGAGAAATAGTACTCGATTTTATGCTATCATTTCCAAAATTTTGTTAAGTTTTTAAAATCTTATTTTTATTTTCTTTTTCATTTCTGTCTGTTTCTTTTTCTTGGGACTTCAAAAGTTATTTGAAATCAATATTTTATTAGCAAAACATTTGAGTATTTCATTAATTGAAAGGCAACATTATTTTAGAGATAAAGAATAGTCTTTTGCTATCTGACATACATGTCTAAATGTGTGACTTTAGTGAAAGAATAGTTGTTATAGATTTATTTTTATTGCCTGAATCACTATGGCTAAAATATAAGTTTGTATTCCCTATAGTTATCAATTACAGAATAATCTTCTATATACCCAATAATGTGAATTCTTATACCCTTTTAAGGGTAGATGAGACCAACTTTTATAATTTTATAGCTCTTTCTTTTAGGAACAGAGAAAATGTAGTTGGTTTTGACCTTTTTAGTCTTTTCATAAAATCACTCAAACAGGAAGATGATTCTTTAACCTCTCATTCTAAAAGGAAACCTGACTTTTAAAGAAATGACCAGAGAGAACTTGACCATAATCCATAACAATTTGACAGAGGTGCACATTTATCATTTGATTTGAAGGTCTCAGACTAAACTTGTGGTGCTGACATTTCAGAGTCAGTGGATATTACATTTTACTCTTCTTTCCTTGATAATACCTTTGTGTGTTCTAAAATAACCTACATGGGCATTAAGTGTCTAGAATGTTCAACAGGAAAGGTGAATCTCATATATACCCATAGGCATCAGGTTATACCCTAATATTTCTTTGTCTAGCATTATGAAAAGCAGCTACAGTTCTTAAGCTTCATGTAAAATATAGACATTCATTTGGAAATGCTATATATTCTAAAATTTTAGATCAAAATAATAATTTGCCTATAAAACATAATTATAACTGTGCAACAAGTTTGTTCACCAGTTATAAAATTGACGTATTACTCATTAAGGATTACTTATTAAGGTGGCTTTGGAAAAGTCTTTCTTCTTTTTCTATATTAATATTTCTAAAGAATGCTAATTTGGTTACCAATAATGAAATTTCTTACAAGGACAATGCTGGTTTTGGAGTAGGGAAAAGAGCTCAGCTGTTCAGAATGCTTACTGCTCTTCCCAAGGACACAATAAAATCTGTTCTCAGCATGCACATCAGGTGGTCCACAAGAGCTTGTACCACCAGGCAGGGATATGATCCTGCTTCTGCCTCTGTGGATCCCTCACAGAGAGCCACAGATATGACACCCTCTTCTGCCTTCCACAGGTACTTCCACATAGTTCGTTTCATGCATATATTCTCTCTCGCATCACTAGGGTAAAATTTGTTAATTGTGCTAAACACTCTGTGGATACAAATTAATGACAAGCATAGCTTACTGATTATAAGCTATGCAGTTTGTAGTATTTAGTGATTAATCCTGAAGTGATTGGTGTATTGTACTGACTAGCAGACTTTACATTATTAAATTACCTATATGAATCCTTAAAGCATATTTTTTTAAATTTGAGCTTTAAATCAAACCTTGTCTGTAAATTCTTTTTGAAAGCATGTAACACACAATTTTTTCCTTTATTACATTTTACTTTTCTCTATAATGGAACACTGCCTATCAAAGCATGTTATCAACTTTCAAAATGACTATTTTCCTTTTGGTTTTCTAGTTTCTACTGATTTGGTGAAAGAGTAGATATTTAGAAGGTAATATTTAAACTATACATTATTTTAAGTATACAAAGTATAGCTGGAATGGTAAAGACACTTCCTGCCAAACATGATAGCTTAAGTTTTATTCCCAAGCCTGACTTGGAAGTAGGAGAGAAACAATTACAAAAGTTGACTTTCACATATGTTGCAGCAGTTGCAGCACACACACACACACACACACACACACACACACACACACACAGACATCAATCAGTCAAGAAACAAGTAAATGTATTTAAATATAAAGGGGGTTGTGAAATCAATTAGTGGCTAAGAACACTTGCTAATATTACCAAAAACCTGAGTTTGGTTGGTTACCATGAAACATCTAAGGGACTTTTCATCACCTATACCCCTAACATCAAGAACTCTAACACCCCCTTTTGGCTGTCACAGGTACATATTCACATATGCAATCACATATTCAAATACACATGTATAATTAAACATATATAACACATAATTAGAACTTTTATATATAATTAAAAATTAAAAATAGATCATGTCTCTCTAATGCTTTATATGGATTTCTTAATGAATTGTTTTCCTGGAGAAGAAAATGTTCTATAGTTTGGAACTTGTATTGTCTGTATAATTTAATCATACATTTTAATTTATAACTTTTTCACTAAACAGAATATACAATTTTAAATTGTACTTATATGAGGTTAACAACTCAAAAATTATTTGAATTATTTACTTTAGAATTATTATTATTTTAAAAATACAAGGCAGTCACTTAATCCCCAGTTTGAAATGACTTGTTTCCCCTTAATAACTTTGTTTTTAACATTGCCTTAATAACTGTTGGATAATGTAAAAGAAACAATAAATCAAAAGTCTCATATTACACCCAGAGAAGATGCAAACTTTCAGATCTTACCTATAGTCTACCTTTAAGAAATGAAAGCTTCAACCAGATTTTACCATACAGGCCAAAATCAGAAGAGTAGCATGGTCTACCTTGAATAGAAACACATTTCCTCAAGTATTTTATATTGAGGGAAAATATCTATTACCATTTTATTTAAATTAGATTAATAACCTTGGTTTGGTTGCAAAAATCACTCCAATCTGCTACAGAACATTACTTAAATTCATTTGACAATTCTGAAATATTGTCTATCCAGGAAAATTTAAGTTTACTTATCAGAAAATAAATGTTTATTTATTCTAGATCTACTATTGTGTTTATTACTTGAGCTATAGTCTTTTTATGTATTTGTGTGAAGGGTATATATGTATCTTAACTCTGTGCACTGCTATATTCACTGGTATGTGCATATGTGTATGTGTGTGTATGTGTAGATTCAGTTTTGTGTGTGTGTGTGTGTGTGTGTGTGTGTGTATGTAGAATAAAGAGATATTCAGGTAGGTGTGTGTATGTGTGTGTGTGTGTGTGTGTGTGTGTGTGTGTGTGTATTACTCTTTATCTTATTTTTTTTAACCCATGATCCATAATTGAACACAGAGCTTACTGTTACTGTTAGACATGTTTGGCCATTTAGCCTGTTGGATCTGCCTGTCTTTGATGCTCGCCTGACCCCAGTTGCAGGATGAAAAACATGCATTAAGAGCCCAAGATTTGTCGACTGTGATGCTGAGGATCTGAACTCAAATAGTATGCTTTGTACAGCAAGCTTTTATCTGTCATTTCTCAGCCTTGAGATACAATTTTAAAATGGATGGGTCTTGCCTATGCTCATGAGTTTCCCATCAGGCAAAGCAGGTCATAACAAAAATGAGCAAAGACAATGGGCACCACCTGTGACTTCTCCTTCTCCTCTTCTCACAGTTTTCAATGCATCTCATCTCTATTCTGCTCTTTTCCAATGTTATTCTGAAGCTGAAGGTAATGTTCCAAATATGATCAAATACGCGAGTTTTTAGCAGTTTATTACTGCTTGTTGCATTAGTTTCCTTACTATGATTACTTACAATTTAAAATAAAATTACACTTCTAACAGTTGAAGTATAATACATATCACTAATGAAGAATTGAGAACATGTTAGTGAATCTTAATGCATCCAGAAAAATCATAATTACCTTCCTCCTCTTGTTCTAAGTACAGTCTGAGTCAGGAGTTTTTGTGGAAAGCACATTATTCTGCAATTAGGGCTCTTCCATTCGTCCTGCTTCTTGGGTGAGATTTGACTGCCATGAAATGGGAAACTTTTCTTTTCCAAATATATGATTAATTTCTTTCAGATTCTATAGTGGACCTTGCTCTATTTGCAGATCTAAACCGTGTAGTGCCATACTATAATACCATTCCAACCGACATACTTTTCAGTTGGCATTTGATTAATAGCATGCTAATTTGAAGCTGAAGAGTCCAAGTTGAAAGATCACATCCCAAAAGGCCGTTATCAATAAATAAATTACTTTCTCAAACACATAAGGCATTAAAATTTATATGTCATACTGAGTTTCCCAAAAGTTTTCTTATATGGGTGGTGAATGTTATATAATGGAAGGGTGGTGCTGTTTTTGTCTAGTCTTGGCCTACAAAATTTAAAACGCTGCTCTCTAGTCACACTGAATTTACTTGGTTCTGTGAGTGATGGCTGAAATGATGTTTACTATAAAAATATAGCCTCACAAATTAGCAAACTCAACAACTTACAGAAAAGAGGAAATACTTCAGAATAAGAATAGTCATATTAATAACAATAATAATATTTATGGATTGGTTAATTGAGACTTCTTTGGCAAAAATAAAAATGAATTTAAAAAATGTCAGAAGTAAAATGATGAAGATTAAGGATTCAGCTGATGCCACTATTGTAGCTGTAAAGGCTCACATGTCCTTTTTGTCCAGACCATCTAAAATTTATTGTAAAACTTTTGTCAGCTGAAAGCTATCAACACCTACCAGACATGCTATTAAGGGAACGTACCATCAGTTTTACATATTGAGATGATGCCAAGAGCAAGCCATCTTTAGGATGAAGGCATTGTTGTCAGTACCCTGAACGTGACATCAAATAAGTAGTAGACAGATTTATTATACTTGTAAATGCACATTTGTGCAGCTCCCACTTACATGTTTGTGTTTGCTTAAAGAATTATTTCCAAATATTCTCCCGTGAGGCACTACACGGGCATTAATGCCATCTGCAGAGAAGAGACAAGACTGAAATCACTACTACTTAATATACATTTAGGGTAGCAATCCATTAAACCCGAGGAGTAGTTGGTTATGAGATGAGCCATTTGTAATTACAACAGGTATTGCAAAAATTAAAAAGCACTCCTAATCCCTTAATCATATGTATGTATTATTCCTTGTAAGATATATTTATTCCATGTTTTTTAAGGAGAAATTTGTCAGTTGAACATATAAAGAAGAAAAAATGTTTTGGATGCCTATGCTTTTCTTAAAATATTAAATCGTGTGCAGGTTTGTTTCTGTGAGAATTCACCAAGAAAGATCAATATAAGAGAGGCATGATAAGAGCTATATCTGGAAGTTTGGAGATTGCACAGTCCAAAGGGATAACAGAGAGCATGCTCATGAGGTGACTTTATGTCCCTTTGATACACATCTTCTCTCAGTACTCATCTAAGGTTTAGGTGTAATTAATCCTTTTTTTTTTTTCAAACTAAAATCAATTTTCTTTATCTTATTTTTAAATTTTTAATGGGATATTTTCTTTATTTACATTTCAAATGTAATCCCCTTTCCTGGTTCACCATCCCTGAAACTCACTATCCTATCCCCCCACCCCTGCTTCTATGAGGGTGTTCCCCCACCCACCCACACACTCCAGCCTGCCTACCCTTGAATTCCCCTACAATGGGGCATTGAGCCTTCACGGGACCAAGGGCCTATCCTCCCATTGATACTCAACAAGGCTGTCCTCTGCTACATATTCAACTGGAGCCATGGGTCACTCCATGTGTACTCCTTGGTGATTTGGAGTCCTTAGGAGCTCTCGTTGGTTGATATTATTGTTCTTCCTATGGGGATGCAAACCTATTCAGCTCTTTCAGTCCTTTCTCTAACTCCTCCATTGGGGACCCCACGCTCAGTACAATGGTTGGCTACGAGCATCTGCCTCCGTGTTTGTCAGGCTCTGGAAGAGAAAATCAGGAGACAGCTATATCAGGCTTTTTTCAGCAAGTGCCTGGCATCCACAATAGTACCTGGTTATAGTGACTGAATATCAAATGGATCCCAGGATGGGATAGTCTTTGGATGGCCTTCCTTTAGTCTCTGCTCTACACTTTGTCTCCCATGAGTATTTTGTTCCCCTTTCTAGCAAGGACTGAAGCACCCACACTTTGGTCTTCCATCTTCTTGAGTTTCATGTAGTATTCTCAAATTTACTTGGAATAACAAAAAATCCAGGATAGCATAAACTTCTCTCAACAATAAAAGAACTTCTGTAGGAATCACCCTCCCTGACCTTAAACTGCATTACAGAGCAATAGTGATAAAAACTGCATGGTATTGCTACATTGATAGGCAGGTAGATCAATGAAATAGAATTGAAGACCCAGAAATGAACCCACACACCTATAGTCATTTGATCTTTGACAAAGGAGCTAAAACATCCAGTTGAACAAAGACAACATTTTCAACAAATGGTGCTGGTTCAACTGGAGGTCAGCATGTAGAAGAATGCAAATCAACCCATTTTTATTCCCTTGGACAAAGCTCAAGTCCAATTGGATCAAGGACCTCCACATAAAACCAGACACCCTGAATCTAATAGAGGAGAAAATGGAAAATTAAACCTTTGATGCGTCAGCAGTGACATTCATGACTGTGTGTATGTATGTATGTGTGTGTGTGGTGTGTGTGTGTGTGTGTGTGTGTGTGTGTGTGTGTGTGTGTGTGCGTGTATTACAAGGACTGGGGTTAGGATTGGAAAGAATCAGCCATACTTTGTCTTAGTACTGCCAATCTTAAAGCCTTCTTTGAACTTCATAGCTGACTCCACTGCTTGTCATTTTTTAAATTACATTTTCATAGGCCCCTTGCAATTCTCCTTGTGTCTAGTTGTCTTACTATTTTTAAAGAAAACAGAGAACTTAAATGAATATCTATTTAAATTATGGAAGAATAAAGTTTTAACAAGGTGGGGAGAATCAGAAAATTCTCAACCTCTGAAGGCAGAGATTCTAAAATTACCAGTAGTGGATGAAAGCAAGCAAATTCGTTGTCCATTTTAAATAAAATTGATTACAGCTTGTGTGCAGGGGAGCCTATTAAACCACATAGCGGTATTGGTGAAAATCTTTTCTCATTTTGTAGGAGTCAGAGGGTTGGAGGACACCAAGAGAATGCATACCACAGAATTAATTAACTAAGCAGTGCTCCTGGAGGTTCACAGAGACTGAAGCAGCAATCACAGAGCCTGTATAGATCTAAGCTAGGTCCTTTGCATATATGTTATAGTTGTTAGCTTGAAGTTCTTATGGAACTCCCAACAATAGGAGGGTGTGTGGGGGGTTATTTCTAATTTTTTTGCCTCCTCTTGGGACCTTTTTTTCTCCTACTGGATTACCTTGTCTATTGTCCTTATGAGGGTTTGTGCTTAGCCTTTTTGTATCTTGTTATGCAGTGTTTGGTTGATACTCTAATATACTTTTTTATTTCTCAAGGGAAACTGAAAAGAAATGGATCTGGTAGAGAGGGGAGGTGTGGCAGGATTGATAAGAATAGAGGGAGAATGAGAAACTGTGGAAAACAGTGGGGATATATTGTATGAGAAAAGAATTTTAAAAAGGAAAGAAAAACAAGAGTGTATGGTTTCACTTCCAGAAATTAATTCTCAACAAAGGGTAATTTTGACAGTCCTGCTAAATAGCAGAGCAGCATGCTGAGGTAGGAGTTGATGAAATGTATTATATCTTGAAGGTCTTAACTGCTGGCCTACATAAAACATGCATTTGGTAAGTAATCTATTAAAAAGATGGGAGGAACTGAGCAATGAAAAAGTCCTTGATGTCTTTGTTTATTCAAATAAAAATGCCAAAGTAGAAAAAAGGAGAAGCTCATAAATCTTAGTAATACACTTCTAACTGCTATTAATAGTGGACACTGATTTAATATTTTTTTGAGTCATGATATTATTCTTCCTGAGATGGCAACACTTCCTCTGGCAGGTAGCATTACATAATTTTCATTCATTTATCTTCCTGCTTACTTTTTATTTTTCTGCAACTGTTTATGGTATTTCAAATCCATGCCCTGGAAAAGAAACTGAAGTGTTACAGAAATGAGGATTCGACAATGATTAAATAATGGAAGACTTCAAAAAACAAACAAGTACAAGAGAGTAGCATGACAATTTTTTTACAGTGAAATTCAAGATTTAATTGGAAAGAAGAAAAAGAGCTTGGAAATTCACAAACTGATGTATTGGCAACACTTTAACAACTGATAAAAATCAGGAAATCATATCTTTCTTGATGCCTCAGTTTTCCACATTCTGACGTAGTGCTACATGTTGTCAATGTTTATTTCTTAATCATGCATATTCATGGTGTGTGATGTGTTTGTACATATGAAATATACATTTTTCATGTGTAGAGATAGATCACAAAGGACAATTACTCTCCCAACTTCTTAATCATCAATCATTACTGTGCTAGGAGCTTCTAATCTCATTTCATAATGGGTACAAGTTTTTCAATAGTTTACTTCTCAGTTGTGTGTGAGATTCTTTGAAGGAAAGCCAACGTGCAGATGAAATAGTACTTTAATGTGGGGAAGATATGTCTCCCATAACTTCTAGTGTTCTGACACTAATAGCTGGCAATAGAATCTGCTTTTAAAAACATTTTATATTTTGGAAAAAATATTAATTTGATGAAGGTACCAGAAGCATTATAATATAAGTTATACAGCTATACGACACAGAGAAATATGAAACGTATTCTCAGATTGGAAGGAGATAGAAAAATGGCACTATGAATTCCAATAGATGTGTAATTCCCAAAACCTACTCAATGAATTTAAATTATTGTTTTCAATAGTAATAAGAAACTGACAAAATGTAAAATAAATAAATTAGAGAGGATATTTAAGTCTAAAATATTAACTACTATTTTAAATATAAATACAGCTGTCAAATTTAAGCAAATGTATTAAGTGTAGATAATTTAAGTAATACAAGTAAATACTACTTCTGAATTAGACATCCCTTTATAATCAATTTGGATTAACTTCATCATGTAAAATAGTAACTGAAATTGTAGTCTGTTAGTTAAGTAGCAAATGCACTTTTCTTGTTTGGGATGGATAAGAAACATCAGCAGTCTCATTTAATTGGGACCTCCAAGTTCTCTCAAACACTGGACCACCAAACAGGCAGCATACACCAGTTGATATAAGGCCCTCAGCACACAAACAGTAGAGGACTGCTGGGTCTGTGTTCATTCAGAGATGATGCACCTACCTCTCAAAAGACTGGAGGCCCCAGGGAGTTTAGAAGTCAGGGGGGTGGGGGGAAGGAACATCAAGGTAAAGGATATGGAACAGTCAGAAGGTAGACGAGGAGGTGGGGGGAATAAAATATGGAGAGTAAACAATTAAATAATTAATTAATTAATAAAAATAAACAATTATTGCTTATCAAAAAATGAAATATATTGGTGGGATCAATTTCTTATAAAATAATCGGGAGTTTTCTTAATAGATCTCTAGAGTATACTGCCTAATGTGCAGAAAATATAAAAAGCAAAGGAAAAGAGTTACAGCTGAATCTCTTTCCACTGAAAGAAACATTTGAAACTATGTTGCTTTTCAGCTATAATGGAATAGATCTAGTATTACAAGTATTTGACTATTGTTCATCTCTTCACTGTTAAATACCGATAGAACTTCAATTTCAATGCTCTCATTTATTTACTGATATGTCATTAAATGTCTGAACTCTCAGAAAATTTGAATTGTATACTTACTGATGTTTGCATTTCAGCACCACAGTGATCTTATTTTCTTGAAATCTTGTGGGTCTTATTTAATAAGAACACAAAAGAGAATTGCAAACGAAGAGAAAATAATCTTCCTTGATTTTTGATATTTTTATGTTATTTAAAAAACACATCTATTAAAATATCATCAAAATTTGAGCCACCACGGTGTCAATATTATGATGTAGTCTATAAACCTATATACCACAAAATAATGTAAAAAACAATTAAGCTTCCAAAATTGAATCTATTTTGATTCATTTCTACCATTTTATATAAATTTCTGTAACCATGGCAAATACTGAAATAAACTATATCATGATGCTTTTACTTATAATTAGATAATATAGATAAGAGCAAATTAGCATTTATAAAATGTTAGTTACTTACTACTGTGTCAGAACCCATTTGAATTGTCAAGTTCCTGATCTCATCTAGGAAACTGCCAGCCAAACAGGCTATAAAACAAACATCCAATTCTGGCTAATCAGTAACATTATAGGTAACATTTTATACTATGATGTCATATTTGTTTTTTCGGAAAATGTACAAATAATAGAAAAATAGTAAAAATGAATAAAAGTAGTTTAACCACTTTTAAGGCTTTTCTGGTATAATGTTTTTTAATGGTTTGATAAATATATTTAAACTAGCAATCCCATGAATTTTTAATACCTTGGTGAAATAGTAGAATCAACCAAGGCATCCTTTGCTTGCCAATTTATCTTTTCCATATCCATTTGATACATGTCCATTGAGAATCTGGGATCTTAGGATAAAGAAGAAAATCTACAGTAAATACTCATCCTGCTATGAAATTATTGGCTGGGGAAAGCCTATACTAAAGTAAACAAAACATGTGGTAGTTATTTTAAACTCTGAAGAACATAAACAAAGAAAGCATCTTGAAGATCATGGCAATACCGTTATGTTTTAGTGATATAAAACACATGGGTATCATGGAGACGACTGTGCTGGGCAGAGGACGAATGGATAGGCTCCCCAGGAGCACGATATCTGGCATCTACAAACACATCACACATAGGATATAGCCTTAGGTAGAAAAGGCAGAAAGCAGAGACAAGACAGCATCTGAATAGTTTTAGAGCTATTTGCAAGAGCCATGCCTGCCTGAGGGAGCAGACACTTAGTGTGTAGTTTTGTTATGTTTTCACTCTAGAAAGGGTCAAAAGGCCGTAGTAAAAAACAACATAATGCTTAAAGTAGATGAATTATTAATTATATTGTGCACATTTTATGATAGCAACTAAATTGTGCTAAAATTAGTCTAAATTTCCTGACCTCGGAGGAACTGCATTAACTTATAATTACATTTAGAATGCTTTTTGTTACACTTTGAATGCCTTATGAATCTGAAATGCAATGCAAAGGTTTTCAAGAAATAGGCTTGATTATATCCTGTAAAATAAAGAGTGTCAAATTTAACTTTGATGAGACATTTGTTTCTCTAATTAATAATTTTGATCTGATTTAAAAGAACTTGAACTAAAAACAGCAAGTTCCAGGAGCTTGCGTGCTTATATAAGTGTTCTTTGATGTTCTAATACACTACATTTTACATCTCTCCATATCTATATTTAGTGTATGTATATTCATGTTTGTGCATGTGTATTTATTTCTATATTATTGAAAGTAATATTTTTATAAAATATATTCTGATTATGATTTCCCTTATACTAAATTCTGTCAGATTCTCCTCTGTTGCTAAACTTAATAAATCTGTTCTAATCTCCCCAGCAGCAGCAGCAGAGTGAATTATTCACTACACACCCTAATGCTTTGGATTCTCTAATGAAAGACAAACACCCAACCTTATATTTAATATGCCTTAATCAGTTCAATGGCTAGGCAACTCCAAATTTACACATTGCCAATGCAGTTCCCCTCTGAAACTCCTTACTAAAATCTATCTTCTGTCTTTGCTATCTTAGATCCAATGGGAGGAGGGCAGGGTTGCCCTTCCCAACTCTTACATGATTATACCCTCTCTTTCCTGCATCTCTCAAGTCTGATCCTTCTGCTTCCCCAACATGGTGGCACTAAAACCTTGTTCTTCCCTCCATTCTTCCATTCTCTTGCTCCAGAAATCTAAAGTCCTGCCTGGCAACTTTATTTGCTAATTAGAACCAACTGGGGGCAGGAACCCCCAGCGCCTTAGATAAAACAATCTCCTGTAATTTTTTGGGAACCCAATTAACATAACACAAGCCATATAAAACAAATCCACAATACTCCCCA
Organism: Apodemus sylvaticus; assembly: GCF_947179515.1. Taxonomy (NCBI): domain Eukaryota; kingdom Metazoa; phylum Chordata; class Mammalia; order Rodentia; family Muridae; genus Apodemus; species Apodemus sylvaticus. The sequence continues at coordinate 37,023,918 of NC_067486.1, forward strand.
CCTTCCCAAACACCCAAATCCACCCCTTCTTTTTGTCTCTTGTTAGACAAAAAATATCTACTCACACACACACAGCAAAATAAAACACAAAACAAAAACAAAGAAAAGGCATGAGAAATATACACACCCCCAAACCCAGAAAAACAAAATAATCAAACAGTACATATGAAAACAAAAACAGTCAGACAAAAATATACCTCCCCCTTAATGAAATGTGAGGAAAAGATGGGTATGGGACCTATCCTTAAGAGTAGTTGAAATACTCTGAAATTTCATTATAGACAATTAAGTGTTGATATCAACCAATCAGACCTCCTAAAGTTCTCAGGGACTAAGTTGCCAACCAAAGAGTACACATGGAGGGACCCATGGCTCCAGGCACATATATAGCAGAGGATGGCCTTTTCAGGCATCAATAAGGAGAGAGGGCCTTGGTCCTGTGAAGGTTCCATGTCCCAGTGAAGGGGAATGCCAGAGTGGATAGATGGGTGGGAGGGGGAACACCCTCATAGAAGAAGGGGGAGAGGAGATGAGATGTTGGATTTCTGGGGGAGGGGATAACATTTGAAGTATAAATAAAGAAAATATTCAATAAAACAAGAGGAAACAAAAAAGAAAATTAAGTGAGTATGAATTGGAGACAGCATCTTAGTTGGGGGTGTGACCTCATGTCTGTACCCTGTCTGAGATCTAGGAACCCATTTTCCTTGAACATGTGAAGGCCCTGTCATGTTGTTAGACTCCATAAATTTATATGTATCAGTCCTGTTGTATCAAGAGAACATAGATTCTTTGGGGTCAACCATCCCTTCTGTCTCATACAATCTTTGTATCTCCTCTTCTATGCAGCATTCTGAAACCCATTTGAACTGAGCATTTCAAAGTCTCTCATTCTCTGCGCATCATCTACTTGTGAGTCTGCATTAGATCCTATCTTCTGTAAGAAGAAGCTTCTGTGATGATGGCTGAGTGATGCTCTTACCTGTGGGTAGAGCAAAATGTCTTTACAAGTCATTTGATGTGATGTTCCTCAGCAGAACAGTAGTAGTTGGTTTTCTCCCAGGCCTATATCCTATATCTCATTAGAATCTAGCCCACTAAGCCAGTGTTAGGCATAGGATCTTTCTCATGGTATAGGCTCTAAATGTAATTAGAGAATAGTTGGTTACTCCCACACATTTGTGCTACTTCTATAACAGAATATCATGCAGAAAGGTCAGTATTGTAAATCCCCAGGGGTTGTACCTGAGTTGGTAGTTTATTCATTTTTCTGGAAAACTAGAGAAGTAGTTTCAAATCTAGGCTTTGAAATTTCCTATCGTCATGAAATTTTAAAAAATAAGGAATATTGAATCAAAAGGAGAAACATCCATGTGGTCATTATATCAATGTTTGGATCAGTAATAAGTTGAATAATTCTATTGAAGAAACCTTATTTTAAAGGTTTATATAAGCCTTGTAGGTTTTACACAAGTGACTTTCGAGCATGAACAAATGTCATATGAAGTGTTATCAGGCAATAAAAATACTGGTTAACAAATAGATACAACCTTGTAGGAGAATATGACAAACAGTTGGCTTACCATTATAGAAGGACCACCATCATTTATGTGAGGGTGAAAAAACACCGAACACCTGCCTGAGGTAACAACTTATCATGTAGCTAGAGGGAAAAGGAATGTCAGCCTTGCTTACAAGGAGGTGGTAGCAATGAGTGCTATCTGGATGGAAAATACAGAGTGTGAAGCTATTCTGAGGTTGAGATGACATTCTTTAAATTCAGATATCTAAGGGAAACTAGTAATAGAAGAGTAAATATATAATTTTTCAGTCTATTTTAGTTTTTGGTTTATTAATAGTTTGAGTTTTATTAGAGTGGTACAAAAAGAGACTCAAAATTTTGAATCAGAAAGAGAATGTGTTCCACAGTTGAATTTCATTAACCCAAGTGAATATGCTGACGTTTTAGTCCCAAGAACATCCAAATATAACTTCATACAGTAATAGTTGTCATACATTTAATTAATCAGTCAAAATAAAATGGGGGCTACATAGGTGCCAAAGCTTACATGATTAGTTTCATTCCAAAGGAAGCAACTTCGATACAGACACATACAAACAAGGCGAACCAAGAAAACTAGGAAAGATGATAAACTGATACAGAAGAAGAGATAGCCGAAGGCATGGCTTGCTACTATTGAGCTCAGGAAGCCTTGATTTATGACTTTTCCTTCTAGATCTTTGAGGCAGCCAAGTTTGGCTGGATCCAAACAGCCATTTGTGTTACATTTTTAAAGAACATTTCATCACCCATGAACTGGAACTCAAGTAATCACCAAAGCACTAGTTCTGAGGTAAACATCATCAAAGAAGCTTCCTTTTGTAATCAACGTAGCTAGGACAGAGAACTACAAGTAGTCAACCTGAAGACAGTGACTGTGGTCACTCCCATATGGATGTCTACAATAGAATCCCTATACCCAAGGCCCAAAGAACATTTTGTAAGAAATATGTAACAATAACAAGAGCGGGTAGACAAGAAAGACAGCTAAAAACAGTAATTTGGGGACATGACAAGGGTATTACCCATAACCACCCCACATCTATAGTTAACTGCAGAAGACAACTCCAGCCCAAATTCCAGTATGAAGAAGCACGCATAAGTTTTCCACATCAGGTTGCAAAGTTACAGGAATTTGAAAACTGAGGAAAGTGGGAGAAACAGTTTTCCTAATAGATGAATCCCCTGGTATGCTACCCAAGTACAATACTAGTGATGGGCCCTAAACTGTTTTTCAAATAGACAACACTAATTCGGCTAGTAGGTTTCATGTACACATATATACTTATATAGCTATCCTACCATATAATATACATTGTGTACTATATTATTTTTCTATATATGCATAAATGCATATGTGTATATGTATATATTATTTATATGTATATATGTATTTATATGTAAATATGTATACACATATATGCATGTACATATATACACACATATACATATGTATACATAACTGTAATCCCATATTTTAAAAAATCCTAGATCTCATATTTCCAGAATATAATGGCACTACATATACATTACTTTTCCATAGGTGAGGAAATGAACCATAGGAAGGAAATCCTGAACTAAAGCAATACATAAAGTCAGCTGGGCTATCTTCTAAGTCCACATCTCCATGTCAGATTTCTAACTCTTTCCAGTTTTGCTAACTGAGACATAATTCTTTCTCTTGGGCTGGTTCCACTTCCTATTAGCAGCTTGCCTCAGCAGGTATGCCAATGCTCTGGTATCTCCAACCTCTGGGGCTCTCCGAGTCCATTTAAGCTTTGGCTTCACAACTCCACACGGTGGCATTTCTGGGCTTCCATGCAGAGAAACCTCTGCCACATGTCTTGCCTCAGAGACTTATTTTGTAGGAGGGGGATTTCACATTCCCTTTATTTTTCCTATTCTTGACTTTAAAGATAGAAATAGGTGGCCAAAGCTGTCGAATTCTGCTACTTGCTGGGGCTACAACATACTGACCTTGTTCTACCATGTCTTCAACAGCTTTCTGGTTTAGAGGTTTTCTTCAATCCCTAAACTTGGCTGTCCTGCGACTGCCTTACTCAGTAGAATGAACCTTGAACTCAGAGATCAGCATGCTTCTGTCCATGTAGTGCTGGGGATTAAAGGGATGTATCACCATGCCTGGATCTAAGAATCTCTTTAATTCCTTTTCTCAAGATCAAAGCTTTGCAGAGTAGCTTCTTAACCTGAGGTTACTACTTCCTTAATTCTATTAAAAATCTTGAATTTGTTTATTTTCTTGAACAAAGCATTTAGCTTCATTCTACTTCCTAGTTCCTATTTCATCCTTGAACCACACATTTTGTAATTTTCTTTTGTCAGCTTGTTTTGCTTTTTCTAATACTCATGAAAAAATGTGTCTTAGAGTTTCTATTGTTTAATGAAACAGCCATGACCAAAAGGCAAGTTGGGGATAAGGGAATTTATTTAGCTTTATGCTTGCAGATCCTCAGTATATCATAGGAGGAAGTCAGGACGGGAATTAAAGCAGGGCTGGAATCTAAAGGCAGGAACTGAAGCAGAGGACATAGAGGGAGCTGCTTACTGGCTTGCGTCCCATTAGTTCTTACAGAGATCAAGGCCACTAGCCCAAGAATTGCATCACCCACCTGTGGGCTGGGTTCTCCCTGACTGATCACTAATTAAGAAAATGTGCTACAGCTGTATACCATGGAATCATTTTATCAACTAAGGCTCCTTCTTCTCTGATCACTCTAGCTTGTGCCAAGTACACACAACACACACACACACACACACACACACACACACACACACACCAGCTAGTAAACTGACACCTTTATAACTTTACACACCAACATGTCACTATTAAGCCATAACTCTTTCTTTCTTATTCATCTC